>NW_027475146.1:0-600000 GCF_051020985.1 Nomia melanderi | reverse complement strand
ATCTCTAATAGCACCCGAGATATCACCAGATATATATTCTATTTTTCCCTGACCCTGAGTGTCCGGCCCCATGAGACGGTAGTTTTCTCAGCCCCTGGTGGTCCGAGGTCGTTCCCGCTGCACAGATTCATGCGCCAGGGCCTCCTGCAGACAATGCACTTTGGTTTATTGCGCTATCTCTAATAGCACCAGAGATATCACCAGATATATATTGCATTTTTCCCTGACCCTGAGTGTACGGCCCCATGAGACGGTAGTTTTCTCGGCTCCTGGTGGTCCGAGGTCGTTCCCGCTGCACAGATTCATGCGCCAGGGCCTCCTGCAGACAATTCACTTTGGTTTATTGCGCTATCTCTAATAGCACCAGAGATATCACCAGATATATATTGGATTTTTCCCTGACCCTGAGTGTCCGGCCCCATGAGACGGTGGTTTGCTCGGCCCCTGGTGGTCCGAGGTCGTTCCCGCTGCACAGATTCGTGCGCCAGGGCCTCCTGCAGACAACGCACTTTGGTTTATTGCGCTATCTGTAATAGCACCCGAGATATCACCAGATATATGCTGGATTTTTACATGACCTTGGGTGACGGATTCCGAATATCTGTAATTTTCTCGGCCCCTGGTGGTCCGATGTCGTTCCTGCTGCACAGATTCATGCCCCAGGGCCTCCTACAGACAATGCACTTTGATTTATTGCGCTATCTGTAATAGCACCCGAGATATCACCAGATATATATTGGATTTTCCCCTTACCCTGAGTGTCCGACCCCATGAGACTGTGGTGTTCCCGGCCCCTGGTGGTCCGACGTCGTTCCCGCTGCACAGATTCATGCGCCATGGCCTCCTAGAGACAATGCACTTTGATTTATTGCGCTATCTCTAATAGCACCCGAGATATCACCAGATATATATTGCATTTTTCCCTGACCCTGAGTGTACGGCCCCATGAGACGGTAGTTTTCTCGGCTCCTGGTGGTCCGAGGTCGTTCCCGCTGCACAGATTCATGCGCCAGGGCCTCCTGCAGACAATTCACTTTGGTTTATTGCGCTATCTCTAATAGCACCAGAGATATCACCAGATATATATTGGATTTTTCCCTGACCCTGAGTGTCCGGCCCCATGAGACGGTGGTTTGCTCGGCCCCTGGTGGTCCGAGGTCGTTCCCGCTGCACAGATTCGTGCGCCAGGGCCTCCTGCAGACAACGCACTTTGATTTATTGGGCTATCTGTAATAGCACCCGAGGTATCACCAGATATATATTGGATTTTTCCCTGACCCTGAGTGTCCGGCCCCATGAGACGGTGGTATTCTCGGCCCCTGGTGGTCCGAGGTCGTTCCCGCTGCACAGATTCATGCGCCAGGGCCTCCTGCAGATAATTCACTTTGGTTTATTGCGCTATCTCCAATAGCACCCGAGATATCACCAGACATATATTGGATTTTTCCCTGACCCTGAGTGTCCGGCCCCATGAGACGGTGGTTTTCTCGGCCCCTACTGGTCCGAGGTCGTTCCCGCTGCACAGATTCATGCGCCAGGGCCTCCTGCAGATAACTCACTTTGGTTTATTGCGCTATCTCTTATAGCACCTGAGATATCAGCAGATATATATTGGATTTTTCCCTGACCCTGAGTGTCTGGCCCCATGAGACGGTGGTTTTCTCGGCCCCTGGTGGTCCGAGGTCGTTCCCGCTGCCCAGATTCATGCGCAAGGGCCTCCTACGGACAATGCACTTTGATTTATTGCGCTATCTCTAATAGCACCCGAGATATCACCAGATATATATTGGATTTTTCCCTGACCCTGACTGTGTCCGGCCCCATGAGACGGTGGTTTTCTCGGCCCCTGGTGGTCCGAGGTCGTTCCCGCTGCACAGATTCAGGCGCCAGGGCGTTCTGCAGATAATGCACGTTGATTTATTGCGCTATCTGTAATAGCACCCGAGATATCACCAGATATATATTGGATTTTTCCCTGACCCTGAGTGTCCGGCCCCATGAGACGGTGGTTTTCTCGGCCCCTGGTGGTCCGAGGTCGTTCCCGCTGCGCAGATTCATGCGCCAGGGCCTCCTGCAGATAATTCACCTTCGCTTATTGCGCTATCTCTAATAGCACCCGAGATATCACCAGATATATATTGGATTTTTCCTGACCCTGAGTGTCCGGCCCCATGAGACGGTGGTTTTCTCGGCCCCTGGTGGTCCGAGGTCGTTCCCGCTGCCCAGATTTATGCGCAGGGGCCTCCTACGGACAATGCACTTTGATTTATTGCGCTATCTGTAATAGCACCCGAGATATCACCAGATATATATTGGATTTTTCGCTGACCCTGAGTGTCCGGCCCCATGAGACGGTGGTTTTCTCGGCCCCTGGTGGTCCGAGGTCGTTCCCGCTGCACAGATTCATGCGCCAGGGCCTCCTGCAGATAATTCACTTTGGTTTATTGCGCTATCTCCAATAGCACCCGAGATATCACCAGATATATATTGGATTTTTCCCTGACCCTGAGTGTCCGGCCCCATGAGACGGTGGTTTTCTCGGCCCCTGGTGGTCCGAGGTCGTTCCCGCTTCGCAGATTCATGCGCCAGGGCCTCCTGCAGACAATTCACTTTGGTTTATTGCGCTATCTCCAATAGCACCCGAGATATCACCAGATATATATTGGATTTTTCCCTGACCCTGAGTGTCCGGCCCCATGAGACGGTGGTTTTCTCGGCCCCTGGTGGTCCGAGGTCGTTCCCGCTGCACAGATTCATGCGCCAGGGCCTCCTGCAGATAATTCACTTTGGTTTATTGCGCTATCTCTTATAGCACCCGAGATATCTCCAGATATATATTGGATTTTCTCCTGACCCTGAGTGTCCGGCCCCATGGGACTGTGGTTTTCTCGGCCCCTGGTGGTCCGAGGTCGTTCCCGCTGCCTAGATTCATGCGCCAGGGCTTACTACAGACAATGCGCTTTGTTTTATTGGGCTATCTGTAATAGCACCCGAGATATCACCAGATAGATATTGGATTTTTCCCTGACCCTGAGTGTCCGGCCCCATGAGACGGTGGTTTTCTCGGCCCCTGGTGGTCCGAGGTCGTTCCCGCTACACAGATTCATGCGCCAGGGTCTCCTACAGGCAATGCACTTTGATTTATTGGGCTATCTGTAATAGCACCCGAGGTATCACCAGATATATATTGGATTTTTCCCTGACCCTGAGTGTCCGGCCCCATGAGACGGTGGTATTCTCGGCCCCTGGTGGTCCGAGGTCGTTCCCGCTGCACAGATTCATGCGCCAGGGCCTCCTGCAGATAATTCACTTTGGTTTATTGCGCTATCTCCAATAGCACCCGAGATATCACCAGACATATATTGGATTTTTCCCTGACCCTGAGTGTCCGGCCCCATGAGACGGTGGTTTTCTCGGCCCCTGGTGGTCCGAGGTCGTTCCCGCTGCACAGATTCATGCGCCAGGGCCTCCTGCAGATAATTCACTTTGGTTTATTGCGCTATCTCTTATAGCACCTGAGATATCAGCAGATATATATTGGATTTTTCCCTGACCCTGAGTGTCCGGCCCCATGAGACGGTGGTTTTCTCGGCCCCTGGTCGTCCGAGGTCGTTCCCGCTGCCCAGATTTATGCGCAGGGGCCTCCTACGGACAATGCACTTTGATTTATTGCGCTATCTGTAATAGCACCCGAGATATCACCAGATATATATTGGATTTTCCCCTGACCCTGAGTGTCCGGCCCCATGAGACGGTGGTTTTCTCGGGGCCTGGTGGTCCGAGGTCGTTCCCGCTACACAGATTCCGGCGCCAGGCCCTCCTGCAGATATTTCACTTTGGTTTATTGCGCTACCTCTAATAGCACCCGAGATATCACCAGACATATATTGGATTTTCCACTGACCCTGAGTGTCCGGCCCCATGAGACTGTGGTTTTCTCGGCCCCTGGTGGTACGAGGCTGTTCCCTCTGCACAGATTCATGCGCCAGGGCCTCCTACAGACAATGCACTTTGATTTATTGCGCTATCTATAATAGCACCCGAGATATCACCGGATATATATTAGATTTATCCCCGACCCTGAGTGTCCGGCCCCATGAGACGGTGGTTTTCTCGGCCCTTAGTGGTCCGAGGTCGTTCCTGCTGCGCAGATTTATTCGCGAGTGCCTCCTACAGACAATGCACTTTGATTTATCGCGCTATCTGTAATAGCACCCGAGATATCACCAGATATATGCTGGATTTTTACTTGACATTGGGTGACGGATACCGAAAATCTGTAATTTTCTCGGCCCCTAGCCGTCCGAGGTCGTTCCTGCTGCGCAGATTCATTCGCCAATGCCTCCTACAGACAATGCACTTTGATTTATTGCGGTATCTATAATAGCACCCGAGATATCACCGGATATATATTGGATTTTTCCCTGACCCTGACAGTCCGGCCCCATGAGACGGTGGTTTTCTCGGCCACTGGTGGTCCGAGGTCGTTGCCGCTGCACAGATTTATGCGCCAGGGCCCCCTGCAGATAATTCACTTTGATTTATTGCGCTATCTGTAATAGCACCCGAGATACCACCAGATATATATTGGATTTTTCCCTGACCCTGACAGTCCGGCCCCATGAGACGGTAGTTTTCTCGGTCCCACGTGGTCCGAGGTCGATCCCGCTGAACAGATTCATGCGCCAGGGCTTCCTGCAGACAATTCACTTTGGTGTATGGCGCTATCTGTAATAGCACCCGAGATATCACCAGATATATATTGGATTTTTCCCTGACCCTGAGTGTCCGGCTCCATGTGTAGATGGTTTTCTCGGCCCCTGGTGGTCCGAGGTCGATCCCGCTGCACAGATTCATGCGCTAGGGCCTCCTGCAGACAATGCACTTTGACTTATTGCGCTATCTGTAATTGCACACGAGATATCACCAGATATATATTTGATTTTTCCCTGACCCTGAGTGTCCGGCCCCATGAGACGGTAGTTTTTTCGGCCCCTGGTGGTCCGAGGTCGTTCCCTTTGCACACATTCATGCGCTAGGGCCTCCTGCAGACAATGCACTTTGATTTATTGCGCTATCTGTAACAGCACCCGAGATATCACCAGATATATATTGGATTTTTCCCTGACCCTGAGTGTCCGGCCCCATGAGACGGTAGTTTTCTCGGCCCCTGGTGGTCCGAGGTCGCTCCCGCTGCACAGATTCATGCGCTAGGGCCTCCTGCAGACAATGCACTTTGATTTATTGCGCTATCTGTAATAGCACCCGAGATATCACCAGATATATATTGGATTTTTACATTACCTAGGGCGACGGATTCCGAATATCTGTAATTTTCTCGGCCCCTGGTGGTCCGAGGTCGTTCCCGCTGCACAGATTCATGCGCTAGGGCCTCCTGCAGACAATGCACTTTGATTTATTGCGCTACCTCTAATAGCACCCGAGATATCACCAGATATATATTGGATTTTTCCCTCACCCTGAGTGTCCGGCCCCATGAGACTGTGGTTTTCTCGGCCCCTGGTGGTCCGAGGTCGTTCCCGCTGCACAAATGCATGCGCCAGGGCCTCCTGCAGATAATTCACTTTGGTTTATTGCGCTATCTCTAATAGCACCCGAGATATCACCAGATATATTTTGGATTTTTCCCTGTCCCTGAGTGTCCGGCCCCATGAGACGGTGGTTTTCTCGGCCCCTGGTGGTCCGAGGTCGTGCCCGCTGAACAGGTGCATGCGCCAGGGACTCCTGCAGATAATTCACTTTGGTTTATTGCGCTGCCTCTAATATCACCCGAGATATCACCAGATATATATTGGATATTCCCTGACCCTGAGAGTGCGGCCCCATGAGACGGTGGTTTTCTCGGCCCCTGGTGGTTCGAGGTCGTTCCCGCTGCACAGATGCATGCGCCAGGGCCTCCTGCAGATAATTCACTTTGGTTTATTGCGCTATCTGTAATAGCACCCGAGATATCACCAGATAGATATTGGATTTTTCCCTGACCCTGAGTGTCCGGCCCCATGAGACGGTGGTTTTCTCGGCCCCTGGTGGTCCGAGGTCGTTCCCGCTACACAGATTCATGCGCCAGGGTCTCCTACAGGCAATGCACTTTGATTTATTGGGCTATCTGTAATAGCACCCGAGGTATCACCAGATATATATTGGATTTTTCCCTGACCCTGAGTGTCCGGCCCCATGAGACGGTGGTTTTCTCGGCCCCTGGTGGTCCGAGGTCGTTCCCGCTGCACAGATTCATGCGCCAGGGCCTCCTGCAGATAATTCACTTTGGTTTATTGCGCTATCTCCAATAGCACCCGAGATATCACCAGACATATATTGGATTTTTCCCTGACCCTGAGTGCCCGGCCCCATGAGACGGTGGTTTTCTCGGCCCCTGGTGGTCCGAGGTCGGTCCCGCTGCACAGATTCATGCGCCAGGGCCTCCTGCAGATAACTCACTTTGGTTTATTGCGCTATCTCTTATAGCACCTGAGATATCAGCAGATATATATTGGATTTTTCCCTGACCCTGAGTGTCCGGCCCCATGAGACGGTGGTTTTCTCGGCCCCTGGTGGTCCGAGGTCGTTCCCGCTGCCCAGATTTATGCGCAGGGGCCTCCTACGGACAATGCACTTTGATTTATTGCGCTATCTGTAATAGCACCCGAGATATCACCAGATATATATTGCATTTTTCCCTGACCGTGAGTGTCCGGCCCCATGAGACGGTGGTTTTCTCGGCCCCTGGTGGTCCGAGGTCGTTCCCGCTGCACAGATTCATGCGCCAGGGCGTTCTGCAGATAATGCACTTTGATTTATTGCGCTATCTGTAATAGCACCCGAGATATCACCAGATATATATTGGATTTTTCCCTGACCCTGAGTGTCCGGCCCCATGAGACGGTGGTTTTCTCGGCCCCTGGTGGTCCGAGGTCGTTCCCGCTGCACAGATTCATGCGCCAGGGCCTCCTGCAGATAATTCACCTCCGCTTATTGCGCTATCTCTAATAGCACCCGAGATATCACCAGATATATATTGGATTTTGCCCTGACCATGAGTGTCCGGATCCATGAGACTGTGGTTTTCTCGGCCCCGGTGGTCCGAGGTCGTTCCCGCTGCGCAGATTCATGCGCCAGGTCCTCCTGCAGATAATGCACTTTGATTTATTGCGCTATCTGTAATAGCACCCGAGATATCTCCAGATATATATTGGATTTTTCCCTGACCCTTAGTGTCCGGCCCCATGAGGCGGTGGTTTTCTCGGCCCCTGGTGGTCCGAGGTCGTTCCCGCTGCACAGATTTATGCGCCAGGGTCTCCTACAGGCAATGCAGTTTGATTTATTGGGCTATCTGTAATAGCACCCGAGGTATCACCAGATATATATTGGATTTTTCCCTGACCCTGAGTGTCCGGCCCCATGAGACGGTGGTATTCTCGGCCCCTGGTGGTCCGAGGTCGTTCCCGCTGCACAGATTCATCCGCCAGGGCCTCCTGCAGATAATTCACTTTGGTTTATTGCGCTATCTCCAATAGCACCCGAGATATCACCAGACATATATTGGATTTTTCCCTGACCCTGAGTGTCCGGCCCCATGAGACGGTGGTTTTCTCGGCCCCTACTGGTCCGAGGTCGTTCCCGCTGCACAGATTCATGCGCCAGGGCCTCCTGCAGATAACTCACTTTGGTTTATTGCGCTATCTCTTATAGCACCTGAGATATCAGCAGATATATATTGGATTTTTCCCTGACCCTGAGTGTCCGGCCCCATGAGACGGTGGTTTTCTCGGCCCCTGGTCGTCCGAGGTCGTTCCCGCTGCCCAGATTTATGCGCAGGGGCCTCCTACGGACAATGCACTTTGATTTATTGCGCTATCTGTAATAGCACCCGAGATATCACCAGATATATATTGCATTTTTCCCTGACCGTGAGTGTCCGGCCCCATGAGACGGTGGTTTTCTCGGCCCCTGGTGGTCCGAGGTCGTTCCCGCTGCACAGATTCATGCGCCAGGGCGTTCTGCAGATAATGCACTTTGATTTATTGCGCTATCTGTAATAGCACCCGAGATATCACCAGATATATATTGGATTTTTCCCTGACCCTGAGTGTCCGGCCCCATGAGACGGTGGTTTTCTCGGCCCCTGGTGGTCCGAGGTCGTTCCCGCTGCACAGATTCATGCGCCAGGGCCTCCTGCAGATAATTCACCTTCGCTTATTGCGCTATCTCTAATAGCACCCGAGATATCACCAGATATATATTGGATTTTGCCCTGACCATGAGTGTCCGGATCCATGAGACTGTGGTTTTCTCGGCCCCGGTGGTCCGAGGTCGTTCCCGCTGCGCAGATTCATGCGCCAGGTCCTCCTGCAGATAATGCACTTTGATTTATTGCGCTATCTGTAATAGCACCCGAGATATCTCCAGATATATATTGGATTTTTCCCTGACCCTTAGTGTCCGGCCCCATGAGGCGGTGGTTTTCTCGGCCCCTGGTGGTCCGAGGTCGTTCCCGCTGCACAGATTTATGCGCCAGGGTCTCCTACAGGCAATGCAGTTTGATTTATTGGGCTATCTGTAATAGCACCCGAGATATCACCAGATATATATTGGATTTTTCCCTGACCCTGAGTGTCCGGCCCCATGAGACGGTGGTTTTCTCGGCCCCTGGTGGTCCGAGGTCGTTCCCGCTACACAGATTCATGCGCCAGGGTCTCCTACAGGCAATGCACTTTGATTTATTGGGCTATCTGTAATAGCACCCGAGGTATCACCAGATATATATTGGATTTTTCCCTGACCCTGAGTGTCCGGCCCCATGAGACGGTGGTTTTCTCGGCCCCTGGTGGTCCGAGGTCGTTCCCGCTGCACAGATTCATGCGCCAGGGCCTCCTGCAGATAATTCACTTTGGTTTATTGCGCTATCTCCAATTGCACCCGAGATATCACCAGATATATATTGGATTTTTCCCTGACCCTGAGTGTCCGGCCCCATGAGACGGTGGTTTTCTCGGCCCCTGGTGGTCCGAGGTCGTTCCCGCTGCACAGATTCATGCGCCAGGGCCTCCTGCAGATAATTCACTTTGGTTTATTGCGCTATCTCTTATAGCACCTGAGATATCAGCAGATATATATTGGATTTTTCCCTGACCCTGAGTGTCCGGCCCCATGAGACGGTGGTTTTCTCGGCCCCTGGTCGTCCGAGGTCGTTCCCGCTGCCCAGATTTATGCGCAGGGGCCTCCTACGGACAATGCACTTTGATTTATTGCGCTATCTGTAATAGCACCCGAGATATCACCAGATATATATTGCATTTTTCCCTGACCGTGAGTGTCCGGCCCCATGAGACGGTGGTTTTCTCGGCCCCTGGTGGTCCGAGGTCGTTCCCGCTGCACAGATTCATGCGCCAGGGCGTTCTGCAGATAATGCACTTTGATTTATTGCGCTATCTGTAATAGCACCCGAGATATCACCAGATATATATTGGATTTTCCCCTGACCCTGAGTGTCCGTCCCCATGAGACGGTGGTTTTCTCGGGGTCTGGTGGTCCGAGGTCGTTCCCGCTACACAGATTCCGGCGCCAGGCCCTCCTGCAGATATTTCACTTTGGTTTATTGCGCTACCTCTAATAGCACCCGAGATATCACCAGACATATATTGGATTTTCCACTGACCCTGAGTGTCCGGCCCCATGAGACTGTGGTTTTCTCGGCCCCTGGTGGTACGAGGCTGTTCCCTCTGCACAGATTCATGCGCCAGGGCCTCCTACAGACAATGCACTTTGATTTATTGCGCTATCTATAATAGCACCCGAGATATCACCGGATATATATTAGATTTATCCCCGACCCTGAGTGTCCGGCCCCATGAGACGGTGGTTTTCTCGGCCCTTAGTGGTCCGAGGTCGTTCCTGCTGCGCAGATTCATTCGCGAGTGCCTCCTACAGACAATGCACTTTGATTTATCGCGCTATCTGTAATAGCACCCGAGATATCACCAGATATATGCTGGATTTTTACTTGACATTGGGTGACGGATACCGAAAATCTGTAATTTTCTCGGCCCCTAGCCGTCCGAGGTCGTTCCTGCTGCGCAGATTCATTCGCCAATGCCTCCTACAGACAATGCACTTTGATTTATTGCGGTATCTATAATAGCACCCGAGATATCACCGGATATATATTGGATTTTTCCCTGACCCTGACAGTCCGGCCCCATGAGACGGTGGTTTTCTCGGCCACTGGTGGTCCGAGGTCGTTGCCGCTGCACAGATTTATGCGCCAGGGCCCCCTGCAGATAATTCACTTTGATTTATTGCGCTATCTGTAATAGCACCCGAGATACCACCAGATATATATTGGATTTTTCCCTGACCCTGACAGTCCGGCCCCATGAGACGGTAGTTTTCTCGGTCCCACGTGGTCCGAGGTCGATCCCGCTGAACAGATTCATGCGCCAGGGCTTCCTGCAGACAATTCACTTTGGTGTATGGCGCTATCTGTAATAGCACCCGAGATATCACCAGATATATATTGGATTTTTCCCTGACCCTGAGTGTCCGGCTCCATGTGTAGATGGTTTTCTCGGCCCCTGGTGGTCCGAGGTCGATCCCGCTGCACAGATTCATGCGCTAGGGCCTCCTGCAGACAATGCACTTTGACTTATTGCGCTATCTGTAATTGCACACGAGATATCACCAGATATATATTTGATTTCTCCCTGACCCTGAGTGTCCGGCCCCATGAGACGGTAGTTTTTTCGGCCCCTGGTGGTCCGAGGTCGTTCCCTTTGCACACATTCATGCGCTAGGGCCTCCTGCAGACAATGCACTTTGATTTATTGCGCTATCTGTAACAGCACCCGAGATATCACCAGATATATATTGGATTTTTCCCTGACCCTGAGTGTCCGGCCCCATGAGACGGTAGTTTTCTCGGCCCCTGGTGGTCCGAGGTCGCTCCCGCTGCACAGATTCATGCGCTAGGGCCTCCTGCAGACAATGCACTTTGATTTATTGCGCTATCTGTAATAGCACCCGAGATATCACCAGATATATATTGGATTTTTACATTACCTAGGGCGACGGATTCCGAATATCTGTAATTTTCTCGGCCCCTGGTGGTCCGAGGTCGTTCCCGCTGCACAGATTCATGCGCTAGGGCCTCCTGCAGACAATGCACTTTGATTTATTGCGCTACCTCTAATAGCACCCGAGATATCACCAGATATATATTGGATTTTTCCCTGACCCTGAGTGTCCGGCCCCATGAGACGGTGGTTTTCTCGGGGCCTGGTGGTCCGAGGTCGTTCCCGCTACACAGATTCCGGCGCCAGGCCCTCCTGCAGATATTTCACTTTGGTTTATTGCGCTACCTCTAATAGCACCCGAGATATCACCAGACATATATTGGATTTTCCACTGACCCTGAGTGTCCGGCCCCATGAGACTGTGGTTTTCTCGGCCCCTGGTGGTACGAGGTCGTTCCCGCTGCACAGATGCATGCGCCAGGGCCTCCTGCAGATAATTCACTTTGGTTTATTGCGCTATCTCTAATAGCACCCGAGATATCACCAGATATATTTTGGATTTTTCCCTGTCCCTGAGTGTCCGGCCCCATGAGACGGTGGTTTTCTCGGCCCCTGGTGGTCCGAGGTCGTTCCCGCTGAACAGGTGCATGCGCCAGGGACTCCTGCAGATAATTCACTTTGGTTTATTGCGCTGCCTCTAATATCACCCGAGATATCACCAGATATATATTGGATATTCCCTGACCCTGAGAGTGCGGCCCCATGAGACGGTGGTTTTCTCGGCCCCTGGTGGTTCGAGGTCGTTCCCGCTGCACAGATGCATGCGCCAGGGCCTCCTGCAGATAATTCACTTTGGTTTATTGCGCTATCTCTAATAGCACCCGAGATATCACCAGATATATTTTGTATTTTTCCCTGACCCTGAGTGTCCGGCCCCATGAGACGGTGGTTTTCTCTGCCCCTGGTGGTCCGAGGTCGTTCCCGCTGAACAGGTGCATGCACCAGGGCCTCCTGCAGATAATTCACTTTGGTTTATTGCGCTGCCTCTAATATCACCCGAGATATCACGAGATATATATTGGATATTCCCTGACCCTGAGTGTCCGGCCCCATGAGACGGTGGTTTTCTCGGACCCTGGTGGTCCGAGGTCGTTCCCGCTGTACAGATTCATGCGCCAGGGCCTCCTGCAGATAACTCACTTTGGTTTATTGCGCTATCTCTTATAGCACCTGAGATATCAGCAGATATATATTGGATTTTTCCCTGACCCTGAGTGTCCGGCCCCATGAGACGGTGGTTTTCTCGGCCCCTGGTGGTCCGAGGTCGTTCCCGCTGCACAGATTCATGCGCCAGGGCCTCCTGCAGATAACTCACTTTGGTTTATTGCGCTATCTCTTATAGCACCTGAGATATCAGCAGATATATATTGGATTTTTCCCTGACCCTGAGTGTCCGGCCCCATGAGACGGTGGTTTTCTCGGCCCCTGGTGGTCCGAGGTCGTTCCCGCTGCCCAGATTTATGCGCAGGGGCCTCCTACGGACAATGCACTTTGATTTATTGCGCTATCTGTAATAGCACCCGAGATATCACCAGATATATATTGCATTTTTCCCTGACCGTGAGTGTCCGGCCCCATGAGACGGTGGTTTTCTCGGCCCCTGGTGGTCCGAGGTCGTTCCCGCTGCACAGATTCATGCGCCAGGGCGTTCTGCAGATAATGCACTTTGATTTATTGCGCTATCTGTAATAGCACCCGAGATATCACCAGATATATATTGGATTTTTCCCTGACCCTGAGTGTCCGGCCCCATGAGACGGTGGTTTTCTCGGCCCCTGGTGGTCCGAGGTCGTTCCCGCTGCACAGATTCATGCGCCAGGGCCTCCTGCAGATAATTCACCTCCGCTTATTGCGCTATCTCTAATAGCACCCGAGATATCACCAGATATATATTGGATTTTGCCCTGACCATGAGTGTCCGGATCCATGAGACTGTGGTTTTCTCGGCCCCGGTGGTCCGAGGTCGTTCCCGCTGCGCAGATTCATGCGCCAGGTCCTCCTGCAGATAATGCACTTTGATTTATTGCGCTATCTGTAATAGCACCCGAGATATCTCCAGATATATATTGGATTTTTCCCTGACCCTTAGTGTCCGGCCCCATGAGGCGGTGGTTTTCTCGGCCCCTGGTGGTCCGAGGTCGTTCCCGCTGCACAGATTTATGCGCCAGGGTCTCCTACAGGCAATGCAGTTTGATTTATTGGGCTATCTGTAATAGCACCCGAGGTATCACCAGATATATATTGGATTTTTCCCTGACCCTGAGTGTCCGGCCCCATGAGACGGTGGTATTCTCGGCCCCTGGTGGTCCGAGGTCGTTCCCGCTGCACAGATTCATCCGCCAGGGCCTCCTGCAGATAATTCACTTTGGTTTATTGCGCTATCTCCAATAGCACCCGAGATATCACCAGACATATATTGGATTTTTCCCTGACCCTGAGTGTCCGGCCCCATGAGACGGTGGTTTTCTCGGCCCCTACTGGTCCGAGGTCGTTCCCGCTGCACAGATTCATGCGCCAGGGCCTCCTGCAGATAACTCACTTTGGTTTATTGCGCTATCTCTTATAGCACCTGAGATATCAGCAGATATATATTGGATTTTTCCCTGACCCTGAGTGTCCGGCCCCATGAGACGGTGGTTTTCTCGGCCCCTGGTCGTCCGAGGTCGTTCCCGCTGCCCAGATTTATGCGCAGGGGCCTCCTACGGACAATGCACTTTGATTTATTGCGCTATCTGTAATAGCACCCGAGATATCACCAGATATATATTGCATTTTTCCCTGACCGTGAGTGTCCGGCCCCATGAGACGGTGGTTTTCTCGGCCCCTGGTGGTCCGAGGTCGTTCCCGCTGCACAGATTCATGCGCCAGGGCGTTCTGCAGATAATGCACTTTGATTTATTGCGCTATCTGTAATAGCACCCGAGATATCACCAGATATATATTGGATTTTTCCCTGACCCTGAGTGTCCGGCCCCATGAGACGGTGGTTTTCTCGGCCCCTGGTGGTCCGAGGTCGTTCCCGCTGCACAGATTCATGCGCCAGGGCCTCCTGCAGATAATTCACCTTCGCTTATTGCGCTATCTCTAATAGCACCCGAGATATCACCAGATATATATTGGATTTTGCCCTGACCATGAGTGTCCGGATCCATGAGACTGTGGTTTTCTCGGCCCCGGTGGTCCGAGGTCGTTCCCGCTGCGCAGATTCATGCGCCAGGTCCTCCTGCAGATAATGCACTTTGATTTATTGCGCTATCTGTAATAGCACCCGAGATATCTCCAGATATATATTGGATTTTTCCCTGACCCTTAGTGTCCGGCCCCATGAGGCGGTGGTTTTCTCGGCCCCTGGTGGTCCGAGGTCGTTCCCGCTGCACAGATTTATGCGCCAGGGTCTCCTACAGGCAATGCAGTTTGATTTATTGGGCTATCTGTAATAGCACCCGAGATATCACCAGATATATATTGGATTTTTCCCTGACCCTGAGTGTCCGGCCCCATGAGACGGTGGTTTTCTCGGCCCCTGGTGGTCCGAGGTCGTTCCCGCTACACAGATTCATGCGCCAGGGTCTCCTACAGGCAATGCACTTTGATTTATTGGGCTATCTGTAATAGCACCCGAGGTATCACCAGATATATATTGGATTTTTCCCTGACCCTGAGTGTCCGGCCCCATGAGACGGTGGTTTTCTCGGCCCCTGGTGGTCCGAGGTCGTTCCCGCTGCACAGATTCATGCGCCAGGGCCTCCTGCAGATAATTCACTTTGGTTTATTGCGCTATCTCCAATTGCACCCGAGATATCACCAGATATATATTGGATTTTTCCCTGACCCTGAGTGTCCGGCCCCATGAGACGGTGGTTTTCTCGGCCCCTGGTGGTCCGAGGTCGTTCCCGCTGCACAGATTCATGCGCCAGGGCCTCCTGCAGATAATTCACTTTGGTTTATTGCGCTATCTCTTATAGCACCTGAGATATCAGCAGATATATATTGGATTTTTCCCTGACCCTGAGTGTCCGGCCCCATGAGACGGTGGTTTTCTCGGCCCCTGGTCGTCCGAGGTCGTTCCCGCTGCCCAGATTTATGCGCAGGGGCCTCCTACGGACAATGCACTTTGATTTATTGCGCTATCTGTAATAGCACCCGAGATATCACCAGATATATATTGCATTTTTCCCTGACCGTGAGTGTCCGGCCCCATGAGACGGTGGTTTTCTCGGCCCCTGGTGGTCCGAGGTCGTTCCCGCTGCACAGATTCATGCGCCAGGGCGTTCTGCAGATAATGCACTTTGATTTATTGCGCTATCTGTAATAGCACCCGAGATATCACCAGATATATATTGGATTTTCCCCTGACCCTGAGTGTCCGTCCCCATGAGACGGTGGTTTTCTCGGGGTCTGGTGGTCCGAGGTCGTTCCCGCTACACAGATTCCGGCGCCAGGCCCTCCTGCAGATATTTCACTTTGGTTTATTGCGCTACCTCTAATAGCACCCGAGATATCACCAGACATATATTGGATTTTCCACTGACCCTGAGTGTCCGGCCCCATGAGACTGTGGTTTTCTCGGCCCCTGGTGGTACGAGGCTGTTCCCTCTGCACAGATTCATGCGCCAGGGCCTCCTACAGACAATGCACTTTGATTTATTGCGCTATCTATAATAGCACCCGAGATATCACCGGATATATATTAGATTTATCCCCGACCCTGAGTGTCCGGCCCCATGAGACGGTGGTTTTCTCGGCCCTTAGTGGTCCGAGGTCGTTCCTGCTGCGCAGATTCATTCGCGAGTGCCTCCTACAGACAATGCACTTTGATTTATCGCGCTATCTGTAATAGCACCCGAGATATCACCAGATATATGCTGGATTTTTACTTGACATTGGGTGACGGATACCGAAAATCTGTAATTTTCTCGGCCCCTAGCCGTCCGAGGTCGTTCCTGCTGCGCAGATTCATTCGCCAATGCCTCCTACAGACAATGCACTTTGATTTATTGCGGTATCTATAATAGCACCCGAGATATCACCGGATATATATTGGATTTTTCCCTGACCCTGACAGTCCGGCCCCATGAGACGGTGGTTTTCTCGGCCACTGGTGGTCCGAGGTCGTTGCCGCTGCACAGATTTATGCGCCAGGGCCCCCTGCAGATAATTCACTTTGATTTATTGCGCTATCTGTAATAGCACCCGAGATACCACCAGATATATATTGGATTTTTCCCTGACCCTGACAGTCCGGCCCCATGAGACGGTAGTTTTCTCGGTCCCACGTGGTCCGAGGTCGATCCCGCTGAACAGATTCATGCGCCAGGGCTTCCTGCAGACAATTCACTTTGGTGTATGGCGCTATCTGTAATAGCACCCGAGATATCACCAGATATATATTGGATTTTTCCCTGACCCTGAGTGTCCGGCTCCATGTGTAGATGGTTTTCTCGGCCCCTGGTGGTCCGAGGTCGATCCCGCTGCACAGATTCATGCGCTAGGGCCTCCTGCAGACAATGCACTTTGACTTATTGCGCTATCTGTAATTGCACACGAGATATCACCAGATATATATTTGATTTCTCCCTGACCCTGAGTGTCCGGCCCCATGAGACGGTAGTTTTTTCGGCCCCTGGTGGTCCGAGGTCGTTCCCTTTGCACACATTCATGCGCTAGGGCCTCCTGCAGACAATGCACTTTGATTTATTGCGCTATCTGTAACAGCACCCGAGATATCACCAGATATATATTGGATTTTTCCCTGACCCTGAGTGTCCGGCCCCATGAGACGGTAGTTTTCTCGGCCCCTGGTGGTCCGAGGTCGCTCCCGCTGCACAGATTCATGCGCTAGGGCCTCCTGCAGACAATGCACTTTGATTTATTGCGCTATCTGTAATAGCACCCGAGATATCACCAGATATATATTGGATTTTTACATTACCTAGGGCGACGGATTCCGAATATCTGTAATTTTCTCGGCCCCTGGTGGTCCGAGGTCGTTCCCGCTGCACAGATTCATGCGCTAGGGCCTCCTGCAGACAATGCACTTTGATTTATTGCGCTACCTCTAATAGCACCCGAGATATCACCAGATATATATTGGATTTTTCCCTGACCCTGAGTGTCCGGCCCCATGAGACGGTGGTTTTCTCGGGGCCTGGTGGTCCGAGGTCGTTCCCGCTACACAGATTCCGGCGCCAGGCCCTCCTGCAGATATTTCACTTTGGTTTATTGCGCTACCTCTAATAGCACCCGAGATATCACCAGACATATATTGGATTTTCCACTGACCCTGAGTGTCCGGCCCCATGAGACTGTGGTTTTCTCGGCCCCTGGTGGTACGAGGCTGTTCCCTCTGCACAGATTCATGCGCCAGGGCCTCCTACAGACAATGCACTTTGATTTATTGCGCTATCTATAATAGCACCCGAGATATCACCGGATATATATTAGATTTATCCCCGACCCTGAGTGTCCGGCCCCATGAGACGGTGGTTTTCTCGGCCCTTAGTGGTCCGAGGTCGTTCCTGCTGCGCAGATTCATTCGCGAGTGCCTCCTACAGACAATGCACTTTGATTTATCGCGCTATCTGTAATAGCACCCGAGATATCACCAGATATATGCTGGATTTTTACTTGACATTGGGTGACGGATACCGAAAATCTGTAATTTTCTCGGCCCCTAGCCGTCCGAGGTCGTTCCTGCTGCGCAGATTCATTCGCCAATGCCTCCTACAGACAATGCACTTTGATTTATTGCGGTATCTATAATAGCACCCGAGATATCACCGGATATATATTGGATTTTTCCCTGACCCTGACAGTCCGGCCCCATGAGACGGTGGTTTTCTCGGCCACTGGTGGTCCGAGGTCGTTGCCGCTGCACAGATTTATGCGCCAGGGCCCCCTGCAGATAATTCACTTTGATTTATTGCGCTATCTGTAATAGCACCCGAGATACCACCAGATATATATTGGATTTTTCCCTGACCCTGACAGTCCGGCCCCATGAGACGGTAGTTTTCTCGGTCCCACGTGGTCCGAGGTCGATCCCGCTGAACAGATTCATGCGCCAGGGCTTCCTGCAGACAATTCACTTTGGTGTATGGCGCTATCTGTAATAGCACCCGAGATATCACCAGATATATATTGGATTTTTCCCTGACCCTGAGTGTCCGGCTCCATGTGTAGATGGTTTTCTCGGCCCCTGGTGGTCCGAGGTCGATCCCGCTGCACAGATTCATGCGCTAGGGCCTCCTGCAGACAATGCACTTTGACTTATTGCGCTATCTGTAATTGCACACGAGATATCACCAGATATATATTTGATTTTTCCCTGACCCTGAGTGTCCGGCCCCATGAGACGGTAGTTTTTTCGGCCCCTGGTGGTCCGAGGTCGTTCCCTTTGCACACATTCATGCGCTAGGGCCTCCTGCAGACAATGCACTTTGATTTATTGCGCTATCTGTAACAGCACCCGAGATATCACCAGATATATATTGGATTTTTCCCTGACCCTGAGTGTCCGGCCCCATGAGACGGTAGTTTTCTCGGCCCCTGGTGGTCCGAGGTCGCTCCCGCTGCACAGATTCATGCGCTAGGGCCTCCTGCAGACAATGCACTTTGATTTATTGCGCTATCTGTAATAGCACCCGAGATATCACCAGATATATATTGGATTTTTACATTACCTAGGGCGACGGATTCCGAATATCTGTAATTTTCTCGGCCCCTGGTGGTCCGAGGTCGTTCCCGCTGCACAGATTCATGCGCTAGGGCCTCCTGCAGACAATGCACTTTGATTTATTGCGCTACCTCTAATAGCACCCGAGATATCACTAGATATATATTGGATTTTTCCCTCACCCTGAGTGTCCGGCCCCATGAGACTGTGGTTTTCTCGGCCCCTGGTGGTCCGAGGTCGTTCCCGCTGCACAGATGCATGCGCCAGGGCCTCCTGCAGATAATTCACTTTGGTTTATTGCGCTATCTCTAATAGCACCCGAGATATCACCAGATATATTTTGGATTTTTCCCTGTCCCTGAGTGTCCGGCCCCATGAGACGGTGGTTTTCTCGGCCCCTGGTGGTCCGAGGTCGTTCCCGCTGAACAGGTGCATGCGCCAGGGACTCCTGCAGATAATTCACTTTGGTTTATTGCGCTGCCTCTAATATCACCCGAGATATCACCAGATATATATTGGATATTCCCTGACCCTGAGAGTGCGGCCCCATGAGACGGTGGTTTTCTCGGCCCCTGGTGGTTCGAGGTCGTTCCCGCTGCACAGATGCATGCGCCAGGGCCTCCTGCAGATAATTCACTTTGGTTTATTGCGCTATCTCTAATAGCACCCGAGATATCACCAGATATATTTTGTATTTTTCCCTGACCCTGAGTGTCCGGCCCCATGAGACGGTGGTTTTCTCTGCCCCTGGTGGTCCGAGGTCGTTCCCGCTGAACAGGTGCATGCACCAGGGCCTCCTGCAGATAATTCACTTTGGTTTATTGCGCTGCCTCTAATATCACCCGAGATATCACGAGATATATATTGGATATTCCCTGACCCTGAGTGTCCGGCCCCATGAGACGGTGGTTTTCTCGGACCCTGGTGGTCCGAGGTCGTTCCCGCTGTACAGATTCATGCGCCAGGGCCTCCTGCAGATAACTCACTTTGGTTTATTGCGCTATCTCTTATAGCACCTGAGATATCAGCAGATATATATTGGATTTTTCCCTGACCCTGAGTGTCCGGCCCCATGAGACGGTGGTTTTCTCGGCCCCTGGTGGTCCGAGGTCGTTCCCGCTGCACAGATTCATGCGCCAGGGCCTCCTGCAGATAACTCACTTTGGTTTATTGCGCTATCTCTTATAGCACCTGAGATATCAGCAGATATATATTGGATTTTTCCCTGACCCTGAGTGTCCGGCCCCATGAGACGGTGGTTTTCTCGGCCCCTGGTGGTCCGAGGTCGTTCCCGCTGCCCAGATTTATGCGCAGGGGCCTCCTACGGACAATGCACTTTGATTTATTGCGCTATCTGTAATAGCACCCGAGATATCACCAGATATATATTGCATTTTTCCCTGACCGTGAGTGTCCGGCCCCATGAGACGGTGGTTTTCTCGGCCCCTGGTGGTCCGAGGTCGTTCCCGCTGCACAGATTCATGCGCCAGGGCGTTCTGCAGATAATGCACTTTGATTTATTGCGCTATCTGTAATAGCACCCGAGATATCACCAGATATATATTGGATTTTTCCCTGACCCTGAGTGTCCGGCCCCATGAGACGGTGGTTTTCTCGGCCCCTGGTGGTCCGAGGTCGTTCCCGCTGCACAGATTCATGCGCCAGGGCCTCCTGCAGATAATTCACCTCCGCTTATTGCGCTATCTCTAATAGCACCCGAGATATCACCAGATATATATTGGATTTTGCCCTGACCATGAGTGTCCGGATCCATGAGACTGTGGTTTTCTCGGCCCCGGTGGTCCGAGGTCGTTCCCGCTGCGCAGATTCATGCGCCAGGTCCTCCTGCAGATAATGCACTTTGATTTATTGCGCTATCTGTAATAGCACCCGAGATATCTCCAGATATATATTGGATTTTTCCCTGACCCTTAGTGTCCGGCCCCATGAGGCGGTGGTTTTCTCGGCCCCTGGTGATCCGAGGTCGTTCCCGCTGCACAGATTTATGCGCCAGGGTCTCCTACAGGCAATGCAGTTTGATTTATTGGGCTATCTGTAATAGCACCCGAGATATCACCAGATATATATTGGATTTTTCCCTGTCCCTGAGTGTCCGGCCCCATGAGACGGTGGTTTTCTCGGCCCCTGGTGGTCCGAGGTCGTTCCCGCTACACAGATTCATGCGCCAGGGTCTCCTACAGGCAATGCACTTTGATTTATTGGGCTATCTGTAATAGCACCCGAGGTATCACCAGATATATATTGGATTTTTCCCTGACCCTGAGTGTCCGGCCCCATGAGACGGTGGTTTTCTCGGCCCCTGGTGGTCCGAGGTCGTTCCCGCTGCACAGATTCATGCGCCAGGGCCTCCTGCAGATAATTCACTTTGGTTTATTGCGCTATCTCCAATTGCACCCGAGATATCAACAGATATATATTGGATTTTTCCCTGACCCTGAGTGTCCGGCCCCATGAGACGGTGGTTTTCTCGGCCCCTGGTGGTCCGAGGTCGTTCCCGCTGCACAGATTCATGCGCCAGGGCCTCCTGCAGATAATTCACTTTGGTTTATTGCGCTATCTCTTATAGCACCTGAGATATCAGCAGATATATATTGGATTTTTCCCTGACCCTGAGTGTCCGGCCCCATGAGACGGTGGTTTTCTCGGCCCCTGGTCGTCCGAGGTCGTTCCCGCTGCCCAGATTTATGCGCAGGGGCCTCCTACGGACAATGCACTTTGATTTATTGCGCTATCTGTAATAGCACCCGAGATATCACCAGATATATATTGCATTTTTCCCTGACCGTGAGTGTCCGGCCCCATGAGACGGTGGTTTTCTCGGCCCCTGGTGGTCCGAGGTCGTTCCCGCTGCACAGATTCATGCGCCAGGGCGTTCTGCAGATAATGCACTTTGATTTATTGCGCTATCTGTAATAGCACCCGAGATATCACCAGATATATATTGGATTTTCCCCTGACCCTGAGTGTCCGGCCCCATGAGACGGTGGTTTTCTCGGGGCCTGGTGGTCCGAGGTCGTTCCCGCTACACAGATTCCGGCGCCAGGCCCTCCTGCAGATATTTCACTTTGGTTTATTGCGCTACCTCTAATAGCACCCGAGATATCACCAGACATATATTGGATTTTCCACTGACCCTGAGTGTCCGGCCCCATGAGACTGTGGTTTTCTCGGCCCCTGGTGGTACGAGGCTGTTCCCTCTGCACAGATTCATGCGCCAGGGCCTCCTACAGACAATGCACTTTGATTTATTGCGCTATCTATAATAGCACCCGAGATATCACCGGATATATATTAGATTTATCCCCGACCCTGAGTGTCCGGCCCCATGAGACGGTGGTTTTCTCGGCCCTTAGTGGTCCGAGGTCGTTCCTGCTGCGCAGATTCATTCGCGAGTGCCTCCTACAGACAATGCACTTTGATTTATCGCGCTATCTGTAATAGCACCCGAGATATCACCAGATATATGCTGGATTTTTACTTGACATTGGGTGACGGATACCGAAAATCTGTAATTTTCTCGGCCCCTAGCCGTCCGAGGTCGTTCCTGCTGCGCAGATTCATTCGCCAATGCCTCCTACAGACAATGCACTTTGATTTATTGCGGTATCTATAATAGCACCCGAGATATCACCGGATATATATTGGATTTTTCCCTGACCCTGACAGTCCGGCCCCATGAGACGGTGGTTTTCTCGGCCACTGGTGGTCCGAGGTCGTTGCCGCTGCACAGATTTATGCGCCAGGGCCCCCTGCAGATAATTCACTTTGATTTATTGCGCTATCTGTAATAGCACCCGAGATACCACCAGATATATATTGGATTTTTCCCTGACCCTGACAGTCCGGCCCCATGAGACGGTAGTTTTCTCGGTCCCACGTGGTCCGAGGTCGATCCCGCTGAACAGATTCATGCGCCAGGGCTTCCTGCAGACAATTCACTTTGGTGTATGGCGCTATCTGTAATAGCACCCGAGATATCACCAGATATATATTGGATTTTTCCCTGACCCTGAGTGTCCGGCTCCATGTGTAGATGGTTTTCTCGGCCCCTGGTGGTCCGAGGTCGATCCCGCTGCACAGATTCATGCGCTAGGGCCTCCTGCAGACAATGCACTTTGACTTATTGCGCTATCTGTAATTGCACACGAGATATCACCAGATATATATTTGATTTTTCCCTGACCCTGAGTGTCCGGCCCCATGAGACGGTAGTTTTTTCGGCCCCTGGTGGTCCGAGGTCGTTCCCTTTGCACACATTCATGCGCTAGGGCCTCCTGCAGACAATGCACTTTGATTTATTGCGCTATCTGTAACAGCACCCGAGATATCACCAGATATATATTGGATTTTTCCCTGACCCTGAGTGTCCGGCCCCATGAGACGGTAGTTTTCTCGGCCCCTGGTGGTCCGAGGTCGCTCCCGCTGCACAGATTCATGCGCTAGGGCCTCCTGCAGACAATGCACTTTGATTTATTGCGCTATCTGTAATAGCACCCGAGATATCACCAGATATATATTGGATTTTTACATTACCTAGGGCGACGGATTCCGAATATCTGTAATTTTCTCGGCCCCTGGTGGTCCGAGGTCGTTCCCGCTGCACAGATTCATGCGCTAGGGCCTCCTGCAGACAATGCACTTTGATTTATTGCGCTACCTCTAATAGCACCCGAGATATCACTAGATATATATTGGATTTTTCCCTCACCCTGAGTGTCCGGCCCCATGAGACTGTGGTTTTCTCGGCCCCTGGTGGTCCGAGGTCGTTCCCGCTGCACAGATGCATGCGCCAGGGCCTCCTGCAGATAATTCACTTTGGTTTATTGCGCTATCTCTAATAGCACCCGAGATATCACCAGATATATTTTGGATTTTTCCCTGTCCCTGAGTGTCCGGCCCCATGAGACGGTGGTTTTCTCGGCCCCTGGTGGTCCGAGGTCGTTCCCGCTGAACAGGTGCATGCGCCAGGGACTCCTGCAGATAATTCACTTTGGTTTATTGCGCTGCCTCTAATATCACCCGAGATATCACCAGATATATATTGGATATTCCCTGACCCTGAGAGTGCGGCCCCATGAGACGGTGGTTTTCTCGGCCCCTGGTGGTTCGAGGTCGTTCCCGCTGCACAGATGCATGCGCCAGGACCTCCTGCAGATAATTCACTTTGGTTTATTGCGCTATCTCTAATAGCACCCGAGATATCACCAGATATATTTTGTATTTTTCCCTGACCCTGAGTGTCCGGCCCCATGAGACGGTGGTTTTCTCTGCCCCTGGTGGTCCGAGGTCGTTCCCGCTGAACAGGTGCATGCACCAGGGCCTCCTGCAGATAATTCACTTTGGTTTATTGCGCTGCCTCTAATATCACCCGAGATATCACGAGATATATATTGGATATTCCCTGACCCTGAGTGTCCGGCCCCATGAGACGGTGGTTTTCTCGGACCCTGGTGGTCCGAGGTCGTTCCCGCTGTACAGATTCATGCGCCAGGGCCTCCTGCAGATAATTCACTTTGCTTTATCGCGCTATCTCTAATAGCACCCGAGATATCGCCAGATATATATTGCATTTTTCCCCGTCCCTGAGTGTCCGGCCCCATGAGACGGTGGTTTTCTCGGCCCCTGGTGGTCCGAGGACGTTCCTGCTGCACAGATTCATGCCCCAGGGCCTCCTACAGATAATTGACTTTGATGTATTGCGCCATCTGTAATAGCTCCCGAGATATCTCCATATATATATTGGATTTTCCCCTGACCCTGAGCGACCGGCTCCATGTGTCGATGGTTTTCTTGGCCCCTGGTAGTCCGAGGTCGATCCCGCTGCACAGATTCATGCGCCACGGCCTCCTACAGACAATGCACATTGATTTATTGCGCTGTCTGTAATAGCACCCGTGATATCACCATATATATATTGGATTTTCCCCCGACCCTGAGTGTCCGGCCCCATGAGACGGTGGTTTTCTCGGCCCCTGGTGGTCCGAGGTCGTTCCCGCTGCACAGATTCATGCGCCAGGGCCCCCTGCAGATAATTCACTTTGATTTATTGCGCTATCTCTAATAGCACCCGAGATATCACCAAATATATATTGTATTTTTCCCTAACCCTGACAGTCCGGACCCATGAGACGGTAGTTTTCTCGGTCCCTGGTGGTCCGAGTTCGTTCCCGCTGCACAGATTCATGCGCCAGGGCCTCCTGCAGACAATGCACTTTGATTTATTTCGCTATCTCTAATAGCACCCGAGATATCACCAGATATATAATGGATTTTTCCCTGACCCTGACAGTCCGGAGCCATGGGACGGTGGTTTTCTCGGCCCCTGGTGGTCCGAGGTCGTTCCCGCTGCACAGATTCATGCGCCCGGGCATCCTGCAGATAATTCACTTTGGTTTATTGCGCTATATCTAATAGCACCCGAGATATCACCAGATATATATTGGATTTTTCCCTGACCATGATTGTCCGGCCCCATGAGACGGTGGTTTTCTCGGAGCCTGGTGATCCGAGGTCGTTCCCGCTGCACAGATTCATGCGCGAGGGCCTCCTGCAGATAATTCACTTTGGTTTATTGCACTATCTCTAATAGCACCCGAGATATCACCAGATATATATTGGATTTTCCCCCGACCCTGAGTGTCCGGCCCCATGAGACGGTGGTTTTCTCGGCCCCTGGTGGTTCGAGGTCGTTCCCGCTGCACAGATGCATGCGCCAGGGCCTCCTGCAGATAATTCACTTTGGTTTATTGCGCTATCTCTAATAGCACCCGAGATATTACCAGATATATTTTGTATTTTTCCCTGACCCTGAGTGTCCGGCCCCATGAGACGGTGGTTTTCTCGGACCCTGGTGGTCCGAGGTCGTTCCCGCTGTACAGATTCATGCGCCAGGGCCTCCTGCAGATAATTCACTTTGCTTTATCGCGCTATCTCTAATAGCACCCGAGATATCACCAGATATATATTGCATTTTTCCCCGTCCCTGAGTGTCCGGCCGCATGAGACGGTGGTTTTCTCGGCCCCTGGTGGTCCGAGGACGTTCCTGCTGCACAGATTCATGCCCCAGGGCCTCCTACAGATAATTGACTTTGATGTATTGCGCCATCTGTAATAGCTCCCGAGATATCTCCATATATATATTGGATTTTCCCCTGACCCTGAGCGACCGGCTCCATGTGTCGATGGTTTTCTTGGCCCCTGGTAGTCCGAGGTCGATCCCGCTGCACAGATTCATGCGCCACGGCCTCCTACAGACAATGCACATTGATTTATTGCGCTGTCTGTAATAGCACCCGTGATATCACCATATATATATTGGATTTTCCCCCGACCCTGAGTGTCCGGCCCCATGAGACGGTGGTTTTCTCGGCCCCTGGTGGTCCGAGGTCGTTCCCGCTGCACAGATTCATGCGCCAGGGCCCCCTGCAGATAATTCACTTTGATTTATTGCGCTATCTCTAATAGCACCCGAGATATCACCAAATATATATTGTATTTTTCCCTAACCCTGACAGTCCGGACCCATGAGACGGTAGTTTTCTCGGTCCCTGGTGGTCCGAGTTCGTTCCCGCTGCACAGATTCATGCGCCAGGGCCTCCTGCAGACAATGCACTTTGATTTATTTCGCTATCTCTAATAGCACCCGAGATATCACCAGATATATATTGCATTTTTCCTTGACCCTGACAGTCCGGCCCCATATGTCGATGGTTTTCTCGGTCCCACGTGGTCCGAGGTCGATCCCGCTGCACAGATTTATGCGCCAGGGCCCACTGCAGATAATTCACTTTGATTTATTGCGCTATCTGTAATAGCACCCGAGATACCACCAGATATATATTGGATTTTTCCCTGACCCTGACAGTCCGGCCCCATGAGACGGTGATTTTCTCGGCCCCTGGTGGTCCGAGGTCGATCCCGCAGCACAGATTCATGCGCCAGGGCCTCCTACAGACAAGGCACTTTGACTTATTGCCCTGTCTGTAATAGCACCCGAGATATCGCCAGATATATATTGGATTTTTCTCTGACCCTGAGTGTCCGGCCCCATGAGACGGTAGTTTTTTCGGTTACTGGTGGTCCGAGGTCGTTCCCGCTGCACAGATTCATGCGCTAGGGCCTCCTGCAGACAATGCACTTTGATTTATTGCGCTATCTGTAATAGCACCCGAGATATCACCAGATATATATTGGATTTTTACATTACCTAGGGCGACGGATTCCGAATATCTGTAATTTTCTCGGCCCCTGGTGGTCCGCGGTCGTTCCCGCTGCACAGATTCATGCGCCAGTGCCTCCTGCAGACAATGCACTTTGATTTATTTCGCTATCTCTAATAGCACCCGCGATATCACCAGATATATATTGGATTCTTCCCTGACCCTGAGTGTCCGGCCCCATGAGACGGTAGTTTTCTCGGCCCCTGGTGGTCCGAGGTCGTTCCCGCTGCACAGATTCATGCGCTAGGGCCTCCTGCAGACAATGCACTTTGATTTATTGCGCTATCTGTAATAGCACCCGAGATATCACCAGATATATATTGGATTTTTCCCTGACCCTGAGTGTCCGGCTCCATGTGTACATGGTTTTCTCGGCCCCAGGTGGTCCGAGGTCGATCCCGCTGCACAGATTCATGCGCTAGGGCCTCCTGCAGACAATGCACTTTGACTTATTGCGCTATCTGTAATTGCACACGAGATATCATCAGATATATATTTGATTTTTCCCTGACCCTGAGTGTCCGGCCCCATGAGACGGTAGTTTTTTCGGCCCCTGGTGGTCCGAGGTCGTCCCGCTGCACACATTCATGCGCTAGGGCCTCCTGCAGACAATGCACTTTGATTTATTGCGCTATCTGTAGTAGCACCCGAGAAAGCACCATATATATGCTGGATTTTTACATGACTTTGGGTGACGGACACCGAAAATCTGTAATTTTCTCGGCCCCTGGTGGTCCGATGTCGTTCCTGCTGCAGTGATTCATGCGCAAGGGCCTCCTACAGACAATGCACTTTGATTTGTTGCGCTATCTCTAATAGCACCCGAGATATCACCAGATATATATTAGATTTTTCTCTGACCCTGTGTGTCCGGCCCCATGAGACGGTGGTTTTCTCGGCCCCTGGTGGTCCGAGGTCGTTCCCGCTGCACAGCTGCATGCGCCAGGGACTCCTGCAGATAATTCACTTTGATTTATCGCGCTATCTGTAATAGCACCCGAGATATCACCAGATATATATTGGATTTTCCCCTGACCCTGAGTGTCCGGCCCCATGAGACGGTGGTTTTCTCGGCCCCTGGTGGTCCGAGGTCGTTCCCGCTGCACAGATGCATGCGCCAGGGCCTCCTGCAGATAATTCACTTTGGTTTATTGAGCTATATCTAATAGCACCCGAGATATCACCAGATATATATAGGATTTTCCCCTGACCCTGAGTGTCCGGCCCCATGAGACGGTGGTTTTCTCGGCCCCTGGTGGTCCGAGCTCGTTCCCGCTGCCCAGATTCATGCGCCAGGGCCTCCGACAGACAGTGCACTTTGATTTCTTGCGCTATCTGTAGTAGCACCCGAGATATCATCAGATATATATTTGATTTTTCCCTGACCCTGAGTGTCCGGCCCCATGACACGGTGGTTTTCTCGATCCCTGGTGGTCCGAGGTCGTTCCCGCTGCACAGATTCATGCGCCAGGGCCTCCTGCAGATAATTCACTTTGGTTTATTGCGCTATCTGTAATAGCACCCGAGATATCACCAGATATATATTGGATTTTCCCCTGACCCTGAGTGTCCGGCCCCATGAAACGGTGGTTTTCTCGGCCCCTGGCGGTCCGAGGTCGTTCCCGCTGCCCACATTCATGCGCCAGGGCCTCCGACAGACAATGCACTTTGATTTATTGCGCTATCTGTAGTAGCACCCGAGCAAGCACCATATATATGCTGGATTTTTACATGACTTTGGGTGACGGACACCGAAAATCTGTAATTTCCTCGGCCCCTGGTGGTCCGATTTCGTTCCTGCTGCACAGATTCACGCGCAAGGGCCTCATACGGACAATGCACTTTGATTTATTGCGCTATCTCTACTAGCACCCGAGATATCACCAGATATATATTGGATTTACCCCTGACCCTGACATTCCGGCCCCATATGTCGGTGGTTTTCTCGGCCCCTGGTAGTCCGAGGTCGTTGCCGCTGCACAGATTCATGCGACAGGGCCTCCAGCAGACAATCCACATTGATTTATTGCGCTATCTCTAATGGCACGCGAGAAAGCACCATATATATGCTGGATTTTTACATGACTTTGGGTGACGGATACCGAAAATCTGTAATTTTCTCGGCCCCTGGTGGTCCGACGTCGTTCCTGCTGCACAGATTCATGCGCAAGGGCCTCCTACGGACAATGCACTTTGATTTATTGCGCTATCCCTAATAGCACCCGAGATATCACCAGATATATATTGGATTTTCCCCTGACCCTGAGTGTCCGGCCCCATGAGACGGTGGTTTTCTCGGTCCCTGGTGGACCGAGGTCGTTCCCGCTGCACAGATTCATGCGCCAGTGCCTCCTGTAGACAATGCACTTTGATTTATCGCGCTATCTCTAATGGCACCCGAGATATCACCAGATATATATTGGATTTTCCCCTGACCCTGAGTGTCCGGCCCCATGAGACGGTGTTTTTCTCGGCCGCTGGTGGTCCGAGGTTGTTCTCGCTGCACAGCTCCATGCGCCAGGGCCTCCTGCAGATAATTCACTTTGGTTTATTGAGCTATATCTAATAGCACCCGAGATATCACCAGATATATATAGGATTTTCCCCTGACCCTGCGTGTCCGGCCCCATGAGACGGTGGTTTTCTCGATCCCTGGTTGTCCGAGGTCGTTCCCGCTGCACAGCTGCATGCGCCAGGGGCTCCTGCAGATAATTTACTTTGGTTTATTGCGCTATAACTAATAGCACCCGAGATATCACCAGATATATATTTGATTTTTCCCTGACCCTGAGTGTCCGGCCCCATGAGACGGTGGTTTTCTCGATCCCTGGTGGTCCGAGGTCGTTCCCGCTGCACAGCTGCATGCGCCAGGGCCTCCTGCAGATAATTCACTTTGGTTTATTGAGCTATATCTAATAGCACCCGAGATATCACCAGATATATATAGGATTTGCCCCTGACCCTGAGTGTCCCGCCCCATGAGACGGTGGTTTTCTCGGCACCTGGTTGTCCGAGGTCGTTCCCGTTGCATAGATTCATGCGCCAGGGCCTCCTGTAGACAATGCAGTTTGATTTATTGCGCTATCTCTAATACCACCCGAGATATCACCAGATATATATTGGATTTTTCCCTGACCCTGAGTGTCCGGCCCCATGAGACGGTGGTTTTCTCGACTCCTGGTGGTCCGAGGTCGTTCCCGCTGCACAGATGCATGCGCCAGGGCCTCCTGCAGATAATTCACTTTCGTTTATTGCGCTATCTGTAGTAGCACCCGAGATATCACCAGATATATATTGGATTTTCCCCTTACCCTGATTGTCCTGACCCATGAGACGGTGTTTTTCTCGGCCCCTGATTGTCCGAGGTCGTTGCCGCTGCACATATTCATGTGCCAGGGTCGCCCGCAGACAATGCACTTTGATTTATTGCGCTATCTGTAATACCACGCGAGAAAGCACCATATATATGCTGGATTTTTACATGACTTTGGGTGACGGATACCGAAAATCTGTAAATTTCTCGGCCCCTGGTGGTCCGAGGTAGTTCCCGCTGCACAGATGCATGCGCCAGGGCCTCCGACAGACAATGCACTTTGATTTATTGCGCTATCTGTAGTAGCACCCGAGATATCATCAGATATATATTTGATTTTTCCCTGTCCCTGAGTGTCCGGCCCCATGACACGGTGGTTTTCTCGATCCCTGGTGGTCCGAGGTCGTTCCCGCTGCACAGCTGCATGCGCCAGGGACTCCTGCAGATAATTCACTTTGATTTATCGCGCTATCTGTAATAGCACCCGAGATATCACCAGATATATATTGGATTTTCCCCTGACCCTGAGTGTCCGGCCCCATGAGACGGTGGTTTTCTCGGCCCCTGGTGGTCCGAGGTCGTTCCCGCTGCACAGATGCATGCGCCAGGGCCTCCTGCAGATAATTCACTTTGGTTTATTGAGCTATATCTAATAGCACCCGAGATATCACCAGATATATATAGGATTTTCCCCTGACCCTGAGTGTCCGGCCCCATGAGACGGTGGTTTTCTCGGCCCCTGGTGGTCCGAGCTCGTTCCCGCTGCCCAGATTCATGCGCCAGGGCCTCCGACAGACAGTGCACTTTGATTTCTTGCGCTATCTGTAGTAGCACCCGAGATATCATCAGATATATATTTGATTTTTCCCTGACCCTGAGTGTCCGGCCCCATGACACGGTGGTTTTCTCGATCCCTGGTGGTCCGAGGTCGTTCCCGCTGCACAGATTCATGCGCCAGGGCCTCCTGCAGATAATTCACTTTGGTTTATTGCGCTATCTGTAATAGCACCCGAGATATCACCAGATATATATTGGATTTTCCCCTGACCCTGAGTGTCCGGCCCCATGAAACGGTGGTTTTCTCGGCCCCTGGCGGTCCGAGGTCGTTCCCGCTGCCCACATTCATGCGCCAGGGCCTCCGACAGACAATGCACTTTGATTTATTGCGCTATCTGTAGTAGCACCCGAGCAAGCACCATATATATGCTGGATTTTTACATGACTTTGGGTGACGGACACCGAAAATCTGTAATTTCCTCGGCCCCTGGTGGTCCGATTTCGTTCCTGCTGCACAGATTCACGCGCAAGGGCCTCATACGGACAATGCACTTTGATTTATTGCGCTATCTCTACTAGCACCCGAGATATCACCAGATATATATTGGATTTACCCCTGACCCTGACATTCCGGCCCCATATGTCGGTGGTTTTCTCGGCCCCTGGTAGTCCGAGGTCGTTGCCGCTGCACAGATTCATGCGACAGGGCCTCCAGCAGACAATCCACATTGATTTATTGCGCTATCTCTAATGGCACGCGAGAAAGCACCATATATATGCTGGATTTTTACATGACTTTGGGTGACGGATACCGAAAATCTGTAATTTTCTCGGCCCCTGGTGGTCCGACGTCGTTCCTGCTGCACAGATTCATGCGCAAGGGCCTCCTACGGACAATGCACTTTGATTTATTGCGCTATCCCTAATAGCACCCGAGATATCACCAGATATATATTGGATTTTCCCCTGACCCTGAGTGTCCGGCCTCATGAGACGGTGGTTTTCTCGGCCCCTGGTGGTCCGAGGTCGTTCCCGCTGCACAGATTCATGCGCCCGGGCCTCCTGCAGATAATTCACTTTGGTTTATTGCGCTATCTCTAATAGCACCCGAGATATCACCAGATATATATTTGATTTTTACCTGACCCTGAGTGTCCGGCCCCATGAGACGGTGGTTTTCTCGATCCCTGGTTGTCCGAGGTCGTTCCCGCTGCACAGCTGCATGCACCAGGGGCTCCTGCAGATAATTTACTTTGGTTTATTGCGCTATAACTAATAGCACCCGAGATATCACCAGATATATATTTGATTTTTCCCTGACCCTGAGTGTCCGGCCCCATGAGACGGTGGTTTTCTCGATCCCTGGTGGTCCGAGGTCGTTCCCGCTGCACAGCTGCATGCGCCAGGGCCTCCTGCAGATAATTCACTTTGGTTTATTGAGCTATATCTAATAGCAACCGAGATATCACCAGATATATATAGGATTTGCCCCTGACCCTGAGTGTCCCGCCCCGTGAGACGGTGGTTTTCTCGGCACCTGGTTGTCCGAGGTCGTTCCCGTTGCACAGATTCATGCGCCAGGGCCTCCTGTAGACAATGCAGTTTGATTTATTGCGCTATCTCTAATACCACCCGAGATATCACCAGATATATATTGGATTTTTCCCTGACCCTGAGTGTCCGGCCCCATGAGACGGTGGTTTTCTCGACCCCTGGTGGTCCGAGGTCGTTCCCGCTGCACAGATGCATGCGCCAGGGCCTCCTGCAGATAATTCACTTTCGTTTATTGCGCTATCTGTAGTAGCACACGAGATATCACCAGATATATATTGGATTTTCCCCTTACCCTGATTGTCCTGACCCATGAGACGGTGTTTTTCTCGGCCCCTGATTGTCCGAGGTCGTTGCCGCTGCACATATTCATGTGCCAGGGTCGCCCGCAGACAATGCACTTTGATTTATTGCGCTATCTGTAATACCACGCGAGAAAGCACCATATATATGCTGGATTTTTACATGACTTTGGGTGACGGATACCGAAAATCTGTAAATTTCTCGGCCCCTGGTGGTCCGAGGTAGTTCCCGCTGCACAGATGCATGCGCCAGGGCCTCCTGCAGATAATTCACTTTGGTTTATTGCGCTATCTGTAATAGCACCCGAGATATCACCAGATATATATTGGATTTTCCCCTGACCCTGAGTGTCCGGCCCCATGAAACGGTGGTTTTCTCGGCCCCTGGCGGTCCGAGGTCGTTCCCGCTGCCCACATTCATGCGCCAGGGCCTCCGACAGACAATGCACTTTGATTTATTGCGCTATCTGTAGTAGCACCCGAGCAAGCACCATATATATGCTGGATTTTTACATGACTTTGGGTGACGGACACCGAAAATCTGTAATTTCCTCGGCCCCTGGTGGTCCGATTTCGTTCCTGCTGCACAGATTCACGCGCAAGGGCCTCATACGGACAATGCACTTTGATTTATTGCGCTATCTCTACTAGCACCCGAGATATCACCAGATATATATTGGATTTACCCCTGACCCTGACATTCCGGCCCCATATGTCGGTGGTTTTCTCGGCCCCTGGTAGTCCGAGGTCGTTGCCGCTGCACAGATTCATGCGACAGGGCCTCCAGCAGACAATCCACATTGATTTATTGCGCTATCTCTAATGGCACGCGAGAAAGCACCATATATATGCTGGATTTTTACATGACTTTGGGTGACGGATACCGAAAATCTGTAATTTTCTCGGCCCCTGGTGGTCCGACGTCGTTCCTGCTGCACAGATTCATGCGCAAGGGCCTCCTACGGACAATGCACTTTGATTTATTGCGCTATCCCTAATAGCACCCGAGATATCACCAGATATATATTGGATTTTCCCCTGACCCTGAGTGTCCGGCCTCATGAGACGGTGGTTTTCTCGGCCCCTGGTGGTCCGAGGTCGTTCCCGCTGCACAGATTCATGCGCCCGGGCCTCCTGCAGATAATTCACTTTGGTTTATTGCGCTATCTCTAATAGCACCCGAGATATCACCAGATATATATTTGATTTTTACCTGACCCTGAGTGTCCGGCCCCATGAGACGGTGGTTTTCTCGGCCCCTGGTGGACCGAGGTCGTTCCCGCTGCACAGATTCATGCGCCAGGGCCTCCTGTAGACAATGCACTTTGATTTATCGCGCTATCTCTAATGGCACCCGAGATATCACCAGATATATATTGGATTTTCCCCTGACCCTGAGTGTCCGGCCCCATGAGACGGTGTTTTTCTCGGCCGCTGGTGGTCCGAGGTTGTTCTCGCTACACAGCTCCATGCGCCAGGGCCTCCTGCAGATAATTCACTTTGGTTTATTGAGCTATATCTAATAGCACCCGAGATATCACCAGATATATATAGGATTTTCCCCTGACCCTGAGTGTCCGGCCCCATGAGACGGTGGTTTTCTCGATCCCTGGTGGTCCGAGGTCGTTCTCGCTGCACAGCTGCATGCGCCAGGGGCTCCTGCAGATAATTTACTTTGGTTTATTGCGCTATAACTAATAGCACCCGAGATATCACCAGATATATATTTGATTTTTCCCTGACCCTGAGTGTCCGGCCCCATGAGACGGTGGTTTTCTCGATCCCTGGTGGTCCGAGGTCGTTCCCGCTGCACAGCTGCATGCGCCAGGGCCTCCTGCAGATAATTCACTTTGGTTTATTGAGCTATATCTAATAGCACCCGAGATATCACCAGATATATATAGGATTTGCCCCTGACCCTGAGTGTCCCGCCCCATGAGACGGTGGTTTTCTCGGCACCTGGTTGTCCGAGGTCGTTCCCGTTGCACAGATTCATGCGCCAGGGCCTCCTGTAGACAATGCAGTTTGATTTATTGCGCTATCTCTAATACCACCCGAGATATCACCAGATATATATTGGATTTTTCCCTGACCCTGAGTGTCCGGCCCCATGAGACGGTGGTTTTCTCGACCCCTGGTGGTCCGAGGTCGTTCCCGCTGCACAGATGCATGCGCCAGGGTCTCCTGCAGATAATTCACTTTCGTTTATTGCGCTATCTGTAGTAGCACCCGAGATATCACCAGATATATATTGGATTTTCCCCTTACCCTGATTGTCCTGACCCATGAGACGGTGTTTTTCTCGGCCCCTGATTGTCCGAGGTCGTTGCCGCTGCACATATTCATGTGCCAGGGTCGCCCGCAGACAATGCACTTTGATTTATTGCGCTATCTGTAATACCACGCGAGAAAGCACCATATATATGCTGGATTTTTACATGACTTTGGGTGACGGATACCGAAAATCTGTAAATTTCTCGGCCCCTGGTGGTCCGAGGTAGTTCCCGCTGCACAGATGCATGCGCCAGGGCCCCCTGCAGATAATTCACTTTGGATTATTGCGCTATCTCTAATAGCACCCGAGAAATCACCAGATATATATTGGATTTTTCCCTGACCCTGACAGTCCGGCCCCATGAGACGGTGGTTTTCTCGGCTCCTGGTGGTCCGAGGTCGTTTCCGCTGCACAGATTCATGCGCCCGTGCCTCCTGCAGATAATTCACTTTGGTTTATTGCGCTATCTCTAATAGCAAACGAGATATCACCAGACATATATTTGATTTTCCCCTGACCCCGAGTGTCCGGCCCCATGAGACTGTGCTTTTCTAGGCCCCTGGTGGTCCGAGGTCGTTCCCGCTGCACAGATGCATGCGCCAGGGCCTCCTACAGACAATGCACTTTGATTTATTGCGCTATCTGTAGTAGCACCCGAGATATCACCACATATATATTGGATTTTTCCCTGACCCTGAGCGTCCGGCCCCATGAGACGGTGATTTTCTCGGCCCCTGGTGGTCCGTGGTCGTTCCCGCTGCACGCATTCATGCGCCAGGGCTTGCTGCAGACAATGCACTTTGATTTATCGCGCTATCTGTAATAGAACCCGAGATATCGCCAGATATATATTGGATTTTTACATGACATTGGGTGACGGATACCGTAAATCTGTAATTTTCTCGGCCCCTGGTGGTCCGATGTCGTTCCTGCTGCACAGATTCATGCGCAAGGGCCTCCTACGGACAATGCACTTTGATTTATCGCGCTATCTCTAATGGCACCCGAGATATCACCAGATATATATTGGATTTTCCCCTGACCCTGAGTGTCCGGCCCCATGAGACGGTGTTTTTCTCGGCCGCTGGTGGTCCGAGGTTGTTCTCGCTGCACAGCTCCATGCGCCAGGGCCTCCTGCAGATAATTCACTTTGGTTTATTGAGCTATATCTAATAGCACCCGAGATATCACCAGATATATATAGGATTTTCCCCTGACCCTGAGTGTCCGGCCCCATGAGACGGTGGTTTTCTCGATCCCTGGTTGTCCGAGGTCGTTCCCGCTGCACAGCTGCATGCGCCAGGGGCTCCTGCAGATAATTTACTTTGGTTTATTGCGCTATAACTAATAGCACCCGAGATATCACCAGATATATATTTGATTTTTCCCTGACCCTGAGTGTCCGGCCCCATGAGACGGTGGTTTTCTCGATCCCTGGTGGTCCGAGGTCGTTCCCGCTGCACAGCTGCATGCGCCAGGGCCTCCTGCAGATAATTCACTTTGGTTTATTGAGCTATATCTAATAGCACCCGAGATATCACCAGATATATATTGGATTTTCCCCTTACCCTGATTGTCCTGACCCATGAGACGGTGTTTTTCTCGGCCCCTGATTGTCCGAGGTCGTTGCCGCTGCACATATTCATGTGCCAGGGTCGCCCGCAGACAATGCACTTTGATTTATTGCGCTATCTGTAATACCACGCGAGAAAGCACCATATATATGCTGGATTTTTACATGACTTTGGGTGACGGATACCGAAAATCTGTAAATTTCTCGGCCCCTGGTGGTCCGAGGTAGTTCCCGCTGCACAGATGCATGCGCCAGGGCCCCCTGCAGATAATTCACTTTGGATTATTGCGCTATCTCTAATAGCACCCGAGAAATCACCAGATATATTTTGGATTTTTCCCTGACCCTGACAGTCCGGCCCCATGAGACGGTGGTTTTCTCGGCTCCTGGTGGTCCGAGGTCGTCTCCGCTGCACAGATTCATGCGCCCGTGCCTCCTGCAGATAATTCACTTTGGTTTATTGCGCTATCTCTAATAGCAAACGAGATATCACCAGACATATATTTGATTTTCCCCTGACCCCGAGTGTCCGGCCCCATGAGACTGTGCTTTTCTAGGCCCCTGGTGGTCCGAGGTCGTTCCCGCTGCACAGATGCATGCGCCAGGGCCTCCTACAGACAATGCACTTTGATTTATTGCGCTATCTGTAGTAGCACCCGAGATATCACCAGATATATATTGGATTTTTCCCTGACCCTGAGCGTCCGGCCCCATGAGACGGTGATTTTCTCGGCCCCTGGTGGTCCGTGGTCGTTCCCGCTGCACGCATTCATGCGCCAGGGCTTGCTGCAGACAATGCACTTTGATTTATCGCGCTATCTGTAATAGAACCCGAGATATCGCCAGATATATATTGGATTTTTACATGACATTGGGTGACGGATACCGTAAATCTGTAATTTTCTCGGCCCCTGGTGGTCCGATGTCGTTCCTGCTGCACAGATTCATGCGCAAGGGCCTCCTACGGACAATGCACTTTGATTTATGGCGCCATCTCTAATAGCACCCGAGATATCACCAGATATATATTGGATTTTCCCCTGACACTGAGTGTCCGGCCCCATGAGACGGTGGTTTTCTCGGCCCCTGGTTGTCCGAGGTCGTTCCCGCTGCACAGATGCATGCGCCAGGGCCTCCTGCAGATAATTCACTTTGGTTTATTGCGCTACATCTAATAGCACCCGAGATATCACCAGATATATATTGGATTTACCCCTGACCCTGACATTCCGGCCCCATATGTCGGTGGTTTTCTCGGCCCCTGGTAGTCCGAGGTCGTTGCCGCTGCACAGATTCATGCGCCAGGGCCTCCTGCAGATAATTCACTTTGGTTTATTGCGCTACATCTAATAGCACCCGAGATATCACCAGATATATATTGGATTTACCCCTGACCCTGACATTCCGGCCCCATATGTCGGTGGTTTTCTCGGCCCCTGGTAGTCCGAGGTCGTTGCCGCTGCACAGATTCATGCGACAGGGCCTCCAGCAGACAATCCACATTGATTTATTGAGCTATATCTAATAGCACCCGAGATATCACCAGATATATATAGGATTTTCCCCTGACCCTGAGTGTCCGGCCCCATGAGACGGTGGTTTTCTCGATCCCTGGTTGTCCGAGGTTTGTTCCCGCTGCACAGCTGCATGCGCCAGGGGCTCCTGCAGATAATTTACTTTGGTTTATTGCGCTATAACTAATAGCACCCGAGATATCACCAGATATATATTTGATTTTTCCCTGACCCTGAGTGTCCGGCCCCATGAGACGGTGGTTTTCTCGATCCCTGGTGGTCCAAGGTCGTTCCCGCTGCACAGCTGCATGCGCCAGGGCCTCCTGCAGATAATTCACTTTGGTTTATTGAGCTATATCTAATAGCACCCGAGATATCACCAGATATATATAGGATTTGCCCCTGACCCTGAGTGTCCCGCCCCATGAGACGGTGGTTTTCTCGGCACCTGGTTGTCCGAGGTCGTTCCCGTTGCACAGATTCATGCGCCAGGGCCTCCTGCAGATAATTCACTTTGGTTTATTGCGCTACATCTAATAGCACCCGAGATATCACCAGATATATATTGGATTTTCCCATGACCCTGACAGTCCGGCCCCATGAGACAGTGGTTTCCTCGGCCCCTGGTGGTCCGAGGTCGTTCCCGCTCCCCCATTCATGCGCCAGGGCCTCCGACAGACAATGCACTTTGATTTATTGCGCTATCTGTAGTAGCACCCGAGAAAGCACCATATATATGCTGGATTTTTACATGACTTTGGGTGACGGACACCGAAAATCTGTAATTTTCTCGGACCCTGGTGGTCCGATGTCGTTCCTGCTGCACAGATTCATGCGACAGGGCCTCCCGCAGACAATGCACTTTGATTTATCGCGCCATCTCTAATGGCACCCGAGATATCACCAGATATAATGGATTTTTCCTTGACCCTGACAGTCCGGCCCCATGAGACGGTGTTTTTCTCGGCCCCTGGAGGCCCGAGGTTGTTCCCGCTGACCAGATTCATGCGCCGGGGCCTCCTACACACAATGCACTTTGATTTATCGCGCTATCTGTAATAGAAACCGAGATATCACCAGATATATATTGTATTTTTACATGACATTGGGTGACGGATACCGAAAATCTGTAATTTTCTCGGCCCCTGGAGGTCCGATGTCGTTCCTGCTGCACAGATTCATGCGCAAGGGCCTCCTACAGACAGTGCACTTTGATTTATTGCGCTATCTTTAATAGCACCCGAGATATCACCAGATATATATTGGATTTTCCCCTGACCCTGAGTGTCCGGCCCCATGAGACGGTGGTTTTCTCGGCCCCTGGTGGTCCGAGGTCGTTCCCGCTGCACAGATGCATGCGCCAGGGCCTCCTACAGACAATGCACATAAATTTATTGCGCTATCTGTTATAGCACCCGATAAAGCACCATATATATGCTGGATTTTTACATGACTTTGGGTGACGGATATCGAAAATCTGTAATTTTCTCGGCCCCTGGTGGTCCGATGTCGTTCCCGCTGCACAGATGCATGCGCCAGGGCCTCTTGCTGATAATTGACTTTGGTTTATTGCGCTATATCTAATAGCACCCGAGATATCACCAGATATATATTGGATTCTCCCCTGACCCTGACAGTCCGGCCCCATGAGACTGTGGTTTTCTCGGGCCCTGGTGGTCCGAGGTCGTTCCCGCTGCACAGATGCATGCGCCAGGGCCTCCTGCAGATAATTCACTTTGGTTTATTGCGCTATATCTAATAGCACGCGAGATAACACCAGATATATATTGGATTTTCCCCTGACCCTGACAGTCCGGCCACATGAGACTGTGGTTTTCTCGGCCCCTGGTGGTCCGAGGTCGTTCCCGCTGCACAGATACATGCGCCAGGTCCTCCTGCAGATAATTCACTTTGGTTTATTGCGCTATATCTAATAGCACCCGAGATATCACCAGATATATATAGGATTTTCCCCTGACCCTGAGTGTCCGGCCCCATGAGACGGTGGTTTCCTCGGCCCCTGGTGGTCCGAGGACGTTCCCGCTGCCCAGATTCATGCGCCAGGGCCTCCGACAGACAATGCACTTTGATTTATTGCGCTATCTGTAGTAGCACCCGAGATATCACCAGATATATATTGGATTTTCCCCTTACCCTGATTGTCCTGACCCATGAGACGGTGTTTTTCTCGGCCCCTGATTGTCCGAGGTCGTTGCCGCTGCACATATTCATGTGCCAGGGTCGTCCGCAGACAATGCACTTTGATTTATTGCGCTATCTGTAATACCACTCGAGAAAGCACCATATATATGCTGGATTTTTACATGACTTTGGGTGACGGATACCGAAAATCTGTAAATTTCTCGGCCCCTGGTGGTCCGAGGTCGTTCCCGCTGCACAGATGCATGCGCCAGGGCCCCCTGCAGATAATTCACTTTGGATTATTGCGCTATCTCTAATAGCACCCGAGAAATCACCAGATATATATTGGATTTTTCCCTGACCCTGACAGTCCGGCCCCATGAGACGGTGGTTTTCTCGACCCCTGGTGGTCCGAGGTCGTTCCCGCTGCACAGTTGCATGCGCCAGGGCCTCCTGCAGATAATTGACTTTCGTTTATTGCGCTATCTCTAATAGCACCCGAGATATCACCAGATAAATATTTGATTTTTCCCTGACCCTGAGTGTCCGGCCCCATGAGACGGTGGTTTTCTCGGAGCCTGGTGATCCGAGGTCGTACCCGCTGCACAGATTCATGCGCGAGGGCCTCCTGCAGATAATTCACTTTGGTTTATTGCACTATCTCTAATAGCACCCGAGATATCACCAGATATATATTGGATTTTTCCATGACCATGAGTGTCCGGCCCCATGAGACGGTGGTTTTCTCGGCCCCTGGTGGTCCGAGGTCGTTCCCGCTGCACAGATGCATGCGCCAGGGCCTCCTGCAGATAATTCACTTTCGTTTATTGCGCTATCTCCAATAGCACCCGAGATATCACCAGATATATATTGGACTTTCCCCTGACCCTGAGTGTCCGGCCCCATGAGACGGTGGTTTTCTCGGCCCCTGGTGGTCCGAGGTAGTTCCCGCTGCACAGGTTCACGCGCCAGGGCCTCCTACAGACAATGCACTTTGATTTATTGCGCTATCTGTAATAGCACCCGAGATATCACCAGATATATACTGGATTTTTCCCTGACACTGAGTGTCCGGCCCCATGAGACGGTGGTTTTCTCGACCCCTTGTGGTCCGAGGTCGTTCCCGCTGCACAGATGCATGCGCCAGGGCCTCCTGCAGATAATTCACTTTGGTTTATTGCACTATCTCTAATAGCACCCGAGATATCACCAGATATATAATGGATTTTTCCCTGACCCTGACAGTCCGGAGCCATGGGACGGTGGTTTTCTCGGCCCCTGGTGGTCCGAGGTCGTTCCCGCTGCACAGATTCATGCGCCCGGGCATCCTGCAGATAATTCACTTTGGTTTATTGCGCTATATCTAATAGCACCCGAGATATCACCAGATATATATTGGATTTTTCCCTGGCCATGATTGTCCGGCCCCATGAGACGGTGGTTTTCTCGGAGCCTGGTGATCCGAGGTCGTTCCCGCTGCACAGATTCATGCGCGAGGGCCTCCTGCAGATAATTTACTTTGGTTTATTGCACTATCTCTAATAGCACCCGAGATATCACCAGATATATATTGGATTTTCCCCCGACCCTGAGTGTCCGGCCCCATGAGACGGTGGTTTTCTCGGCCCCTGGTCGTCCGAGGTCGTTCCATCTGCACGGATTCATGCGCCAGGGCCTCCTGCAGATAATTCACTTTGGTTTATTGCGCTATCTGTAATAGCACCCGAGATATCACCAGATATATATTGGATTTTCCCCTGACCCTGAGTGTAGGGCCCCATGAGACTGTGGTTTTCCCGGCCCCTGGGGGTGAGGTCGTTCCCGCTGCCCAGATTCATGCGCCAGGGCCTCCTACAGACAATGCAGTTTGATTTATTGCGCTATCTGTAATAGCTCCCGAGATATCACCAGATATATATTGGATTTTTCGCTGACCCTGAGTGTCCGGCCCCATGAGACGGTGGTTGTCTCGGACCCTGATGGACCGAGGTAGATACCGCTGCACAGGTTCATGCGCCAGGGCCTCCTGCAGATAATTCACTTTGGTTTATTGCGCTATCTGTAATAGCACCCGAGATATCACCAGATATATGCTGGATTTTTACATGACCTTGGGTGACGGATACCGAAAATCTCTAATTTTCTTGGCCCCTGGTGTTCCGACGTCGTTGCTGCTGCACAGATTCATGCGCCAGGGCCTCCTGCAGACAATGCACATTGATTTATCGCGCAATCTGTAATAGAACCCGAGATATCACCAGATATATATTGGATTTTTCCCCGATCCTGAGTGTCCGGCCCCATGAGACGGTGGTTTTCTCGGCCCCTGGTGGTCCGAGGTCGCTCCCGCTGCACAGATGCATGCGCCAGGGCGTCCTGCAGATAATTCACTTTGATTTATTGCGCTATCTGTAATAGCACCCGAGAAAGCACCATATATATTCTGGATTTTTACATGACTTTCGGTGACGGATACCGAAAATCTGTAATTTTCCCGGCCCCTAGTGTTCCGACGTCGTTGCTGCTGCACAGATTCATGCGCTAGGGCCTCCTGCAGACAATGCACTTTGATATATCGCGCTATCTCTAATAGCACCCGAGATATCATCAGATACATCCTGTATTTTAACAGGGCCTTGGGTGTCCGGCACCATGTGTCGGTGGTTTTCTCGGCCCCGGGTGGTCCGAGGTCGTTGCCGCTGCACAGATTCATGGGTCAGGGCCTCCAACAGACAATGCACTTTGATTTATTGCGCTATCTGTAATAGCACCCGAGATATCAACAGATATATATTGGATTTTTCCCCGACCCTGAGTGCCTGGCCCAATGAGACGGTGGTTTTCTCGGCCCCTGGTGTCCGAGGTCGTTCCCGCTGCACAGATTCATGCGCAAGGGCCTCCTACGGACAATGCACTTTGATTTATCGCGCTATCTCTAACAGCACCCGAGATATCACCAGATATATATTGGATTTTTCCCTGACCCTGACAGTCCGGCCCCATGAGACGGTGGTTGTCTCGGCCCCTGGTGGTCCGAGGTCGTTCCCGTTGCCCAGATTCATGCGTCAGGGCCTCCTGCAGATAACCCACTTTATTTTATTGCGCTATGTCTAATAGCACCCGAGATAACACCAGATATATATTAGATTTTTCTCCGACCCTGAGTGTCCGGCGCCGTGAGACGCTGGTTTTCTCGGACCATGTTGATCCGAGGTCGTTCCCGCTGACCATATTCATGCGCCCGGGCTTCCTGCAGATAATTCACTTTGCTTTATTGCTCTATCTGTAATTGCACCCTAGATATCACCAGATATATGCTGGATTTTTACATGACCTTGGGTGAAGGATCCCGAATATCTGTGATTTTCTCGGCCCCTGGTGGTCCGATGTCGTTCCTGTTGCACAGATTCATGCGCCAGGGCCTCCTGCAGATAATTCACTTTGGTTTATTGCGCTATCTCTAATAGCACCCGAGATATCACCAGATATATATTGGATTTTCCCCTGACCCTGAGTGTCCAGCCCCATGAGACGGTGGTTTCCTCGGCTCCTGGTGGTCCGAGGTCGTTCCCGCTGGCCAGATTCATGCGCCACGGTCTTCTACAGACAATGCACTTTGATTTATTGCGCTATCTGTAATAGCACCCGAGATATCACCAGATATATATTGGATTTTTCCCTGACCCTGAGTGTCCGGCCCCATGAGACGGTGGTTTTCTCGGCCCCTGGTGGTCCGAGGGCGTTCCCGCTGCACAGATTCATGCACCAGGACCTCCTGCAGATCATTCACTTTGGTTTATTGCGCTATCTCTAATAGCACCTGAGATATCACCAGGTAAATATTTGATTTTTCCCTGACCCTGAGTGTCCGGCCCCATGTGACGGTGGTTTTCTCGGCCCCTGGTGGTCCGAGGTCGTTCCTGCTGCACAGATTCATGCGCAAGGGCCTCCTACAGACAATGCACTTTGATTTATTGCGCTATCTGTAATAGCACCCGAGATATCACCAGATATATACTGGATTTTTCCCTGACACTGAGTGTCCGGCCCCATGAGACGGTGGTTTTCTCGACCCCTTGTGGTCCGAGGTCGTTCCCGCTGCACAGATGCATGCGCCAGGGCCTCCTGCAGATAATTCACTTTGGTTTATTGAGCTATATCTAATAGCACCCGAGATATCACCAGATATATATAGGATTTTCCCCTGACCCTGAGTGTCCGGCCCCATGAGACGGTGGTTTTCTCGGCCCCTGGTGGTCCGAGCTCGTTCCCGCTGCCCAGATTCATGCGCCAGGGCCTCCGACAGACAGTGCACTTTGATTTCTTGCGCTATCTGTAGTAGCACCCGAGATATCACCAGATATATATTGGATTTTTCCCTGACCATGATTGTCCGGCCCCATGAGACGGTGGTTTTCTCGGAGCCTGGTGATCCGAGGTCGTTCCCGCTGCACAGATTCATGCGCGAGGGCCTCCTGCAGATAATTCACTTTGGTTTATTGCACTATCTCTAATAGCACCCGAGATATCACCAGATATATATTGGATTTTCCCCCGACCCTGAGTGTCCGGCCCCATGAGACGGTGGTTTTCTCGGCCCCTGGTCGTCCGAGGTCGTTCCATCTGCACGGATTCATGCGCCAGGGCCTCCTGCAGATAATTCACTTTGGTTTATTGCGCTATCTGTAATAGCACCCGAGATATCACCAGATATATATTGGATTTTCCCCTGACCCTGAGTGTAGGGCCCAATGAGACTGTGGTTTTCCCGGCCCCTGGGGGTGAGGTCGTTCCCGCTGCCCAGATTCATGCGCCAGGGCCTCCTACAGACAATGCAGTTTGATTTATTGCGCTATCTGTAATAGCTCCCGAGATATCACCAGATATATATTGGATTTTTCCCTGACCCTGAGTGTCCGGCCCCATGAGACGGTGGTTGTCTCGGACCCTGATGGACCGAGGTAGATACCGCTGCACAGGTTCATGCGCCAGGGCCTCCTGCAGATAATTCACTTTGGTTTATTGCGCTATCTGTAATAGCACCCGAGATATCACCAGATATATGCTGGATTTTTACATGACCTTGGGTGACGGATACCGAAAATCTCTAATTTTCTTGGCCCCTGGTGTTCCGACGTCGTTGCTGCTGCACAGATTCATGCGCCAGGGCCTCCTGCAGACAATGCACATTGATTTATCGCGCAATCTGTAATAGAACCCGAGATATCACCAGATATATATTGGATTTTTCCCCGATCCTGAGTGTCCGGCCCCATGAGACGGTGGTTTTCTCGGCCCCTGGTGGTCCGAGGTCGCTCCCGCTGCACAGATGCATGCGCCAGGGCGTCCTGCAGATAATTCACTTTGATTTATTGCGCTATCTGTAATAGCACCCGAGAAAGCACCATATATATTCTGGATTTTTACATGACTTTCGGTGACGGATACCGAAAATCTGTAATTTTCCCGGCCCCTAGTGTTCCGACGTCGTTGCTGCTGCACAGATTCATGCGCTAGGGCCTCCTGCAGACAATGCACTTTGATATATCGCGCTATCTCTAATAGCACCCGAGATATCATCAGATACATCCTGTATTTTAACAGGGCCTTGGGTGTCCGGCACCATGTGTCGGTGGTTTTCTCGGCCGCGGGTGGTCCGAGGTCGTTGCCGCTGCACAGATTCATGGGTCAGGGCCTCCAACAGACAATGCACTTTGATTTATTGCGCTATCTGTAATAGCACCCGAGATATCATCAGATATATATTGGATTTTTCCCCGACCCTGAGTGCCTGGCCCAATGAGAGGGTGGTTTTCTCGGCCCCTGGTGTCCGAGGTCGTTCCCGCTGCACAGATTCATGCGCAAGGGCCTCCTACGGACAATGCACTTTGATTTATCGCGCTATCTCTAACAGCACCCGAGATATCACCAGATATATATTGGATTTTTCCCTGACCCTGACAGTCCGGCCCCATGAGACGGTGGTTGTCTCGGCCCCTGGTGGTCCGAGGTCGTTCCCGTTGCCCAGATTCATGCGTCAGGGCCTCCTGCAGATAACCCACTTTATTTTATTGCGCTATGTCTAATAGCACCCGAGATAACACCAGATATATATTAGATTTTTCTCCGACCCTGAGTGTCCGGCGCCGTGAGACGCTGGTTTTCTCGGACCATGTTGATCCGAGGTCGTTCCCGCTGACCATATTCATGCGCCCGGGCTTCCTGCAGATAATTCACTTTGCTTTATTGCTCTATCTGTAATTGCACCCTAGATATCACCAGATATATGCTGGATTTTTACATGACCTTGGGTGAAGGATCCCGAATATCTGTGATTTTCTCGGCCCCTGGTGGTCCGATGTCGTTCCTGTTGCACAGATTCATGCGCCAGGGCCTCCTGCAGATAATTCACTTTGGTTTATTGCGCTATCTCTAATAGCACCCGAGATATCACCAGATATATATTGGATTTTCCCCTGACCCTGAGTGTCCAGCCCCATGAGACGGTGGTTTCCTCGGCTCCTGGTGGTCCGAGGTCGTTCCCGCTGGCCAGATTCATGCGCCACGGTCTTCTACAGACAATGAACTTTGATTTATTGCGCTATCTGTAATAGCACCCGAGATATCACCAGATATATATTGGATTTTTCCCTGACCCTGAGTGTCCGGCCCCATGAGACGGTGGTTTTCTCGGCCCCTGGTGGTCCGAGGGCGTTCCCGCTGCACAGATTCATGCACCAGGACCTCCTGCAGATCATTCACTTTGGTTTATTGCGCTATCTCTAATAGCACCTGAGATATCACCAGGTAAATATTTGATTTTTCCCTGACCCTGAGTGTCCGGCCCCATGTGACGGTGGTTTTCTCGGCCCCTGGTGGTCCGAGGTCGTTCCTGCTGCACAGATTCATGCGCAAGGGCCTCCTACGGACAATGCACTTTGATTTATTGCGCTATCTCTAATAGCACCCGATATATCACCAGATATATATTCGATTTTTCCCTGGCCCAGAGTGTCCGGTCCCATGTGTTGGTGGTTTTCTCGGCCCCTGGTGATCCGAGGTCGTTCCCGCTGCACACATCGATGCGCCCGGGCCTCCTGCAGATAATTAACTTTGGTTTATTGCGCTATCTCTAATGGCACTCGAGATATCACCAGATATATAATGGATTTCTCGCTGACCCTGACAGTCCGGCCCCAAGAGACGATGGTTTTCTCGGCCCCTGTTGGTCTGAGGTCGTCCCTGCTGCACAGATTCATGCGCAAGGGCCTCCTACGGACAATGCACTTTGATTTATTGCGCTATCTCCAATAGCACCCGAGATATCACCAGATAAATATTTGATTTTTCCCTGACCCTGAGTGTCCGGCCCCATGAGACGGTGGTTTTCTCGGCCCCTGGTGGTCCGAGGTCGTTCCCGCTGCACAGATTCATGCGCCAGGGCCTCCTGCAGATAATGCACTTTGATTTATCGCGCTATCTGTAATAGAACCCGAGATATCTCCAGATATATGCTGTATTTTTACATGACAATACGTGACGGATACCGAAAATCTGTAATTTTCTCGGCCCCTGGTGGTCCGATGTCGTTCCTGCTGCACAGATTCATGCGCAAGGGCCTCCTACGGACAATGCACTTTGATTTATCGCGCTATCTGTAATAGCACCCGAGATATCACCAGACATATATTTGATTTTTCCCTGACCCTGAGTTTCTGGCCCCATGAGACTGTGGTTTTCTCGGCCCCTGGTGGTCCGAGGTCGTTCCCGCTGCACACATGCATGCGCCAGGGCCTCCTGCAGATAATTCACTTTGGTTTATTGCGCTATCTCTATTAGCATCCGTGATATCACCAGATATATATTGGATTTTCCCCTGACCCTGAGTGTCCGGCCCCATGAGACTGTGGTTTTCTCGGCCCCTGGTGGTCCGAGGTCGTTCCCGCTGCCCAGATTCATGCGCCAGGGCCTCCTACAGACAATGCACTTTGATTTATTGCGCTATCTGTAATAGCACCCGAGATATCACCAGAAATATATTGGATTTTCCCCTGACCCTGAGTGTCCGCCCCCATGAGACGGTGGTTTTCTCGGCCCCTGGTGGTACGAGGTCGTTCCCCCTGGCCAGATTCATGCGCGAGGGCCTCCTACAGACAATGCACTGTGACTTATCGCGCTATCTGTAATAGCACCCGAGATATAACCAGATATATATTTGATTTTTCCCTGACCCTGAGTGTCCGGCCCCATGTGACGGTGGTTTTCTCGGCCCCTGGTGGTCCGAGGTCGTTCCTGCTGCACAGATTCATGCGCAAGGGCCTCCTACGGACAATGCACTTTGATTTATTGCGCTATCTCTAATAGCACCCGATATATCACCAGATATATATTCGATTTTTCCCTGGCCCAGAGTGTCCGGTCCCATGTGTTGGTGGTTTTCTCGGCCCCTGGTGATCCGAGGTCGTTCCCGCTGCACACATCGATGCGCCCGGGCCTCCTGCAGATAATTAACTTTGGTTTATTGCGCTATCTCTAATGGCACTCGAGATATCACCAGATATATAATGGATTTCTCGCTGACCCTGACAGTCCGGCCCCAAGAGACGATGGTTTTCTCGGCCCCTGTTGGTCTGAGGTCGTCCCTGCTGCACAGATTCATGCGCAAGGGCCTCCTACGGACAATGCACTTTGATTTATTGCGCTATCTCCAATAGCACCCGAGATATCACCAGATAAATATTTGATTTTTCCCTGACCCTGAGTGTCCGGCCCCATGAGACGGTGGTTTTCTCGGCCCCTGGTGGTCCGAGGTCGTTCCCGCTGCACAGATTCATGCGCCAGGGCCTCCTGCAGATAATGCACTTTGATTTATCGCGCTATCTGTAATAGAACCCGAGATATCTCCAGATATATGCTGTATTTTTACATGACAATACGTGACGGATACCGAAAATCTGTAATTTTCTCGGCCCCTGGTGGTCCGATGTCGTTCCTGCTGCACAGATTCATGCGCAAGGGCCTCCTACGGACAATGCACTTTGATTTATCGCGCTATCTGTAATAGCACCCGAGATATCACCAGACATATATTTGATTTTTCCCTGACCCTGAGTTTCTGGCCCCATGAGACTGTGGTTTTCTCGGCCCCTGGTGGTCCGAGGTCGTTCCCGCTGCACACATGCATGCGCCAGGGCCTCCTGCAGATAATTCACTTTGGTTTATTGCGCTATCTCTATTAGCATCCGTGATATCACCAGATATATATTGGATTTTCCCCTGACCCTGAGTGTCCGGCCCCATGAGACTGTGGTTTTCTCGGCCCCTGGTGGTCCGAGGTCGTTCCCGCTGCCCAGATTCATGCGCCAGGGCCTCCTACAGACAATGCACTTTGATTTATTGCGCTATCTGTAATAGCACCCGAGATATCACCAGAAATATATTGGATTTTCCCCTGACCCTGAGTGTCCGCCCCCATGAGACGGTGGTTTTCTCGGCCCCTGGTGGTACGAGGTCGTTCCCCCTGGCCAGATTCATGCGCGAGGGCCTCCTACAGACAATGCACTGTGACTTATCGCGCTATCTGTAATAGCACCCGAGATATAACCAGATATATATTTGATTTTTCCCTGACCCTGAGTGTCCGGCCCCATGAGACGGTCGTTTTCTCGGCCCCTGGTGGTCCGAGGTCGTTCCCGCTGCACAGATTCATGCGCCAGGGCCTCCTGCAGACAATTCACGTTGGTTTATTGCGCTATCTCTAATAGCACCCGAGATATCACCAGAAATATATTGGATTTTCCCTTGACCCTGAGTGTCCGGCCCCATGAGACGGTGGTTTTCTCGGCCCCTGGTGGTCCGAGGTCGTACCCGCTGCACAGATTCATGCGGCAGGGCCTCCTGCAGATAAATCACTTTGGTTTATTGCGCTATCTGTAATAGCAGCCGAGATATCACCAGATATATATTGGATTTTTCCCTGACCCTGAGTGTCCGGCCCCATGAGACGGTGGTTTTCTCGGACCCTGGTGGTCCGAGGTCGTTCCCGCTGCCCAGATTCATGCGCCTGGGCTTCCTGCATACAATGCACTTTGATTTATCGCGCTATCTGTAATAGCACCTGAGATATCACGAGATATATATTGGATTTTTCCCTGACCCTGAGTGTCCGGCCCCATGAGACGGTGGTTTTCTCGGCCCCTGGTGGTCCGAGGTCGTTCCTGCTTCACAGATTCATGCGCCAGGGCCTCCTGCAGACAATTCACTTTGGTTTATTGCGCTATCTCCAATAGCACCCGAGATATCACCAGATATATATTGGATTTTTTCCTGACCCTGACAGTCCGTCCCCATGAGACGATGATTTTCTCGGCCCCTGGTGGTCCGAGATCGTTCCCGCTGCACAGATTCATGTGCAAAGGCCTCCTACAGACAATGCACTTTGATTTATTGGGCTATCTGTAATAGCACCCGAGATATCACCAGGTATATATTGGATTTTCCCCTGACCCTGAGTGTCTGGACCCATGAGACTGTGGTTTTCTCGGCCCCTGGTGGTCCGAGGTCGTTCCCGCTGCACAGACTCATCCGCCAGGGCATCCTACAGACAATGCACTTTGATTTATTGCGCTATCTGTAATAGCACCCGAGATATCACAAGATATATATTGGATTTTTCCCTGACCCTGAGTGACCGGCCCCATGAGACGGTGGTTTTCTGGGCCCCTGTTGGTCCGAGGTCGTTCCCGCTGCACAGATTCCTGCGCCAGGGCCCCCTGCAGATAATTCACTTTGGTTTCTTGCGCTATCTGTAATAGCACCCGAGGTTATCACCAGATATATATTGGATTTTTCCCTGACCCTGAGTGACCGGCCCTATGAGTCTGTGGTTTTCTCGGCCCCTGGTGGTCCGAGGTTGTTCCCGCTGCACAGATTCATGCGCCAGGGCCGCCTACAGACAATGCACTTTGATTTATTGCGATATCTGTAATAGCACCCGAGATATCACCAGATATATATTGGATTTTTCCCTGACCCTGAGTGTTCGGCCCCATGAGACTGTGGTTTTCTCGGCCCCTGGTGGTCCGAGGTCGTTCCCGCTGCACACACTCATGCGCCAGGGCCTCCTGCAGATAATTCACTTTGGTTGATTGCGCTATCTCTAGTAGCACTCGAGATATCACCAGATATATATTGGATTTTTCCCTGACCATGAGTGTCCGACTCCATGAGACGGTGGTTTTCTCGGCCCCTGGTTGTCCGAGGTCGTTCCCGCTGCACGGATTCAAGCCCCAGGGACTCCTGCAGATAATTCACTTTGGTTTATTGCGCTATCTCTAATAGCACCCGAGATATCACCAGATATATATTGGATTTTTCCCTGATCCTGAGTGTCCGGCCCAATGAGACGGTGGTTGTCTCGGCCCCTGGTGGTCCGAGGTCGTTCCCGCTGCACAAATGCATGCGCCAGGGCCTCCTGCAGATAATTCACTTTGATCTATCGCGCTATCTCTAATAGCACCCGAGATATCATCAGGTACATCCTGGATTTTTACATGACTTTGGGTGTCCGGCTCCATGTGTCGGTGGTTTTCTCGGCCCCTGGAGGTCCAAGGTCGTTGCCGCTGCACAGATTCATGCGCCAGGGCCTCCTAAAGTTAATTCACTCTGGTTTATTGCGCTATCTCTAATAGCATCCGAGATGTCACCAGATATATATTTGATTTTTCCCTGACCCTGAGTGTCCGGCCCCATGAGACGGTGGTTTTCTCGACCCCTGGTGGTCCGAGGTCGTTCCCGCTGTACGCATTCATGCGCCAGGGCTTCCTGCATACGATCTACTTTGATTTATCGCGCTATCTGTAATAGCACCCGAGATATCACAAGATATATATTGGATTTTTACATGACATTGGGAGACAGATACCGAAAATCTGTAATTTTCTCGGCCCCTGGTGGTCCGATGTCGTTCCTGCTGCACAGATTCATGCGCAAGGGCCTCCTACGGACAATGCACTTTGATTTGTTCCGCTATCTCTAATAGCACCCGAGATATCACCAGATATATATTGGATTTATCTATGACCCTGAGTGTCCGGCCACATGAGACGGTGGTTTTCTCGGCTCCTGGTGGTCCGAGGTTATTCCCGCTGACCAGATTCATGCGCCAGGGTCTCCTACAGACAATGCACTTTGATTTATCGCGCTATCTGTAATAGCACCCGAGATATCACCAGATATATATTGGATTTTTACATGACATTGGGTGACAGATACCGAAAATCTGTAATTGTCTCGGCCCCTGGTGGTCCGATGTCGTTCCTGCTGCACAGATTCATGCGCCAGGGCCTCATACAGACAATGCACTTTGATTTATTGCGCTATCTGTAATAGCACCCGAGATATCAGCAGATACACATTGGATTTTTCCCTGACCCTGAGTGTCCGGCCCCATGAGACGGTGGTTTTCTCGGCCCCTGGTGGTCCGAGGTCGTTCCCGCTGCACACATGCATGCGCCAGGGCCTCCTGCAGATAATTCACTTTGGTTTATTGCGCTATCGGTAATAGCAACCGAGATATCACCAGATATATATTGGATTTTTACATGACATTGGGTGACAGATACCGAAAATCTGTAATTTTCTCGGCCCCTGGTGGTCCGATGTCGTTCCTGCTGCACAGATTCATGCGCCAGGGCCTCATACAGACAATGCACTTTGATTTATTGCGCTATCTGTAATAGCACCCGAGATATCAGCAGATATACATTGGATTTTTCCCTGACCCTGAGTGTCCGGCCCCATGAGACGGTGGTTTTCTCGGCCCCTGGTGGTCCGAGGTCGTCTCCGCTGCACAGATTCATGCGCCCGTGCCTCCTGCAGATAATTCACTTTGGTTTATTGCGCTATCTCTAATAGCAAACGAGATATCACCAGACATATATTTGATTTTTCCCTGACCCTGAGTTTCTGGCCCCATGAGACTGTGGTTTTCTCGGCCCCTGGTGGTCCGATGTCGTTCCTGCTGCACAGATTCATGCGCAAGGGCCTCCTACGGACAATGCACTTTGATTTGTTCCGCTATCTCTAATAGCACCCGAGATATCACCAGGTATATATTGGATTTTTCTCTGACCCTGAGTGTCCGGCCCCATGAGACGGTGGTTTTCTCGGCTCCTGGTGGTCCGAGGTCGTTCCCGCTGACCAGATTCATGCGCCAGGGCCTCCTACAGACAATGCACTTTGATTTATCGCGCTATCTGTAATAGCACCCGAGATATCACCAGACATATATTTGATTTTTCCCTGACCCTGAGTTTCTGGCCCCATGAGACTGTGGTTTTCTCGGCCCCTGGTGGTCCGATGTCGTTCCTGCTGCACAGATTCATGCGCAAGGGCCTCCTACGGACAATGCACTTTGATTTGTTCCGCTATCTCTAATAGCACCCGAGATATCACCAGATATATATTGGATTTATCTATGACCCTGAGTGTCCGGCCCCATGAGACGGTGGTTTTCTCGGCTCCTGGTGGTCCGAGGTTATTCCCGCTGACCAGATTCATGCGCCAGGGTCTCCTACAGACAATGCACTTTGATTTATCGCGCTATCTGTAATAGCACCCGAGATATCACCAGATATATATTGGATTTTTACATGACATTGGGTGACAGATACCGAAAATCTGTAATTGTCTCGGCCCCTGGTGGTCCGATGTCGTTCCTGCTGCACAGATTCATGCGCCAGGGCCTCATACAGACAATGCACTTTGATTTATTGCGCTATCTGTAATAGCACCCGAGATATCAGCAGATATACATTGGATTTTTCCCTGACCCTGAGTGTCCGGCCCCATGAGACGGTGGTTTTCTCGGACCCTGGTGGTCCGAGGTCGTTCCCGCTGCACACATGCATGCGCCAGGGCCTCCTGCAGATAATTCACTTTGGTTTATTGCGCTATCTGTAATAGCACCCGAGATATCACCAGATATATATTGGATTTTTACATGACATTGGGTGACAGATACCGAAAATCTGTAATTGTCTCGGCCCCTGGTGGTCCGATGTCGTTCCTGCTGCACAGATTCATGCGCCAGGGCCTCATACAGACAATGCACTTTGATTTATTGCGCTATCTGTAATAGCACCCGAGATATCAGCAGATATACATTGGATTTTTCCCTGACCCTGAGTGTCCGGCCCCATGAGACGGTGGTTTTCTCGGACCCTGGTGGTCCGAGGTCGTTCCCGCTGCACACATGCATGCGCCAGGGCCTCCTGCAGATAATTCACTTTGGTTTATTGCGCTATCTGTAATAGCACCCGAGATATCACCAGATATATATTGGATTTTTACATGACATTGGGTGACAGATACCGAAAATCTGTAATTTTCTCGGCCCCTGGTGGTCCGATGTCGTTCCTGCTGCACAGATTCATGCGCCAGGGCCTCATACAGACAATGCACTTTGATTTATTGCGCTATCTGTAATAGCACCCGAGATATCAGCAGATATACATTGGATTTTTCCCTGACCCTGAGTGTCCGGCCCCATGAGACGGTGGTTTTCTCGGCCCCTGGTGGTCCGAGGTCGTTCCCGCTGCCCAGATTCATTCGCCAGGGCCTCCTACAGACAATGTACTTTGATTTATTGCGCTATCTGTAATAGCAACCGAGATATCACCAGGTATATATTGGATTTTTCTCTGACCCTGAGTGTCCGGCCCCATGAGACGGTGGTTTTCTCGGCTCCTGGTGGTCCGAGGTCGTTCCCGCTGACCAGATTCATGCGCCAGGGCCTCCTACAGACAATGCACTTTGATTTATCGCGCTATCTGTAATAGCACCCGAGATATCACCAGACATATATTTGATTTTTCCCTGACCCTGAGTTTCTGGCCCCATGAGACTGTGGTTTTCTCGGCCCCTGGTGGTCCGATGTCGTTCCTGCTGCACAGATTCATGCGCAAGGGCCTCCTACGGACAATGCACTTTGATTTGTTCCGCTATCTCTAATAGCACCCGAGATATCACCAGATATATATTGGATTTATCTATGACCCTGAGTGTCCGGCCCCATGAGACGGTGGTTTTCTCGGCTCCTGGTGGTCCGAGGTTATTCCCGCTGACCAGATTCATGCGCCAGGGTCTCCTACAGACAATGCACTTTGATTTATCGCGCTATCTGTAATAGCACCCGAGATATCACCAGATATATATTGGATTTTTACATGACATTGGGTGACAGATACCGAAAATCTGTAATTGTCTCGGCCCCTGGTGGTCCGATGTCGTTCCTGCTGCACAGATTCATGCGCTAGGGCCTCATACAGACAATGCACTTTGATTTATTGCGCTATCTGTAATAGCACCCGAGATATCAGCAGATATACATTGGATTTTTCCCTGACCCTGAGTGTCCGGCCCCATGAGACGGTGGTTTTCTCGGCCCCTGGTGGTCCGAGGTCGTTCCCGCTGCACACATGCATGCGCCAGGGCCTCCTGCAGATAATTCACTTTGGTTTATTGCGCTATCTGTAATAGCACCCGAGATATCACCAGATATATATTGGATTTTTACATGACATTGGGTGACAGATACCGAAAATCTGTAATTTTCTCGGCCCCTGGTGGTCCGATGTCGTTCCTGCTGCACAGATTCATGCGCCAGGGCCTCATACAGACAATGCACTTTGATTTATTGCGCTATCTGTAATAGCACCCGAGATATCAGCAGATATACATTGGATTTTTCCCTGACCCTGAGTGTCCGGCCCCATGAGACGGTGGTTTTCTCGGCCCCTGGTGGTCCGAGGTCGTTCCCGCTGCCCACATTCATTCGCCAGGGCCTCCTACAGACAATGTACTTTGATTTATTGCGCTATCTGTAATAGCAACCGAGATATCACCAGGTATATATTGGATTTTTCTCTGACCCTGAGTGTCCGGCCCCATGAGACGGTGGTTTTCTCGGCTCCTGGTGGTCCGAGGTCGTTCCCGGTGACCAGATTCATGCGCCAGGGCCTCCTACAGACAATGCACTTTGATTTATCGCGCTATCTGTAATAGCACCCGAGATATCACCAGACATATATTTGATTTTTCCCTGACCCTGAGTTTCTGGCCCCATGAGACTGTGGTTTTCTCGGCCCCTGGTGGTCCGAGGTCGTTCCCGCTGCACACATGCATGCGCCAGGGCCTCCTGCAGATAATTCACTTTGGTTTATTGCGCTATCTCTATTAGCATCCGTGATATCACCAGATATATATTGGATTTTCCCCTGACCCTGAGTGTCCGGCCCCATGAGACTGTGGTTTTCTCGGCCCCTGGTGGTCCGAGGTCGTTCCCGCTGCGCAGATTCATGCGCCAGGGCCTCCTACAGACAATGCACTTTGGTTTATTGCGCTGTATCTAATAGCACCCGAGATATCACTAGATATATATTGGATTTTCCCCAGACCCTGACAGTCCGGCCCCATGAGAGGGTGGTTCTCTCGGCCCCTGATGGTCCGAGGTCGTTCCCGCTGGACAGATTCATGCGCCAGGGCCTCCTACAGACAATGCACTTTGATTTATTGCGCTATCTGTAATAGCACCCGAGATATCACCAGATATACATTGGATTTTTCCCTGACCCTGACTGTCCGGTCCCATGAGACGGTGGTTTTCTCGGCCCCTGGTGGTCCGAGGTCGTTCCCGCTGCCCAGATTCATTCGCCAGGGCCTCCTACAGACAATGTACTTTGATTTATTGCGCTATCTGTAATAGCAACCGAGATATCACCAGGTATATATTGGATTTTTCTCTGACCCTGAGTGTCCGGCCCCATGAGACGGTGGTTTTCTCGGCTCCTGGTGGTCCGAGGTCGTTCCCGCTGACCAGATTCATGCGCCAGGGCCTCCTACAGACAATGCACTTTGATTTATCGCGCTATCTGTAATAGCACCCGAGATATCACCAGACATATATTTGATTTTTCCCTGACCCTGAGTTTCTGGCCCCATGAGACTGTGGTTTTCTCGGCCCCTGGTGGTCCGATGTCGTTCCTGCTGCACAGATTCATGCGCAAGGGCCTCCTACGGACAATGCACTTTGATTTGTTCCGCTATCTCTAATAGCACCCGAGATATCACCAGATATATATTGGATTTATCTATGACCCTGAGTGTCCGGCCCCATGAGACGGTGGTTTTCTCGGCTCCTGGTGGTCCGAGGTTATTCCCGCTGACCAGATTCATGCGCCAGGGTCTCCTACAGACAATGCACTTTGATTTATCGCGCTATCTGTAATAGCACCCGAGATATCACCAGATATATATTGGATTTTTACATGACATTGGGTGACAGATACCGAAAATCTGTAATTGTCTCGGCCCCTGGTGGTCCGATGTCGTTCCTGCTGCACAGATTCATGCGCCAGGGCCTCATACAGACAATGCACTTTGATTTATTGCGCTATCTGTAATAGCACCCGAGATATCAGCAGATATACATTGGATTTTTCCCTGACCCTGAGTGTCCGGCCCCATGAGACGGTGGTTTTCTCGGCCCCTGGTGGTCCGAGGTCGTTCCCGCTGCACACATGCATGCGCCAGGGCCTCCTGCAGATAATTCACTTTGGTTTATTGCGCTATCTGTAATAGCACCCGAGATATCACCAGATATATATTGGATTTTTACATGACATTGGGTGACAGATACCGAAAATCTGTAATTTTCTCGGCCCCTGGTGGTCCGATGTCGTTCCTGCTGCACAGATTCATGCGCCAGGGCCTCATACAGACAATGCACTTTGATTTATTGCGCTATCTGTAATAGCACCCGAGATATCAGCAGATATACATTGGATTTTTCCCTGACCCTGAGTGTCCGGCCCCATGAGACGGTGGTTTTCTCGGCCCCTGGTGGTCCGAGGTCGTTCCCGCTGCCCAGATTCATTCGCCAGGGCCTCCTACAGACAATGTACTTTGATTTATTGCGCTATCTGTAATAGCAACCGAGATATCACCAGGTATATATTGGATTTTTCTCTGACCCTGAGTGTCCGGCCCCATGAGACGGTGGATTTCTCGGCCCCTGGTCGTCCGAGGTCGTTCCCGCTGCGCAGATTCATGCGCCAGGGCCTCCTACAGACAATGCACTTTGGTTTATTGCGCTGTATCTAATAGCACCCGAGATATCACTAGATATATATTGGATTTTCCCCAGACCCTGACAGTCCGGCCCCATGAGACGGTGGTTCTCTCGGCCCCTGATGGTCCGAGGTCGTTCCCGCTGGACAGATTCATGCGCCAGGGCCTCCTACAGACAATGCACTTTGATTTATTGCGCTATCTGTAATAGCACCCGAGATATCACCAGAAATATATTGGATTTTCCCTTGACCCTGAGTGTCCGGCCCCATGAGACGGTGGTTTTCTCGGCCCCTGGTGGTCCGAGGTCGTACCCGCTGCACAGATTCATGCGGCAGGGCCTCCTGCAGATAAATCACTTTGGTTTATTGCGCTATCTGTAATAGCAGCCGAGATATCACCAGATATATATTGGATTTTTCCCTGACCCTGAGTGTCCGGCCCCATGAGACGGTGGTTTTCTCGGACCCTGGTGGTCCGAGGTCGTTCCCGCTGCCCAGATTCATGCGCCAGGGCTTCCTGCATACAATGTACTTTGATTTATCGCGCTATCTGTAATAGCACCTGAGATATCACGAGATATATATTGGATTTTTCCCTGACCCTGAGTGTCCGGCCCCATGAGACGGTGGTTTTCTCGGCCCCTGGTGGTCCGAGGTCGTTCCTGCTTCACAGATTCATGCGCCAGGGCCTCCTGCAGACAATTCACTTTGGTTTATTGCGCTATCTCCAATAGCACCCGAGATATCACCAGATATATATTGGATTTTTTCCTGACCCTGACAGTCCGTCCCCATGAGACGGTGATTTTCTCGGCCCCTGGTGGTCCGAGATCGTTCCCGCTGCACAGATTCATGTGCAAAGGCCTCCTACAGACAATGCACTTTGATTTATTGGGCTATCTGTAATAGCACCCGAGATATCACCAGGTATATATTGGATTTTCCCCTGACCCTGAGTGTCTGGCCCCATGAGACTGTGGTTTTCTCGGCCCCTGGTGGTCCGAGGTCGTTCCCGCTGCACAGACTCATCCGCCAGGGCATCCTACAGACAATGCACTTTGATTTATTGCGCTATCTGTAATAGCACCCGAGATATCACAAGATATATATTGGATTTTTCCCTGACCCTGAGTGACCGGCCCCATGAGACGGTGGTTTTCTGGGCCCCTGTTGGTCCGAGGTCGTTCCCGCTGCACAGATTCCTGCGCCAGGGCCCCCTGCAGATAATTCACTTTGGTTTCTTGCGCTATCTGTAATAGCACCCGAGGTTATCACCAGATATATATTGGATTTTTCCCTGACCCTGAGTGACCGGCCCTATGAGTCTGTGGTTTTCTCGGCCCCTGGTGGTCCGAGGTTGTTCCCGCTGCACAGATTCATGCGCCAGGGCCGCCTACAGACAATGCACTTTGATTTATTGCGCTATCTGTAATAGCACCCGAGATATCACCAGATATATATTGGATTTTTCCCTGACCCTGAGTGTTCGGCCCCATGAGACGGTGGTTTTCTCGGCCCCTGGTGGTCCGAGGTCGTTCCCGCTGCACACACTCATGCGCCAGGGCCTCCTGCAGATAATTCACTTTGGTTGATTGCGCTATCTCTAGTAGCACTCGAGATATCACCAGATATATATTGGATTTTTCCCTGACCATGAGTGTCCGACTCCATGAGACGGTGGTTTTCTCGGCCCCTGGTTGTCCGAGGTCGTTCCCGCTGCACGGATTCAAGCCCCAGGGACTCCTGCAGATAATTCACTTTGGTTTATTGCGCTATCTCTAATAGCACCCGAGATATCACCAGATATATATTGGATTTTTCCCTGATCCTGAGTGTCCGGCCCAATGAGACGGTGGTTGTCTCGGCCCCTGGTGGTCCGAGGTCGTTCCCGCTGCACAAATGCATGCGCCAGGGCCTCCTGCAGATAATTCACTTTGATCTATCGCGCTATCTCTAATAGCACCCGAGATATCATCAGGTACATCCTGGATTTTTACATGACTTTGGGTGTCCGGCTCCATGTGTCGGTGGTTTTCTCGGCCCCTGGTGGTCCGAGGTCGTTGCCGCTGCACAGATTCATACGCCAGGGCCTCCTAAAGATAATTCACTCTGGTTTATTGCGCTATCTCTAATAGCATCCGAGATATCACCAGATATATATTTGATTTTTCCCTGACCCTGAGTGTCCGGCCCCATGAGACGGTGGTTTTCTCGACCCCTGGTGGTCCGAGGTCGTTCCCGCTGTACGCATTCATGCGCCAGGGCTTCCTGCATACGATGTACTTTGATTTATCGCGCTATCTGTAATAGCACCCGAGATATCACAAGATATATATTGGATTTTTACATGACATTGGGAGACAGATACCGAAAATCTGTAATTTTCTCGGCCCCTGGTGGTCCGATGTCGTTCCTGCTGCACAGATTCATGCGCAAGGGCCTCCTACGGACAATGCACTTTGATTTGTTCCGCTATCTCTAATAGCACCCGAGATATCACCAGATATATATTGGATTTTTACATGACATTGGGTGACAGATACCGAAAATCTGTAATTGTCTCGGCCCCTGGTGGTCCGATGTCGTTCCTGCTGCACAGATTCATGCGCCAGGGCCTCATACAGACAATGCACTTTGATTTATTGCGCTATCTGTAATAGCACCCGAGATATCAGCAGATATACATTGGATTTTTCCCTGACCCTGAGTGTCCGGCCCCATGAGACGGTGGTTTTCTCGGCCCCTGGTGGTCCGAGGTCGTTCCCGCTGCACACATGCATGCGCCAGGGCCTCCTGCAGATAATTCACTTTGGTTTATTGCGCTATCTGTAATAGCACCCGAGATATCACCAGATATATATTGGATTTTTACATGACATTGGGTGACAGATACCGAAAATCTGTAATTTTCTCGGCCCCTGGTGGTCCGATGTCGTTCCTGCTGCACAGATTCATGCGCCAGGGCCTCATACAGACAATGCACTTTGATTTGTTCCGCTATCTCTAATAGCACCCGAGATATCACCAGATATATATTGGATTTATCTATGACCCTGAGTGTCCGGACCCATGAGACGGTGGTTTTCTCGGCTCCTGGTGGTCCGAGGTTATTCCCGCTGACCAGATTCATGCGCCAGGGCCTCCTACAGACAATGCACTTTGATTTATCGCGCTATCTGTAATAGCACCCGAGATATCACCAGACATATATTTGATTTTTCCCTGACCCTGAGTTTCTGGCCCCATGAGACTGTGGTTTTCTCGGCCCCTGGTGGTCCGAGGTCGTTCCCGCTGCACACATGCATGCGCCAGGGCCTCCTGCAGATAATTCACTTTGGTTTATTGCGCTATCTGTAATAGCACCCGAGATATCACCAGATATATATTGGATTTTTACATGACATTGGGTGACAGATACCGAAAATCTGTAATTTTCTCGGCCCCTGGTGGTCCGATGTCGTTCCTGCTGCACAGATTCATGCGCCAGGGCCTCATACAGACAATGCACTTTGATTTATTGCGCTATCTGTAATAGCACCCGAGATATCAGCAGATATACATTGGATTTTTCCCTGACCCTGAGTGTCCGGCCCCATGAGACGGTGGTTTTCTCGGCCCCTGGTGGTCCGAGGTCGTTCCCGCGGCCCATATTCATGCGCCAGGGCCTCCTACAGACAATGTACTTTGATTTATTGCGCTATCTGTAATAGCAACCGAGATATCACCAGGTATATATTGGATTTTTCTCTGACCCTGAGTGTCCGGCCCCATGAGACGGTGGTTTTCTCGGCCCCTGGTGGTCCGAGGTCGTTCCCGCTACACAGCTGCATGCGCCAGGGCCTCCTGCAGATAATTCACTTTGGTTTATTGCGCTGTATCTAATAGCACCCGAGATATCACTAGATATATATTGGATTTTCCCCAGACCCTGACAGTCCGGCCCCATGAGACGGTGGTTCTCTCGGCCCCTGATGGTCCGAGGTCGTTCCCGCTGGACAGATTCATGCGCCAGGGCCTCCTACAGACAATGCACTTTGATTTATCGCGCTATCTGTAATAGCACCCGAGATATCACCAGATATATGCTGGATTTTTACATGACCTTGGGTGACGGGTTCCGACTATCTGTAATTTTCTCGGCCCCTGGTGGTCCGAGGTCGTTCCCGCTACACAGAATCATGCTCCAGGGATTCCTGCAGACCATGCTCTTAGACTTATTGCGCTATCTCTAATAGGCCCCGAGATATCACCAGATATATGCTGAATTTTTCCCTGACCCTGACAGTCCGGCCCCATATGTCGGTGGTTTTCTCGGCCCCTGGTTGTCCGAGGTCTTTGCCGCTGCACAGATTCATGCGACAGGGCCTCCCGCAGACAACGCACTTTGATTTATCGCGCTATCTCTAATGGCACCCGAGATATCACCAGATATATAATGGATTTTTCCCTGACCCTGACAGTCCGGCCCCATGAGACAGTGGTTTTCTCGGCCCCTGATAGTCCGAGGTCGTTCCCGCTGCACGCATTCATGCGCCAGGGCTTCCTGCAGACAATGCACTTTGATTTATCGCGGTATCTGTAATAGAAACCGAGATATCACCAGATATATATTGGATTTTTACATGACATTGGGTGATGGATACCGAAAATCTGTAATTTTCTCAGCTCCTGGTGGTCCGATGTCGTTCCTGCTGCACAGATTCATGCGCAAGGGCCTCCTACGGACAATGCGCTTTGATTTATTGCGCTATCTCTAATAGCACCCGAGATATCACCAGATAAAAATAGGATTTTTCTCTGTCCCTGAGTGTCCGGCCCCATGAGACGGTGGTTTTCTCGGCCCCTGGTGGTCCGAGGTCGTTGCCGCTGCACAGATTCCGGCGCCAGGGCCCCCTGCAGATAATTCACTTTGGTTTATTGCGCTATCTGCAATAGCACCCGAGATACCACCAGATATATATTGGATTTTTCCCTGACCCTGAGTGTAAGGCCCCATGAGACGGTGGTTTTCTCGGCCCCTGGTGGTCCGAGGTCGTTCCCGCTGCACGCATTCATGCGCCAGGGCTTCCTGCAGACAATGCACTTTGATTTATCGCGCTATCTCTAATAGCACCCGAGATATCATCAGGTACATCCTGGATTTTTACATGACTTTGGGTGTCCGGCTCCATGTGTCGGTGGTTTTCTCGGCCCCTGGTGGTCCGAGGTCGTTGCCGCTGCACAGATTCATGCGCCAGGGCCTCCTGCAGATAATTCACTTTGGTTTATTGCGCTATCTCTAATAGCATCCGAGATATCGCCAGATATACATTGGATTTTCCCCTGACCCTGAGTGTCCGGCCCCATGAGACTGTTGTTTTCTCGGCCCCTGGTTGTCCGAGGTCGTTCCCGCCGCACAGATTCATGCGCCAGGGACTCCTACAGACAATGCACTTTGATTTATTGCGCTATCTGTAATAGCAACCGAGATATCACCAGATATATATTGGATTTTCCCCTGACCCTGAGTGTCCCGCCCCATGAGACTGTGGTTTTCTCGGCACATGGTGGTCCGAGGTCGTTCCCGCTGCACAGATTCATGCTCCAGGGCCTCCTGCTGACAATGCACTTTGATTTATCGCCCTATCTGTAATATAACCCGAGATATCACCAGATATATGCTGGATTTTTACATGACATTGGGTGACGGATACAGAAAATCTGTAATTTTCTCAGCCCCTGGTGGTCCGAGGTCGTTGCCGCTGCACAGATTCATGCGCCAGGTCCTCCCGCAGACAATGCAGTTTGATTTATTGCGCTATCTGTAATAGCACCCGAGATATCACCAGATATATATTGGATTTTTCCCTGGCCCTGAGTGTCCGGCTCCATGAGACGGTGGATTTCTCGGCCCCTGGTGGTCCGAGGTCGTTCCCGCTGCACAGATTCATGCGCCAGGGCCTCCTGCAGATAATTCACATTGGTTTATTGCGCTGTATCTAATAGCACCCGAGATATCACTAGATATATATTGGATTTTCCCCAGACCCTGACAGTCCGGCCCCATGAGACGGTGGTTCTCTCGGCCCCTGATGGTCCGAGGTCGTTCCCGCTGGACAGATTCATGCGCCAGGGCCTCCTACAGACAATGCACTTTGATTTATCGCGCTATCTGTAATAGCACCCGAGATATCACCAGATATATGCTGGATTTTTACATGACCTTGGGTGACGGGTTCCGACTATCTGTAATTTTCTCGGCCCCTGGTGGTCCGAGGTCGTTCCCGCTACACAGAATCATGCTCCAGGGATTCCTGCAGACCATGCTCTTAGACTTATTGCGCTATCTCTAATAGGCCCCGAGATATCACCAGATATATGCTGAATTTTTCCCTGACCCTGACAGTCCGGCCCCATATGTCGGTGGTTTTCTCGGCCCCTGGTTGTCCGAGGTCTTTGCCGCTGCACAGATTCATGCGACAGGGCCTCCCGCAGACAACGCACTTTGATTTATCGCGCTATCTCTAATGGCACCCGAGATATCACCAGATATATAATGGATTTTTCCCTGACCCTGACAGTCCGGCCCCATGAGACAGTGGTTTTCTCGGCCCCTGATAGTCCGAGGTCGTTCCCGCTGCACGCATTCATGCGCCAGGGCTTCCTGCAGACAATGCACTTTGATTTATCGCGGTATCTGTAATAGAAACCGAGATATCACCAGATATATATTGGATTTTTACATGACATTGGGTGATGGATACCGAAAATCTGTAATTTTCTCAGCTCCTGGTGGTCCGATGTCGTTCCTGCTGCACAGATTCATGCGCAAGGGCCTCCTACGGACAATGCGCTTTGATTTATTGCGCTATCTCTAATAGCACCCGAGATATCACCAGATAAAAATAGGATTTTTCTCTGTCCCTGAGTGTCCGGCCCCATGAGACGGTGGTTTTCTCGGCCCCTGGTGGTCCGAGGTCGTTGCCGCTGCACAGATTCCGGCGCCAGGGCCCCCTGCAGATAATTCACTTTGGTTTATTGCGCTATCTGCAATAGCACCCGAGATACCACCAGATATATATTGGATTTTTCCCTGACCCTGAGTGTAAGGCCCCATGAGACGGTGGTTTTCTCGGCCCCTGGTGGTCCGAGGTCGTTCCCGCTGCACGCATTCATGCGCCAGGGCTTCCTGCAGACAATGCACTTTGATTTATCGCGCTATCTCTAATAGCACCCGAGATATCATCAGGTACATCCTGGATTTTTACATGACTTTGGGTGTCCGGCTCCATGTGTCGGTGGTTTTCTCGGCCCCTGGTGGTCCGAGGTCGTTGCCGCTGCACAGATTCATGCGCCAGGGCCTCCTGCAGATAATTCACTTTGGTTTATTGCGCTATCTCTAATAGCATCCGAGATATCGCCAGATATACATTGGATTTTCCCCTGACCCTGAGTGTCCGGCCCCATGAGACTGTTGTTTTCTCGGCCCCTGGTTGTCCGAGGTCGTTCCTGCCGCACAGATTCATGCGCCAGGGACTCCTACAGACAATGCACTTTGATTTATTGCGCTATCTGTAATAGCAACCGAGATATCACCAGATATACATTGGATTTTCCCCTGACCCTGAGTGTCCCGCCCCATGAGACTGTGGTTTTCTCGGCCCATGATGGTCCGAGGTCGTTCCCGCTGCACAGATTCATGCTCCAGGGCCTCCTGCAGACAATGCACTTTGATTTATCGCCCTATCTGTAATAGAACCCGAGATATCACCAGATATATGCTGGATTTTTACATGACATTGGGTGACGGATACCGAAAATCTTTAATTTTCTCGGCCCCTGGTGGTCCGAGGACGTTACCGCTGCACAGATTCATGCGCCAGGTCCTCCCGCAGACAATGCAGTTTGATTTATTGCGCTGTCTGTAATAGCACCCGAGATATCACCAGATATATATTGGATTTTTCCCTGGCCCTGAGTGTCCGGCCCCATGAGACGATGGTTTTCTCGGCTCCTGGTGGACCGTGGTCGTTCCCGCTGCACAGATTCATGCGCCAGGGCCTCCTGCAGATAATTCACTTTGATATATTGCTCTATCTGTAATGCCACCCGAGATATCACCAGATATATATTGGATTTTCCCCTGACCCTGAGTGTCCCGCCCCATGAGACTGTGGTTTTCTCGGCCCATGGTGGTCCGAGGTCGTTCCCGCTGCACAGATTCATGCGCCAGGGCCTCCTACAGACATTGCACTTTAATTTATTGCGCTATTTGTAATAGCACCAGAGATATCACCAGACATATATTGGATTTTTCCCTGACACTGAGTGTCCGGCCCCGTGAGATGATGGTTTTCTCGGCCCCTGGTCGTCCGAGGTCGTTCCCGCTGCACAGATCCATGCGCCAGGGCCTCCTGCAGACAATGCACTTTGATTTATTGCTCTATCTGTAATAGCACCCGACATATGACCAGATATATATTGGATTTTACCCTGACCCTGAGTGTTCGGCCCCATGAGACGGTGGTTTTCTCGGTCCGTGGTGGTCGGAGGTCGTTCCCGCTGCACAGATTCATGCGCCAGGGCCTCCAGCAGATAATTCACTTTGGTTTATTGCGCTATCTCTAATAGCATCCGAGATATCGCCAGATATACATTGGATTTTCCCCTGACCCTGAGTGTCCGGCCCCATGAGACTGTTGTTTTCTCGGCCCCTGGTTGTCCGAGGTCGTTCCCGCCGCACAGATTCATGCGCCAGGGACTCCTACAGACAATGCACTTTGATTTATTGCGCTATCTGTAATAGCAACCGAGATATCACCAGATATATATTGGATTTTCCCCTGACCCTGAGTGTCCCGCCCCATGAGACTGTGGTTTTCTCGGCACATGGTGGTCCGAGGTCGTTCCCGCTGCACAGATTCATGCTCCAGGGCCTCCTGCTGACAATGCACTTTGATTTATCGCCCTATCTGTAATATAACCCGAGATATCACCAGATATATGCTGGATTTTTACATGACATTGGGTGACGGATACAGAAAATCTGTAATTTTCTCAGCCCCTGGTGGTCCGAGGTCGTTGCCGCTGCACAGATTCATGCGCCAGGTCCTCCCGCAGACAATGCAGTTTGATTTATTGCGCTATCTGTAATAGCACCCGAGATATCACCAGATATATATTGGATTTTTCCCTGGCCCTGAGTGTCCGGCCCAATGAGACGATGGTTTTCTCGGCTCCTGGTGGACCGTGGTCGTTCCCGCTGCACAGATTCATGCGCCAGGGCCTCCTGCAGATAATTCACTTTGATATATTGCTCTATCTGTAATGCCACCCGAGATATCACCAGATATATATTGGATTTTCCCCTGACCCTGAGTGTCCCGCCCCATGAGACTGTGGTTTTCTCGGCCCATGGTGGTCCGAGGTCGTTCCCGCTGCACAGATTCATGCGCCAGGGCCTCCTACAGACATTGCACTTTAATTTATTGCGCTATTTGTAATAGCACCAGAGATATCACCAGACATATATTGGATTTTTCCCTGACACTGAGTGTCCGGCCCCGTGAGATGATGGTTTTCTCGGCCCCTGGTGGTCCGAGGTCGTTCCCGCTGCACAGATCCATGCGCCAGGGCCTCCTGCAGACAATGCACTTTGATTTATTGCTCTATCTGTAATAGCACCCGACATATGACCAGATATATATTGGATTTTACCCTGACCCTGAGTGTTCGGCCCCATGAGACGGTGGTTTTCTCGGTCCGTGGTGGTCGGAGGTCGTTCCCGCTGCACAGATTCATGCGCCAGGGCCTCCAGCAGATAATTCACTTTGGTTTATTGCGCTATCTCTAATAGCATCCGAGATATCGCCAGATATACATTGGATTTTCCCCTGACCCTGAGTGTCCGGCCCCATGAGACTGTTGTTTTCTCGGCCCCTGGTTGTCCGAGGTCGTTCCCGCCGCACAGATTCATGCGCCAGGGACTCCTACAGACAATGCACTTTGATTTATTGCGCTATCTGTAATAGCAACCGAGATATCACCAGATATATATTGGATTTTCCCCTGACCCTGAGTGTCCCGCCCCATGAGACTGTGGTTTTCTCGGCACATGGTGGTCCGAGGTCGTTCCCGCTGCACAGATTCATGCTCCAGGGCCTCCTGCTGACAATGCACTTTGATTTATCGCCCTATCTGTAATATAACCCGAGATATCACCAGATATATGCTGGATTTTTACATGACATTGGGTGACGGATACAGAAAATCTGTAATTTTCTCAGCCCCTGGTGGTCCGAGGTCGTTGCCGCTGCACAGATTCATGCGCCAGGTCCTCCCGCAGACAATGCAGTTTGATTTATTGCGCTATCTGTAATAGCACCCGAGATATCACCAGATATATATTGGATTTTTCCCTGGCCCTGAGTGTCCGGCTCCATGAGACGGTGGATTTCTCGGCCCCTGGTGGTCCGAGGTCGTTCCCGCTGCACAGATTCATGCGCCAGGGCCTCCTGCAGATAATTCACATTGGTTTATTGCGCTATCTCTAATAGCACCCGAGATATCACCAGATATACATTGGATTTTCCCCTGACCCTGGGTGTCCCGCCCCATGAGACTGTGGTTTTGTCGGCCCATGGTGGTCCGAGGTCGTTCCCGCTGCACAGATCCATGCTCCAGGGCCTCCTGCAGACAATGCACTTTGATTTATCGCCCTATCTGTAATAGAACCCGAGATATCACCAGATATATATTGGATTTTTCCCTGACCCTGAATGTCCGGCCCCATGAGACGGTGGTTTTCTCGGCCCCTGTTGGTCCGAGGTCTTTCCCGCTGCACAGATTCATGCGCCATGGCCTCCTGCAGATAATTCACTTTGGTTTATTGCGCTATCTCTAATAGCACCCGAGATATCACCAGATATATATTGGATTTTCCCCTGACCCTGAGTGTCCCGCCCCATGAGACTGTGGTTTTCTCGGCACATGGTGGTCCGAGGTCGTTCCCGCTGCACAGATTCATGCTCCAGGGCCTCCTGCTGACAATGCACTTTGATTTATCGCCCTATCTGTAATAGAACCCGAGATATCACCAGATATATGCTGGATTTTTACATGACATTGGGTGACGGATACAGAAAATCTGTAATTTTCTCGGCCCCTGGTGGTCCAAGGTCGTTGCCGCTGCACAGATTCATGCGCCAGGTCCTCCCGCAGACAATGCAGTTTGATTTATTGCGCTATCTGTAATAGCACCCGAGATATCACCAGATATATATTGGATTTTTCCCTGGCCCTGAGTGTCCGGCCCCATGAGACGGTGGATTTCTCGGCCCCTGGTGGTCCGAGGTCGTTCCCGCTGCACAGATTCATGCGCCAGGGCCTCCTGCAGATAATTCACTTTGGTTTATTGCGCTATCTCTAATAGCACCCGAGATATAACCAGATATATATTGGATTTTTCCCTGACCCTGAGTGTCCGGCCCCATGAGACGGTGCTTTTCTCGGCCCCTGGTGGTCCGAGGTCGTTCCCGCTGCACAGATTCATGCGCCAGGGCCTCCTACAGACATTGCACTTTGATTTATTGCGCTATCTCTAATATCACCCGAGATATCGCCAGATAAGTATTTGATTTTTCCCTGACCCTGAGTGTCCGGCCCCATGAGACGGTGGTTTGCTCGGCCTCTGGTGGTCCGAGGTCGTTCCCGCTGCACAGATGCATGCGCCAGGGCCTCCTACAGACAATGCACTTTGATTTATCGCGCTATCTCTAATAGCACCCGAGATATCACCAAATATATGCTGGATTTTTACATGACATTGGGTGACGGATACCGAAAATCTGTAATTTTCTGGGCCCCTGGTGGTCCGAGGTCGTTGCCGCTGCACAGATTCATGCGCCAGGGCCTCCCGCAGACAATCCACTTTGATTTATTGCGGTATCTGTAATAGCACACGAGATATTACCAGATATATGCTGGATTTTTACATGACCTTGGGTGACGGATTCCGAATATCTGTAATTTTCTCGGCCCCTGGTGGTCCGAGGTCGTTCCCGCTGCACAGATGCATGCGCCAGGGCCTCCTGCAGATAATTCACTTTGGTTTATTGCGCTATCTCTAGCTCACCCGAGACATCACGAGATATATATTGGATTTTTCCCTGACCCTGAGTGTCCGGTCCCATGAGACGGTGGTTGTCTCGGCTCCTGGTGGTCCGAGGTCGTTCCCGCTGCACAGCTTCATGCGCCAGGGCCTCCTGCAGATAATTCACTTTGGTTTATTGCGCTATCTCTAATAGCACCCGAGATATCACCAGATATATATTGGATTTTCCCCTGACCCTGAGTGTCCGGCCCCATGAGACTGTGGTTTTCTCGGCCCCTGGAGGTCCGAGGTCGTTCCCGCTGGCCAGATTCATGCGTCACGGCATCCTACAGACAATGCACTTTCATTTATTGCGCTATCTGCAACAGCACCCGAGATATCACAAAATATATATATTGGATTTTTCCCTGACCCTGAGTGTCTGGCCCCATGAGACGGTGGTTTTCTCGGCCCCTGGTGGTCCGAGGTCGTTCCCGCTGAACAGATTCATGCGCCAGGGCCTCCTACAACCAATGCACTTTGATTTATTGCGCTATCTGTAATAGCACCCGAGATATCACCAGATATATATTGGATTTTTCCCTGTCCCTGAGTGTCCGGCTCCATGAGACGGTGGTTTTCTCGGCCCCTGGTGGTCCGAGGTCGTTCCCGCTGAACAGATTCATGCGCCAGGGCCTCCTACAACCAATGCACTTTGATTTATTGCGCTATCTGTAATAGCACCCGAGATATCACCAGATATAAATTGGATTTTTCCCTGACCCTGAGTGCCCGGTCCCAATAGACGGTGGTTGTCTCGGCCCCTGGTGGTCCGAGGTCGTTCCCGCTGCACACATTCATGCGACAGGGCCTCCTGCAGATAATTCACTTTGGTTTATTGCGCTATCTCTAATAGCACCCGAGATATCACCAGATATATATTGGATTTTTCCCTGACCCTGAGGGTCCGGCCCCATGAGACGGTGGTTTTCTCGGCCCCTGGTGGTCCGAGGTCGTTCCCGCTGCACAGATTCATGCGCCAGGGCCTCCTGGTAGATAATTCACTTTGGTTTATTGCGCTATCTCTAATAGCACCCGAGATATCACTACATATATATTGGATTTTTCCCTGACCCTGAGTGTCCGGCCCCATGAGACTGTGGTTTTCTCGGCCCCTGGTGGTCCGAGGTCGTTCCCGCTGCACGGATGCATGCGCCAGAGCCTCCTGCAGATAATTCACTTTGGTTTATTGCGCTATCTCTAATAGCACCCGAGATATAACCAGATATATATTGGATTTTTCCCTGACCCTGAGTGTCCGGCCCCATGAGACGGTGCTTTTCTCGGCCCCTGGTGGTCCGAGGTCGTTCCCGCTGCACAGATTCATGCGCCAGGGCCTCCTACAGACATTGCACTTTGATTTATTGCGCTATCTCTAATATCACCCGAGATATCGCCAGATAAGTATTTGATTTTTCCCTGACCCTGAGTGTCCGGCCCCATGAGACGGTGGTTTGCTCGGCCTCTGGTGGTCCGAGGTCGTTCCCGCTGCACAGATGCATGCGCCAGGGCCTCCTACAGACAATGCACTTTGATTTATCGCGCTATCTCTAATAGCACCCGAGATATCACCAGATATATATTGGATTTTTCCCTGACCCTGAGTGTCCGGCCCCATGAGACGGTGGTTGTCTCGGCTCCTGGTGGTCCGAGGTCGTTCCCGCTGCACAGCTTCATGCGCCAGGGCCTCCTGCAGATAATTCACTTTGGTTTATTGCGCTGTCTCTAATAGCACCCGAGATATCACCAGATATATATTGGATTTTCCCCTGACCCTGAGTGTCCGGCCCCATGAGACGGTGGTTTTCTCTGCCCCTGGTGGTCCGAGGTCGCTCCCGCTGCACAGATTCATGCGCCAGGGCCTCATACAGACAATGCACTTTGATTTATTGCGCTATCTGTAATAGCACCCGAGATATCACCAGATATATATTGGATTTCTCCCTGACCCTGAGTGTCCTGCCCCATGAGACGGTGGTTTTCTCGGCCCCTGGTGGTCCGAGGTCGTTCCCGCTGCACAGATTCATGCGCCAGGGCCTCCTGCAGATAATTCACTTAGGTTTATTGCGCTATCTCTAATAGCACCCGAGATATCACCAGATATATATTGGATTTTCCCCTGACCCTGAGTGTCGGGCCCCATGAGACTGTGATTTTCTCGGCCCCTGGTGGTCCGAGGTCGTTCCCGCTGCACAGATTCATGCGCCAGGGCCTCCTACAGACAATGCACTTTGGTTTATTGCGCTATCTCTAATAGCACCCGAGATATCGTCAGATATATATTGGATTTCCCCTGACCCTGAGTGTCCGGCCCCATGAGACGGTGGTTTTCTCGGCCCCTGGTGGTCCGAGGTCGTTCCCGCTGCGCAGATTCATGCGCCAGGGCCTCCTACAGACAATGCACTTTGGTTTATTGCGCTATCTCTAATAGCACCCGAGATATCGTCAGATATATATTGGATTTCCCCTGACCCTGAGTGTCTGGCCCCATGAGACGGTGGTTTTCTCGGCCCCTGGTGGTCCGAGGTCGTTCCCGCTGAACAGATTCATGCGCCAGGGCCTCCTACAACCAATGCACTTTGATTTATTGCGCTATCTGTAATAGCACCCGAGATATCACCAGATATATATTGGATTTTTCCCTGTCCCTGAGTGTCCGGCTCCATGAGACGGTGGTTTTCTCGGCCCCTGGTGGTCCGAGGTCGTTCCCGCTGCCCAGATTCATGCGCCAGGGCCTCCTACAGACAATGCAATTTGATTTATTGCGCTATTTGTAATAGCACCCGAGATATCACCAGATATAAATTGAATTTTTCCCTGACCCTGAGTGCCCGGTCCCAATAGACGGTGGTTGTCTCAGCCCCTGGTGGTCCGAGGTCGTTCCCGCTGCACAGATTCATGCGCCAGGGCCTCCTACAGACAATGCACTTTGAGTTATTGCGTTATTTGTAATTGCACCCGAGAAATCACCAGATATATATTGGATTTTTCCCTGACCCTGAGTGTCCGACCCCATGAGACGGTGGTTGTCTCCCCCCCTGGTGGTCCGACGTCGTTGCCGCTGCACACATTCATGCGACAGGGCCTCCTGCAGATAATTCACTTTGGTTTATTGCGCTATCTCTAATAGCACCCGAGATCACCAGATATATATTGGATTTTTCCCTGACCCTGAGGGTCCGGCCCCATGAGACGGTGGTTTTCTCGGCCCCTGGTGGTCCGAGGTCGTTCCCGCTGCACAGATTCATGCGCCAGGGCCTCCTGGTAGATAATTCACTTTGGTTTATTGCGCTATCTCTAATAGCACCCGAGATATCACTACATATATATTGGATTTTTCCCTGACCCTGAGTGTCCGGCCCCATGAGACGGTGGTTTGCTCGGCCCCTGGTGGTCCGAGGTCGTTCCCGCTGCACAGATGCATGCGCCAGGGCCTCCTACAGACAATGCACTTTGATTTATCTCGCTATCTCTAATAGCACCCGAGATATCACCAGATATATATTGGATTTTTCCCTGACCCTGAGTGTCCGGCCCTATGAGACGGTTGTTTTCTCGGCCCCTGGTGGTCAGAGGTCGTTCCCGCTGCACAGATGCATGCGCCAGGGCCTCCTGCAGATAATTCACTTTGGTTTATTGCGCTATCTCTAATAGCACCCGAAATATCACCAGATATATATTGGATTTTCCCCTGACCCTGAGTGTCCGGCCCCATGAGACGGTGGTTTTCTCGGCCCTTGGTGGTCCGAGGTCGTTACCGCTGCACAGATTCATACGCCAGGGCCTCCTGCAGACAATCCACTTTGATTTATTGCGGTATCTGTAATAGCACACGAGATATTACCAGATATATGCTGGATTTTTACATGACCTTGGGTGACGGATTCCGAATATCTGTAATTTTCTCGGCCCCTGGTGGTCCGAGGTCGTTCCCGCTGCACAGATGCATGCGCCAGGGCCTCCTGCATATAATTCACTTTGGTTTATTGCGCTATCTCTAGCTCACCCGAGACATCACCAGATATATATTGGATTTTTCCCTGACCCTGAGTGTCCGGTCCCATGAGACGGTGGTTGTCTCGGCTCCTGGTGGTCCGAGGTCGTTCCCGCTGCACAGCTTCATGCGCCAGGGCCTCCTGCAGATAATTCACTTTGGTTTATTGCGCTATCTCTAATAGCACCCGAGATATCACCAGATATATATTGGATTTTCCCCTGACCCTGAGTGTCCGGCCCCATGAGACTGTGGTTTTCTCGGCCCCTGGAGGTCCGAGGTCGTTCCCGCTGGCCAGATTCATGCGTCACGGCATCCTACAGACAATGCACTTTCATTTATTGCGCTATCTGCAACAGCACCCGAGATATCACAAAATATATATATTGGATTTTTCCCTGACCCTGAGTGTCTGGCCCCATGAGACGGTGGTTTTCTCGGCCCCTGGTGGTCCGAGGTCGTTCCCGCTGAACAGATTCATGCGCCAGGGCCTCCTACAACCAATGCACTTTGATTTATTGCGCTATCTGTAATAGCACCCGAGATATCACCAGATATATATTGGATTTTTCCCTGTCCCTGAGTGTCCGGCTCCATGAGACGGTGGTTTTCTCGGCCCCTGGTGGTCCGAGGTCGTTCCCGCTGCCCAGATTCATGCGCCAGGGCCTCCTACAGACAATGCAATTTGATTTATTGCGCTATTTGTAATAGCACCCGAGATATCACCAGATATAAATTGAATTTTTCCCTGACCCTGAGTGCCCGGTCCCAATAGACGGTGGTTGTCTCAGCCCCTGGTGGTCCGAGGTCGTTCCCGCTGCACAGATTCATGCGCCAGGGCCTCCTACAGACAATGCACTTTGAGTTATTGCGTTATTTGTAATTGCACCCGAGAAATCACCAGATATATATTGGATTTTTCCCTGACCCTGAGTGTCCGACCCCATGAGACGGTGGTTGTCTCCCCCCCTGGTGGTCCGACGTCGTTGCCGCTGCACACATTCATGCGACAGGGCCTCCTGCAGATAATTCACTTTGGTTTATTGCGCTATCTCTAATAGCACCCGAGATCACCAGATATATATTGGATTTTTCCCTGACCCTGAGGGTCCGGCCCCATGAGACGGTGGTTTTCTCGGCCCCTGGTGGTCCGAGGTCGTTCCCGCTGCACAGATTCATGCGCCAGGGCCTCCTGGTAGATAATTCACTTTGGTTTATTGCGCTATCTCTAATAGCACCCGAGATATCACTACATATATATTGGATTTTTCCCTGACCCTGAGTGTCCGGCCCCATGAGACTGTGGTTTTCTCGGCCCCTGGTGGTCCGAGGTCGTTCCCGCTGCACGGATGCATGCGCCAGAGCCTCCTGCAGATAATTCACTTTGGTTTATTGCGCTATTTGTAATAGCACCCGAGATATCACTACATATATATTGGATTTTCCCCCGACCCTGAGTGTCCGGCCCCATGAGACGGTGGTTTTCTCGGCTCCTGGTGGTCCGAGGTCGTTCCCGCTGGCCATATTCATGCGCCAGGGCCTCATACAGACAATGCACTTTGATTTATTGCGCTATCTGTAATAGCACCCGAGATATCACCAGATATATATTGGATTTCTCCCTGACCCTGAGTGTCCGGCCCCATGAGACGGTGGTTTTCTCGGCCCCTGGTAGTCCGAGGTCGTTCCCGCTGCACAGATTCATGCGCCAGGGCCTCCTGCAGATAATTCACTTAGGTTTATTGCGCTATCTCTAATAGCACCCGAGATATCACCAGATATATATTGGATTTTCCCCTGACCCTGAGTGTCGGGCCCCATCAGACTGTGATTTTCTCGGCCCCTGGTGGTCCGAGGTCGTTCCCGCTGCACAGATTCATGCGCCAGGGCCTCCTACAGACAATGCACTTTGGTTTATTGCGCTATCTCTAATAGCACCCGAGATATCGTCAGATATATATTGGATTTCCCCTGACCCTGAGTGTCCGGCCCCATGAGACGGTGGTTTTCTCGGCCCCTGGTGGTCCGAGGTCGTTCCCGCGGTGCAGATTCATGCGCCAGGGCCTCCTGCAGATAATTCACGTTGGATTATTGCGCTATCTGTAATAGCACCCGAGATATCACCAGATATATATTGTATTTTCCCCTGACCCTGCGTGTCCGGCCCCATGAGACGGTGGTTTTCTCGGCCCCTGGTGGTCCGAGGTCGTTCCCGCTGGCTAGATTCATGCGCCAGGTACTCCTACAGACAATGCACTTTGATTTATTGCGGTATCTGTAATAGCACCCGAGATATGACCAGATATATATTGGATTTTCCCCTGACCCTGAGTGTCCGGCCCCATGAGACTGTGGTTTTCTCGACCCCTGGTGGTCCGAGGTCGCTCCAGCTGAACAGATTCATGCGCCAGGGCCTCCTACAAACAATGCACTTTGATTGATTGCGCTATCTGTAATAGCACCCGAGATATCACCAGATATGAATTGGATTTTTCCCTGTCCCTGAGTGTCCGGCCCCATGAGACGGTGGTTTCCTCGGCCCCTGGTGGTCCGATGTCGTTCCTGCTGCACTGATTCATGCGCAAGGGCCTCCTACGGACAATGCACTTTGATTTACTGCGCTATCTCTAATAGCACCCGAGATATCACCAGATATATATTGGATTTTCCCCTGACCCTGAGTGTCCGGCCCCATGAGACGGTGTTTTTCTCGGCCCCTGGTGGTCCGAGGTCGTTCCCGCTGCACAGATTCCTGCGCCAGGGCCCCCTGCAGATAATTCACTTTGGTTTATTGCGCTATCTCTAATAGCACCCGAGATATCACCAGATATATATTGGATTTTCCCCTGACCCTGAGTGCCCGGCCCCATGAGACGGTGGTTTTCTCGGCCCCTGGTGGTCCGAGGTCGTTCCTGCTGCACAGATGCATGCGCCAGGGCCTCCTGCAGATAATTCACTTTGGTTTATTGCGGTATATCTAATAGCACCCGAGACATCACCAGATATATATTCGATTTTCCCCTGACCCTGAGTGTCCGGCCCCATGAGACGGTGGTTTTCTCGGCCCCTGGTGGTCCGAGGTCGTTCCCGCTGCACAGATTCATGCGCCAGGGCCTCCTACAGACAATGCACTTTGATTTATGGCGCTGTATGTAATAGCACCCGAGATATCACCAGATGTATATTTGATTTTTCCCTGACCCTGAGTGTCCGGCCCCATGAGACGGTGGTTTTCTCGACCCCTGGTGGTCCGAGGTCGTTTCCGCTGCACAGATGCATGCGCCAGGGACTCCTGCAGATAATTCACTTTGATTTATCGCGCTATCTGTAATAGCACCTGAGATATCAACAGATATATATTGAATTTTTCCCTGATCCTGAGTGTCCGGCCCCATGAGACGGTGGTTTTCTCGGCCCCTGGTGGTCCGAGGTCGTTCCCGCTGCACAGATTCATGCGCCAGGGCCTCCTTCAGACAATACACTTTGATTTATTGCGCTATCTGTAATAGCACTCGGGATATCACCAGATATATATTGGATTTTTCCCTGACCCTGAGTGTCCGGCCCCATGAGACGGTGGTTTTCTCGGCCCCTGTTGGTCCGAGGTCGTTCCCGCTGCACAGATTCATGCGCCAGGGCCTCCTTCAGACAATACACTTTGATTTATTGCGCTATCTGTAATAGCACTCGGGATATCACCAGATATATATTGGATTTTTCCCTGACCCTGAGTGTCCGGCCCCATGAGACGGTGGTTGTCTCGGCCCCTGGTGGTCCGAGGTCGTTCCCGCTGCACAGATTCATGCGCCAGGGCCTCCTGCAGATAATTCACTTTGGTTTATTGCGCTATCTCTAATAGCACCCGAGATATCACCAGATATATGCTGGATTTTTCCCTGACCGTGAGTGTCCGGCCCCATGAGACTGTGGTTTTCTCGGCCCCTGGTGGTCCGAGGTCGTTATCGCTGCACAGATTCATGCGACAGGGCCTCCTACAGTCATTGCACTTTGATATATTGCGCTATTTGTAATAGCACCCGAGATATCACCAGATATATATTGGATTTTTCCCTGACCCTGAGTGTCCGGCCCCATGAGACGGTGGTTTTCTCGGCCCCTGGTGGTCCGAGGTCGTTCCCGCTGCACAGATTCATGCGCCAGGGCCTCCTGCAGATAATTCACTTTGGTTTATTGCGCTATCTCTAATAGCACCCGAGATATCGCCAGATATATATTGGATTTTTCCCTTACCCTGAGTGTCCGGCCCCATGAGACTGTGGTTTTCTCAGCCCCTGGAGGTACGAGGTCGTTCCCGCTGCACAGACTAATGCGCCAGGGCCTCCTGCAGATAATTCACTTTGGTTTATTGCGCTATCTGTAATAGAACCCGCGATATCACCAGATATATGCTGGATTTTTACATGACATTGGGTGACGGATATTGAAAATCTGTAATTTTCTCGGCCCCTGGTGGTCCGATGTCGTTCCTGCTGCACAGCTTCATGCACAAGGGCCTCCTACGCACAATGCACTTTGATTTATCGCGCTATCTGTAATAGCACCCGAGATATCACCAGATATATATTTGATTTTTCCCTGACACTGAGTGTCCGGCCCCATGAGGCGGTGGTTTTCTCGGCCCCTGGTGGTCCGAGGTCGTTCCCGCTGCACGCATTCATGCGCCAGGGCTTCCTGCAGACAATGCACTTTGATTTATCGCGCTATCTGTAATAGAACCCGAGATATCGCCAGATATATATTGCATTTTTACATGACATTGGGTGACGGGTACTGGAAATCTGTAATTTTCTCGGGCCCTGGTGGTCCGATGTCGCTCCTGCTGCACAGATTCATGCTCAAGGGCCTCCTACGGACAATGCACTTTGATTTATTGCGCTATCTCTAATAGCACCCGAGATATCACAAGATATATATTGGATTTTTCTCTGACCCTGAGAGTCCGGCCCCATGAGACGGTGGTTTTCTCGGCCCCTGGTGGTCCGAGGTCGTTCCCGCTGCGCAGATGCATGCGCCAGGGTCCCCTGCGGATAATTCACTTTGGTTTATTGCGCTATCTCTAATAGCACCCGAGATATCGCCAGATATATATTGGATTTTTCCCTTACCCTGAGTGTCCGGCCCCATGAGACTGTGGTTTTCTCAGCCCCTGGAGGTACGAGGTCGTTCCCGCTGCACAGACTAATGCGCCAGGGCCTCCTGCAGATAATTCACTTTGGTTTATTGCGCTATCTGTAATAGAACCCGCGATATCACCAGATATATGCTGGATTTTTACATGACATTGGGTGACGGATATTGAAAATCTGTAATTTTCTCGGCCCCTGGTGGTCCGATGTCGTTCCTGCTGCACAGCTTCATGCACAAGGGCCTCCTACGCACAATGCACTTTGATTTATCGCGCTATCTGTAATAGCACCCGAGATATCACCAGATATATATTTGATTTTTCCCTGACACTGAGTGTCCGGCCCCATGAGGCGGTGGTTTTCTCGGCCCCTGGTTGTCCGAGGTCGTTCCCGCTGCACGCATTCATGCGCCAGGGCTTCCTGCAGACAATGCACTTTGATTTATCGCGCTATCTGTAATAGAACCCGAGATATCGCCAGATATATATTGCATTTTTACATGACATTGGGTGACCGGCCCCATGAGACGGTGGTTTTCTCGGCCCCTGGTGGTCCGAGGTCGTTCCTGCTGCACAGATGCATGCGCCAGGGCCTCCTGCAGATAATTCACTTCGGTTTATTGCGGTATATCTAATAGCACCCGAGACATCACCAGATATATATTCGATTTTCCCCTGACCCTGAGTGTCCGGCCCCATGAGACTGTGGTTTTCTCGGCCCCTGGTGGTCCGAGGTCGTTCCCGCTGCACAGATTCATGCGCCAGGGCCTCCTACAGACAATGCACTTTGATTTATGGCGCTGTATGTAATAGCACCAGAGATATCACCAGATGTATATTTGATTTTTCCCTGACCCTGAGTGTCCGGCCCCATGAGACGGTGGTTTTCTCGACCCCTGGTGGTCCGAGGTCGTTTCCGCTGCACAGATGCATGCGCCAGGGACTCCTGCAGATAATTCACTTTGATTTATCGCGCTATCTGTAATAGCACCTGAGATATCAACAGATATATATTGAATTTTTCCCTGATCCTGAGTGTCCGGCCCCATGAGACGGTGGTTTTCTCGGCCCCTGGTGGTCCGAGGTCGTTCCCGCTGCACAGATTCATGCGCCAGGGCCTCCTTCAGACAATACACTTTGATTTATTGCGCTATCTGTAATAGCACTCGGGATATCACCAGATATATATTGGATTTTTCCCTGACCCTGAGTGTCCGGCCCCATGAGACGGTGGTTTTCTCGGCCCCTGGTGGTCCGAGGTCGTTCCCGCTGCACAGATTCATGCGCCAGGGCCTCCTTCAGACAATACACTTTGATTTATTGCGCTATCTGTAATAGTACTCGGGATATCACCAGATATATATTGGATTTTTCCCTGACCCTGAGTGTCCGGCCCCATGAGACGGTGGTTGTCTCGGCCCCTGGTGGTCCGAGGTCGTTCCCGCTGCACAGATTCATGCGCCAGGGCCTCCTGCAGATAATTCACTTTGGTTTATTGCGCTATCTCTAATAGCACCCGAGATATCACCAGATATATGCTGGATTTTTCCCTGACCGTGAGTGTCCGGCCCCATGAGACTGTGGTTTTCTCGGCCCCTGGTGGTCCGAGGTCGTTCCCGCTGCACAGATTCATGCGCCAGGGCCTCCTACAGACAATGCACTTTGATTTATTGCGCTATTTGTAATAGCACCCGAGATATCACCAGATATATATTGGATTTTCCCCTGACCCTGAGTGTCCGGCCCCATGAGACGGTGTTTTTCTCGGCCCCTGGTGGTCCGAGGTCGTTCCCGCTGCACAGATTCCTGCGCCAGGGCCCCCTGCAGATAATTCACTTTGGTTTATTGCGCTATCTCTAATAGCACCCGAGATATCACCAGATATATATTGGATTTTCCCCTGACCCTGTGTGTCCGGCCCCATGAGACGGTGGTTTTCTCGGCCCCTGGTGGTCCGAGGTCGTTCCCGCTGCCCTGATTCATGCGCCAGGGCCACCGACAGACAATGCACTTTGATTTATTGCGCTATCTGTAATAGCACCCGAGAACGCACCATATATATGCCGGATTTTTAAATGACCCTGACAGTCCGGTCCCATGAGACTGTTGTTTTCTCGGCCCCTGGTGGTCCGAGGTCGTTCCCGCTGCACGCATTCATGCGCCAGGGCTTCCTACAGACAATGTAATTTGATTTATCGCGCTATCTGTAATAGAACCCGAGATATCACCAGATATATAATGGATTTTTACATGACATTGGGTGACGGATACCGAAAATCCGTTATTTTCTCGGCCCCTGGTGGTCCGATGTTGTTCCTGCTGCACAGATTCATGCGCAAGGGCCTCCTACGGAGAATGCACCTTGATTTATTGCGCTATCTTTAATAGCACCCGAGATATCACCAGATATATATTGGATTTTCCCCTGACCCTGAGTGTCCGGCCCCATGAGACGGTGTTTTTCTCGGCCCCTGGTAGTCCGAGGTCGTTCCCGCTGCACGGATGCATGCGCCAGAGCCTCCTGCAGATAATTCACTTTGGTTTATTGTGCTATCTCTAATAGCACGCGAGATATCACCAGATATATATTGGATTTTCCCCTGACCCTGAGTGTCCGGCCCCACGAGACTGTGGTTTTCTCGGCCCCTGGTATTCCGAGGTCGTTCCCGCTGCACAGATTCATGCGCCAGGGCCTCCTACAGACAATGCACTTTGATTTATTGCGCTATTTGTAATAGCACCCGAGATATCACCAGATATATATTGGATTTTCCCCTGACCCTGAGTGTCCGGCCCCATGAGACGGTGTTTTTCTCTGCCCCTGGTGGTCCGAGGTCGTTCCCGCTGCACAGATTCCTGCGCCATGGCCCCCTGCAGATAATTCAAATTTGGTTTATTGCGCTATCTCTAATAGCACACGAGATATCACCAGATATATATTGGATTTTCCCCTGACCCTGAGTGGCCGGCACCATGAGGCGGTGGTTTTCTCGGCCCCTGGTGGTCCTAGGTCGTTCCCGCTGGCCAGATTCATGCGCCAGGGCCTCCTACAGACAATGCACTTTGAATTATTGCGCTATCTGTAATAGCACCCGAGATATCACCAGATATATATTGGATTTTTCCCTGACGCTGACAGTCCGGCCCCATGAGACGGTGATTTTCGCGGCCCCTGGTGGTCCGAGGTCGTTCCCGCTGCACAGAATCATGCACCAGGGCTTCCTGCAGACAATGCACTTATATTTATTGCGCTATCTCCAATAGCACCCGAGATATCACCAGATATATGCTGGATTTTTCCCTGACCCTGACAGTCCGGCCCCATGAGACGGTGGTTTTCTCCTCCCCTGGTGGTCCGAGGTCGTCCCCCGCTGCACGCATTCATGCGCCAGGGCTTCCTACAGACAATGCAATTTGATTTATCGCGCTATCTGTAATAGAACCCGAGATATCACCAGATATATATTGGATTTTTACATGACATTGGGTGACGGATACCGAAAATCTGTTATTTTCTCGGCCTCTGGTGGTCCGATGTCGTTCCTGCTGCACAGATTCATGCGCAAGGGCCTCCTACGGACAATGCACCTTGATTTATTGCGCTATCTTTAATAGCACCCGAGATGTCACCAGATATATATTGGATTTTCCCCTGACCCTGAGTGTCCGGCCCCATGAGACGGTGTTTTTCTCGGCCCCTGGTGGTCCGAGGTCGTTCCCGCTGCACGGATGCATGCGCCAGAGCCTCCTGCAGATAATTCACTTTGGTTTATTGCGCTATCTCTAATAGCACGCGAGATATCACCAGATATATATTTGATTTTCCCCTGACCCTGAGTGTCCGGCCCCACGAGACTGTGGTTTTCTAGGCCCCTGGTATTGCGAGGTCGTTCCCGCTGCACAGATTCATGCGCCAGGGCCTCCTGCAGATAATTCACATTGGTTTATTGCGCTATCTCTAATAGCACCCGAGATATCACCAGACATATATTGGATTTTCCCCTGACCGTGAGTGTCCGGCCCCATGAGACTGTGGTTTTCTCGGCCCCTGGTGGTCCGAGGTCGTTCCCGCTGCACAGATTCATGCGACAGGGCCTCCTACAGTCATTGCACTTTGATATATTGCGCTATTTGTAATAGCACCCGACATATCACCAGATATATATTGGATTTTTTCCTGACCCTGAGTGTCCGGCCCCATGAGACGGTGGTTTTCTCGGCCCCTGGTGGTCCGAGGTCGTTCCCGCTGCCCAGATTCATGCGCCAGGGCCTCCTACAGACAATGCACTTTGATTTATTGCGCTATCTGTTATAGCACCCGAGAAAGCACCATATATATTCTGGATTTTTACATGACTTTGGGTGACGGATACCGAAAATCTGTAGTTTTCTCGGCCCCTGGTGGTCCGATGTCGTTCCTTCAGCACAGATTCATGCGCCAGGGCCTCCTGCAGATAATTCACTTTTATTTATTGCGCTATCTCTAATAGCACCCGTGATATCACCAGATATATAATGGGTTTTTCAATGACCCTGACAGTCCGGCCCCATGAGACGGTGATTTTCTCGGCCCCTGGTCGTCCGAGGTCGTTCCCGCTGCACAGAATCATGCGCCAGGGCTTCCTGCAGATAACTCACTTTGGTCTATTGCGCTATCTCTAATAGCACCCGAGATATCACCTGATATATATTGGATTTTTCCCTGACCCTGAGTGTCCGGCCCCATGAGACGGTGGTTTTCTCGGCCCCTGGTGGTCCTAGGTCGTTCCCGCTGCACAGACTCATGCGCCAGGGCCTCCTGCAGATAATTCACATTGGTTTATTGCGCTATCTCTAATAGCACCCGAGATATCACCAGACATATATTGGATTTTCCCCTGACCGTGAGTGTCCGGCCCCATGAGACTGTGGTTTTCTCGGCCCCTGGTGGTCCGAGGTCGTTCCCGCTGCACAGATTCATGCGACAGGGCCTCCTACAGTCATTGCACTTTGATATATTGCGCTATTTGTAATAGCACCCGAGATATCACCTGATATATATTGGATTTTTCCCTGACCCTGAGTGTCCGGCCCCATGAGACGGTGGTTTTCTCGGCCCCTGGTGGTCCGAGGTCGTTCCCGCTGCCCAGATTCATGCGCCAGGGCCTCCTACAGACAATGCACTTTGATTTATTGCGCTATCTGTTATAGCACCCGAGAAAGCACCATATATATTCTGGATTTTTACATGACTTTGGGTGACGGATACCGAAAATCTGTAGTTTTCTCGGCCCCTGGTGGTCCGATGTCGTTCCTTCTGCACAGATTCATGCGCCAGGGCCTCCTGCAGATAATTCACTTTGAATTATTGCGCTATCTCTAATAGCACCCGAGATATCACCAGATATATGCTGGATTTTTACTTCACATTGGGTGACGGATACTGAAAATCTGTAATTTTCTCGACCCCTGGTGGTCCGAGATCGATCCCGCTGAACAGATTAATGCGTCAGGGTTTTCTGCAGACAATTCACTTTGGTTTATTGCGGTATCTGTAATAGCAACCGAGATATCACCAGGTATATATTGGATTTTTACATGACCTTGGGTGACGGATTCCGAATATCTGTAATTTTCTCGGCCCCTGGTGGTCCGAGGTAGCTCCTCCTGCACAGATTCATTCGCCAGTGCCTCCTACAGATAATTCACTTCGGTTTATTGCGATATCTCTCATAGCACCCGAGATATCATCAGATATATACTGGATTTTTACATGACCTTGGGTGACGGATACCGGAAATCTGTAATTTTCTCGGCCCCTGGTGGTCCGATGTCGTTCCTGCTGCACAGAGTCATGCGCAAGGGCCTCCTACGGACAATGCACTTTGATTTATTGCGCTATCTGTAATGGCACCCGAGAAAGCACCATATATATGCTGGATTTTTACATGACTTTGGGTGACGGGTACAGAAAATCGGTAATTTTCTCGGCCCCTGGTGGTCCGTTGTCGTTCCTGCTACAAAGATTCATGCGCAAGGGCCTCCTACGGACAATGCAGTTTGATTTATTCCGCTATCTGTAATAGAACCCGAGATATCACCAGATATATGCTGGATTTTTACATGACATTTGGTGACGGATACCGAAAATCTGTAATTTTCTCGGCCCCTGGTTGTCCGATGTCGTTCCTACTGCACAGATTCATGCGCAAGGTGCTCCTACGGACAATGCACTTTGATTTATTGCGCTATCTGTAATAGCACCCGAGATATCTCCAGATATATGCTGGATTTTTACATGACATTGCGTGACGGATACCGAAAATCTGTAATTTTCTCGGCCCCTGGGGGTCCGATGTCGTTCCTACTGCACAGATTCATGCGCAAGGGCCTCCTACGGACAATGCACTTTGATTTAGTGCGCTATCTGTAAGAGCACCGGAGATATCACCAGAAATATATTGGATTTTTCCCTGACCCTGAGTGTCCGGCCCCATGTGTCGGTGGTTTTATCCGCCCCTAGTGGTCCGAGGTCGCTCCCGCTGCACAGATTCATGCGCTAGGGCCTCCTGCAGAGAATGACTTCGATGTATCGCGCTAACTCTAATGGCACCCAAGATATCAGCACATACATCCTGGATTTTTACATGACCCTGAGTGTCCGGACCCATGAGACGGTGGTTTTCTCGGCCCCTGGTGGTCCGAGGTCGTTCCCGCTGCACGGATGCATGCGCCAGGGCCTCCTGCATATAATTTACTTTGATTTATCGCGCTATCTCTAATAGCACCCTAGATATCACCAGATATATATTGGATTTTTCCCCGACCCTGAGTGTCCGGCCCCATGAGACGGTGGTTTTCTCGGCCCCTGGTGGTCAGAGGTCGTTCCCGCTGCACAGATTCACGCGCCAGGGCCTCCTACAGACAATGCACTTTGATTTACTGCGCTATCTCTAATAGCACCCGAGATATCACCAGATATATATTGGATTTTTCCCTGACCCTGAGTGTCTGGCCCCATGAGACGGTGGTTTTCTCGGCCCCTGGTGGTCCGAGATCATTCCCGCTGCACACATTCATGCGCCAGGGCCTCCTGAAGATAATTCACTTTGGTTTATTGCGCTATCTCTAATAGCACCCGAGATATCACCAGATATATATTGGATTTTCCCCTGACCGTGAGTGTCCGGCCCCATGAGACTGTGGTTTTCTCGGCCCCTGGTGGTAAGAGGTCGTCCCGCTGCACAGATTCATGCTCTAGGGCCTCCTGCCGACAATGCACTTGGATATATCGCGCTATCTCTAATAGCACCCAAGATATCAGCACATACATCCTGGATTTTTACATGACCCTGAGCTTCCGGCCCCATGAGACTGTGGTTTTCTCGGCCCCTGGTGGTCCGAGGTCGTTCCCGCTGCACAGACTAATGCGCCAGGGCCTCCTGCAGATAATTCACTTTGGTTTATTGCGCTATCTCTAATAGCACCCGAGATATCACCAGATATATATATTGGATTTTCCCCTGACCCTGAGTGTGCGGCCCCATGAGACGGTGGTTTTCTCGGCCCCTGGTAGTCCGAGGTCGTTCCTGCTGCCCAGATTCATGCGCCAGGGCCTCCTACAGACAATGCACTTTGATTTATTGCGCTATCTGTTATAGCACCCGAGAAAGCACCATATATATTCTGGATTTTTACATGACTTTGGGTGACGGATACCGAAAATCTGTAGTTTTCTCGGCCCCTGGTGGTCCGATGTCGTTCCTTCTGCACAGATTCATGCGCAAGGGCCTCCTACGGACAATGCACTTTGATTTATTGCGCTATCTCTAATAGCACCCGAGATATCACCAGATATATATTTGATTTTTCCCTGACCCTGAGTGTCCGGCCCCATGAGACGGTGGTCTTCTCGGCCCCTGGTGGTCCGAGGTCGGTCCCGCTACACAGATTGATGCGCCAGGGCCTCCTGCAGATAATAGACTTTGGTTTATTGCGCTATGTCTAATAACACCCGAGATATCACCAGATATACATTAGATTTTTCCCTGACCCTGAGTGTCCGGCCCCATGAGACTGTGGTTTTCTCGGCCCCTGGTGGTCCGAGGTCGTTGCCGCTGCACAGATTCATGCGTCAGGGCCTCCTACAGATAATGCACTTTGATTTATTGCGCTATTTGTAATAGCACCCGAGATATCACCAGATATATATTGGATTTTTCCCTGACCCTGAGTGTCCGGCCCCATGTGACGGTGGTTGTCTCGGCCCCTGGTGGTCGGAGGTCGTTCCCGCTGCACAGATGCATGCGCCAGGGCCTCCTGCAGTTAATTCACTTTGGTTTATTGCGCTATCTCTAATAGCACCCGAGATATCACCAGATATATATTGGATTTTCCCCTTACCCTGAGTGTGCGGCCCCATGAGACGGTGGTTTTCTCGGCCCCTGGTGGTCCGAGGTCGTTCCTGCTGCCCAGATTCATGCGCCAGGGCCTCCTACAGACAATGCACTTTGATTTATTGCGCTATCTGTTATAGCACCCGAGAAAGCACCATATATATTCTGGATTTTTACATGACTTTGGGTGACGGATACCGAAAATCTGTAGTTTTCTCGGCCCCTGGTGGTCCGATGTCGTTCCTTCTGCACAGATTCATGCGCAAGGGCCTCCTACGGACAATGCACTTTGATTTATTGCGCTATCTCTAATAGCACCCGAGATATCACCAGATATATATTTGATTTTTCCCTGACCCTGAGTGTCCGGCCCCATGAGACGGTGGTCTTCTCGGCCCCTGGTGGTCCGAGGTCGGTCCCGCTACACAGATTGATGCGCCAGGGCCTCCTGCAGATAATAGACTTTGGTTTATTGCGCTATGTCTAATAACACCCGAGATATCACCAGATATACATTAGATTTTTCCCTGACCCTGAGTGTGCGGCCCCATGAGACGGTGGTTTTCTCGACCACTGGTGGTCCGAGTTCGAACCCGCTGAACAGATTAATGCGTCAGGGTTTTCTGCAGACAATTCACTTTGGTTTATTGCGCTATCTGTAATAGCAACCGAGATATCACCAGGTATATATTGGATTTTTAGATGACCTTAGGTGACGGATTCCGAATATCTGTAATTTCCTCGGCCCCTGGTGGTCCGAGGTCGTTCCCGCTGCACAGATTCATGCGCCAGGGCCTCCTGCAGATAATTCACTTTGGCTTATTGCGCTATCTCTAATAGCACCCGAGATATCACCAGATATATATTGGATTTTCCCCAGACCCTGAGTGTCCGGCCCCATGTGTCGGTGGTTTTCTCGGCCCCTGGTGGTCCGAGGTCGATCCCGCTGCACAGATTCACGCGCCAGGGCCTCCTACAGACAATGCACTTTGATTTATTGCGCTATCTCTAATAGCACCCGAGATATCACCAGATAAGTATTTGATTTTTCCCTGACCCTGAGTGTCGGGCCCCATGTGACGGTGGTTTTCTCGGCCCCTGGTGGTCCGAAGTCGCTCCCGCTGCACAGATGCATGCGCCAGGGCCTCCTGCAGATAATTCACTTTGGCTTATTGCGCTATCTCTAATAGCACCCGAGATATCACCAGATATATATTGGATTTTCCCCTGACCCTGAGTGTGCGGCCCCATGAGACGGTGGTTTTCTCGACCCCTGGTGGTCCGAGTTCGATCCCGCTGAACAGATTAATGCGTCAGGGTTTTCTGCAGACAATTCACTTTGGTTTATTGCGCTATCTGTAATAGCAACCGAGATATCACCAGGTATATATTGGATTTTTACATGACCTTGGGTGACGGATTCCGAATATCTGTAATTTTCTCGGCCCCTGGTGGTCCGAGGTAGTTCCTCCTGCACAGATTCATTCGCCAGTGCCTCCTACAGATAATGCACTTTGATTTATCGCCCTCTCTCTAATAGCACCCGAGATATCATCAGATATATATTAGATTTTTTCTTGACCCTGACAGTCCGGCCCCATGAGACGGTGATTTTCTCGGCCCCTGGTGGTCCGAGGTCGTTCCCGCTGCACAGAATCATGCGCCAGGGCTTCCTGCAGATAACTCACTTTGGTTTATTGCGCTATCTCTAATAGCACCCGAGATATCACCAGATATATATTGGATTTTTCCCTGACCCTGAGTATCCGGCCCCATGAGACGGTGGCTTTCTCGGCCCTTGGTGGTCCGAGGTCGTTCCCGCTGCACAGATTCATGCGCCAGGGCCTCCTGCAGATAATTCACTTTGGTTTATTGCGCTATCTGTAATAGCAACCGAGATATCACCAGATATATGCTGGATTTTTACATGACCTTTTGTGACGGATTCCGAATATCGGTAATTTTCTCGGCCCCTGGTGGTCCGAGGTCGTTCCCGCTGCACGGATGCATGCGCCAGAGCCTCCTGCAGATAATTCACTTTGGTTTATTGCGCTATCTCTAATAGCACGCGAGATATCACCAGATATATATTGGATTTTCCCCTGACCCTGAGTGTCCGGCCCCATGAGACTGTGGTTTTCTAGGCCCCTGGTATTCCGAGGTCGTTCCCGCTGCACAGATTCATGCGCCAGGGCCTCCTGCAGATAATTCACTTTGGTTTAGTGTGTTATCTGTAAGAGCACCCGAGATATCACCAGATATATATTGAATTTTTCAACCGACCCTGAGTGTCCGGCCCCATGAGACTGTGGTTTTCTCGGACCCTGGTGATCCGAGGTCGCTCCCGCTGCACAGAATCATGCACCAGGGCTTCCTGCAGACAATGCACTTATATTTATTGCGCTATCTCCAATAGCACCCGAGATATGACCAGATATATGCTGGATTTTTCCCTGACCCTGATAGTCCGGCCCCATGAGACGGTGGTTTTCTCGGCCCCTGGTGGTCCGAGGTCGTTCCCGCTGCACGCATTCATGCGCCAGGGCTTCCTACAGACAATGCAATTTGATTTATCGCGCTATCTGTAATAGAACCCGAGATATCACCAGATATATATTGGATTTTTACATGACATTGGGTGACGGATACCGAAAATCTGTTATTTTCTCGGCCCCTGGTGGTCCGATGTCGTTCCTGCTGCACAGATTCATGCGCAAGGGCCTCCTACGGACAATGCACCTTGATTTATTGCGCTATCTTTAATAGCACCCGAGATATCACCAGATATATATTGGATTTTCCCCTGACCCTGAGTGTCCGGCCCCATGAGACGGTGTTTTTCTCGGCCCCTGGTGGTCCGAGGTCGTTCCCGCTGCACGGATGCATGCGCCAGAGCCTCCTGCAGATAATTCACTTTGGTTTATTGCGCTATCTCTAATTGCACGCGAGATATCACCAGATATATATTGGATTTTCCCCTGACCCTGAGTGTCCGGCCCCACGAGACTGTGGTTTTCTAGGCCCCTGGTATTCCGAGGTCGTTCCCGCTGCACAGATTCATGCGCCAGGGCCTCCTGCAGATAATTCACATTGGTTTATTGCGCTATCTCTAATAGCACCCGAGATATCACCAGACATATATTGGATTTTCCCCTGACCGTGAGTGTCCGGCCCCATGAGACGGTGGTTTTCTCGGCACCTGGTGGTCCGAGGTCGTTCCCGCTGCCCAGATTCATGCGCCAGGGCCTCCTACAGACAATGCACTTTGATTTATTGCGCTATCTGTTATAGCACCCGAGAAAGCACCATATATATTCTGGATTTTTACATGACTTTGGGTGACGGACACCGAAAGTCTGTAGTTTTCTCGGCCCCTGGTGGTCCGATGTCGTTCCTTCTGCACAGATTCATGCGCCAGGGCCTCCTGCAGATAATTCACTTTGATTTATTGCGCTACCTCTAATAGCACCCGTGATATCACCAGATATATAATGGATTTTTCAATGACCCTGACAGTCCGGCCCCATGAGACGGTGGTTTTCTCGGCCCCTGGTGTTCCGAGGTCGTTCCTTCTGCACAGATTCATGCGCCAGGGCCTCCTGCAGATAATTCACTTTGATTTATTGCGCTATCTCTAATAGCACCCGAGATATCACCAGATATATGCTGGATTTTTACTTCACATTGGGTGACGGATACTGAAAATCTGTAATTTTCTCGACCCCTGGTGGTCCGAGTTCGATCCCGCTGAACAGGTTAATGCGTCAGGGTTTTCTGCAGACAATTCACTTTGGTTTATTGCGCTATCTGTAATAGCAACCGAGATATCACCAGGTATATATTGGATTTTTACATGACCTTGGGTGACGGATTCCGAATATCTGTAATTTTCTCGGCCCCTGGTGGTCCGAGGTAGTTCCTCCTGCACAGATTCATTCGCCAGTGCCTCCTACAGATAATGCACTTTGATTTATCGCCCTCTCTCTAATAGCACCCGAGATATCATCAGATATATATTAGATTTTTTCTTGACCCTGACAGTCCGGCCCCATGAGACGGTGATTTTCTCGGCCCCTGGTGGTCCGAGGTCGTTCCCGCTGCACAGAATCATGCGCCAGGGCTTCCTGCAGATAACTCACTTTGGTTTATTGCGCTATCTCTAATAGCACCCGAGATATCACCTGATATATATTGGATTTTTCCCTGACCCTGAGTGTCCGGCCCCATGAGACGGTGGTTTTCTCGGCCCCTGGTGGTCCTAGGTCGTTCCCGCTGCACAGACTCATGCGCCAGGGCCTCCTGCAGATAATTCACTTTGGTTTATTGCGCTATCTGTAATAGCAACCGAGATATCACCAGATATATGCTGGATTTTTACATGACCTTTTGTGACGGATTCCGAATATCGGTAATTTTCTCGGCCCCTGGTGGTCCGAGGTCGTTCCCGCTGCACGGATGCATGCGCCAGAGCCTCCTGCAGATAATTCACTTTGGTTTATCGCGCTATCTCTAATAGCACGCGAGATATCACCAGATATATATTGGATTTTCCCCTGACCCTGAGTGTCCGGCCCCACGAGACTGTGGTTTTCTAGGCCCCTGGTATTCCGAGGTCGTTCCCGCTGCACATATTCATGCGCCAGGGCCTCCTGCAGATAATTCACATTGGTTTATTGCGCTATCTCTAATAGCACCCGAGATATCACCAGACATATATTGGATTTTCCCCTGACCGTGAGTGTCCGGCCCCATGAGACTGTGGTTTTCTCGGCCCCTGGTGGTCCGAGGTCGTTCCCGCTGCACAGATTCATGCGACAGGGCCTCCTACAGTCATTGCACTTTGATATATTGCGCTATTTGTAATAGCACCCGAGATATCACCAGATATATATTGGATTTTTCCCTGACCCTGAGTGTCCGGCCCCATGAGACGGTGGTTTTCTCGGCCCCTGGTGGTCCGAGGTCGTTCCCGCTGCCCAGATTCATGCGCCAGGGCCTCCTACAGACAATGCACTTTGATTTATTGCGCTATCTGTTATAGCACCCGAGAAAGCACCATATATATTCTGGATTTTTACATGACTTTGGGTGACGGATACCGAAAATCTGTAGTTTTCTCGGCCCCTGGTGGTCCGATGTCGTTCCTTCTGCACAGATTCATGCGCCAGGGCATCCTGCAGATAATTCACTTTGATTTATTGCGCTATCTCTAATAGCACCCGTGATATCACCAGATATATAATGGATTTTTCAATGACCCTGACAGTCCGGCCCCATGAGACGGTGGTTTTCTCGGCCCCTGGTGTTCCGAGGTCGTTCCTTCTGCACAGATTCATGCGCTAGGGCCTCCTGCAGATAATTCACTTTGATTTATTGCGCTATCTCTAATAGCACCCGAGATATCACCAGATATATGCTGGATTTTTACTTCACATTGGGTGACGGATACTGAAAATCTGTAATTTTCTCGACCCCTGGTGGTCCGAGTTCGATCCCGCTGAACAGGTTAATGCGTCAGGGTTTTCTGCAGACAATTCACTTTGGTTTATTGCGCTATCTGTAATAGCAACCGAGATATCACCAGGTATATATTGGATTTTTACATGACCTTGGGTGACGGATTCCGAATATCTGTAATTTTCTCGGCCCCTGGTGGTCCGAGGTAGTTCCTCCTGCACAGATTCATTCGCCAGTGCCTCCTACAGATAATGCACTTTGATTTATCGCCCTCTCTCTAATAGCACCCGAGATATCATCAGATATATATTAGATTTTTTCTTGACCCTGACAGTCCGGCCCCATGAGACGGTGATTTTCTCGGCCCCTGGTGGTCCGAGGTCGTTCCCGCTGCACAGAATCATGCGCCAGGGCTTCCTGCAGATAACTCACTTTGGTTTATTGCGCTATCTCTAATAGCACCCGAGATATCACCTGATATATATTGGATTTTTCCCTGACCCTGAGTGTCCGGCCCCATGAGACGGTGGTTTTCTCGGCCCCTGGTGGTCCTAGGTCGTTCCCGCTGCACAGACTCATGCGCCAGGGCCTCCTGCAGATAATTCACTTTGGTTTAGTGTGTTATCTGTAAGAGCACCCGAGATATCACCAGATATATATTGAATTTTTCAACCGACCCTGAGTGTCCGGCCCCATGAGACTGTGGTTTTCTCGGACCCTGGTGATCCGAGGTCGCTCCCGCTGCACAGAATCATGCACCAGGGCTTCCTGCAGACAATGCACTTATATTTATTGCGCTATCTCCAATAGCACCCGAGATATGACCAGATATATGCTGGATTTTTCCCTGACCCTGATAGTCCGGCCCCATGAGACGGTGGTTTTCTCGGCCCCTGGTGGTCCGAGGTCGTTCCCGCTGCACGCATTCATGCGCCAGGGCTTCCTACAGACAATGCAATTTGATTTATCGCGCTATCTGTAATAGAACCCGAGATATCACCAGATATATATTGGATTTTTACATGACCTTTTGTGACGGATTCCGAATATCGGTAATTTTCTCGGCCCCTGGTGGTCCGAGGTCGTTCCCGCTGCACGGATGCATGCGCCAGAGCCTCCTGCAGATAATTCACTTTGGTTTATCGCGCTATCTCTAATAGCACGCGAGATATCACCAGATATATATTGGATTTTCCCCTGACCCTGAGTGTCCGGCCCCACGAGACTGTGGTTTTCTAGGCCCCTGGTATTCCGAGGTCGTTCCCGCTGCACATATTCATGCGCCAGAGCCTCCTGCAGATAATTCACTTTGGTTTATTGCGCTATCTCTAATTGCACGCGAGATATCACCAGATATATATTGGATTTTCCCCTGACCCTGAGTGTCCGGCCCCACGAGACTGTGGTTTTCTAGGCCCCTGGTATTCCGAGGTCGTTCCCGCTGCACAGATTCATGCGCCAGGGCCTCCTGCAGATAATTCACATTGGTTTATTGCGCTATCTCTAATAGCACCCGAGATATCACCAGACATATATTGGATTTTCCCCTGACCGTGAGTGTCCGGCCCCATGAGACGGTGGTTTTCTCGGCACCTGGTGGTCCGAGGTCGTTCCCGCTGCCCAGATTCATGCGCCAGGGCCTCCTACAGACAATGCACTTTGATTTATTGCGCTATCTGTTATAGCACCCGAGAAAGCACCATATATATTCTGGATTTTTACATGACTTTGGGTGACGGACACCGAAAGTCTGTAGTTTTCTCGGCCCCTGGTGGTCCGATGTCGTTCCTTCTGCACAGATTCATGCGCCAGGGCCTCCTGCAGATAATTCACTTTGATTTATTGCGCTATCTCTAATAGCACCCGTGATATCACCAGATATATAATGGATTTTTCAATGACCCTGACAGTCCGGCCCCATGAGACGGTGGTTTTCTCGGCCCCTGGTGTTCCGAGGTCGTTCCTTCTGCACAGATTCATGCGCCAGGGCCTCCTGCAGATAATTCACTTTGATTTATTGCGCTATCTCTAATAGCACCCGAGATATCACCAGATATATGCTGGATTTTTACTTCACATTGGGTGACGGATACTGAAAATCTGTAATTTTCTCGACCCCTGGTGGTCCGAGTTCGATCCCGCTGAACAGGTTAATGCGTCAGGGTTTTCTGCAGACAATTCACTTTGGTTTATTGCGCTATCTGTAATAGCAACCGAGATATCACCAGGTATATATTGGATTTTTACATGACCTTGGGTGACGGATTCCGAATATCTGTAATTTTCTCGGCCCCTGGTGGTCCGAGGTAGTTCCTCCTGCACAGATTCATTCGCCAGTGCCTCCTACAGATAATGCACTTTGATTTATCGCCCTCTCTCTAATAGCACCCGAGATATCATCAGATATATATTAGATTTTTTCTTGACCCTGACAGTCCGGCCCCATGAGACGGTGATTTTCTCGGCCCCTGGTGGTCCGAGGTCGTTCCCGCTGCACAGAATCATGCGCCAGGGCTTCCTGCAGATAACTCACTTTGGTTTATTGCGCTATCTCTAATAGCACCCGAGATATCACCTGATATATATTGGATTTTTCCCTGACCCTGAGTGTCCGGCCCCATGAGACGGTGGTTTTCTCGGCCCCTGGTGGTCCTAGGTCGTTCCCGCTGCACAGACTCATGCGCCAGGGCCTCCTGCAGATAATTCACTTTGGTTTATTGCGCTATCTGTAATAGCAACCGAGATATCACCAGATATATGCTGGATTTTTACATGACCTTTTGTGACGGATTCCGAATATCGGTAATTTTCTCGGCCCCTGGTGGTCCGAGGTCGTTCCCGCTGCACGGATGCATGCGCCAGAGCCTCCTGCAGATAATTCACTTTGGTTTATCGCGCTATCTCTAATAGCACGCGAGATATCACCAGATATATATTGGATTTTCCCCTGACCCTGAGTGTCCGGCCCCACGAGACTGTGGTTTTCTAGGCCCCTGGTATTCCGAGGTCGTTCCCGCTGCACATATTCATGCGCCAGGGCCTCCTGCAGATAATTCACATTGGTTTATTGCGCTATCTCTAATAGCACCCGAGATATCACCAGACATATATTGGATTTTCCCCTGACCGTGAGTGTCCGGCCCCATGAGACTGTGGTTTTCTCGGCCCCTGGTGGTCCGAGGTCGTTCCCGCTGCACAGATTCATGCGACAGGGCCTCCTACAGTCATTGCACTTTGATATATTGCGCTATTTGTAATAGCACCCGAGATATCACCAGATATATATTGGATTTTTCCCTGACCCTGAGTGTCCGGCCCCATGAGACGGTGGTTTTCTCGGCCCCTGGTGGTCCGAGGTCGTTCCCGCTGCCCAGATTCATGCGCCAGGGCCTCCTACAGACAATGCACTTTGATTTATTGCGCTATCTGTTATAGCACCCGAGAAAGCACCATATATATTCTGGATTTTTACATGACTTTGGGTGACGGATACCGAAAATCTGTAGTTTTCTCGGCCCCTGGTGGTCCGATGTCGTTCCTTCTGCACAGATTCATGCGCCAGGGCATCCTGCAGATAATTCACTTTGATTTATTGCGCTATCTCTAATAGCACCCGTGATATCACCAGATATATAATGGATTTTTCAATGACCCTGACAGTCCGGCCCCATGAGACGGTGGTTTTCTCGGCCCCTGGTGTTCCGAGGTCGTTCCTTCTGCACAGATTCATGCGCTAGGGCCTCCTGCAGATAATTCACTTTGATTTATTGCGCTATCTCTAATAGCACCCGAGATATCACCAGATATATGCTGGATTTTTACTTCACATTGGGTGACGGATACTGAAAATCTGTAATATTCTCGACCCCTGGTGGTCCGAGATCGATCCCGTTGAACAGATTAATGCGTCAGGGTTTTCTGCAGACAATTCACTTTGGTTTATTGCGCTATCTGTAATAGCAACCGAGATATCACCAGGTATATATTGGATTTTTACATGACCTTGGGTGACGGATTCCGAATATCTGTAATTTTCTCGGCCCCTGGTGGTCCGAGGTAGTTCCTCCTGCACAGATTCATTCGCCAGTGCCTCCTACAGATAATTCACTTCGGTTTATTGCGATATCTCTCATAGCACCCGAGATATCATCAGATATATACTGGATTTTTACATGACCTTGGGTGACGGATACCGGAAATCTGTAATTTTCTCGGCCCCTGGTGGTCCGATGTCGTTCCTGCTGCACAGAGTCATGCGCAAGGGCCTCCTACGGACAATGCACTTTGATTTATTGCGCTATCTGTAATGGCACCCGAGAAAGCACCATATATATGCTGGATTTTTACATGACTTTGGGTGACGGGTACAGAAAATCGGTAATTTTCTCGGCCCCTGGTGGTCCGTTGTCGTTCCTGCTACAAAGATTCATGCGCAAGGGGCTCCTACGGACAATGCACTTTGATTTATTGCGCTATCTGTAATAGCACCCGAGATATCTCCAGATATATGCTGGATTTTTACATGACATTGCGTGACGGATACCGAAAATCTGTAATTTTCTCGGCCCCTGGGGGTCCGATGTCGTTCCTACTGCACAGATTCATGCGCAAGGGCCTCCTACGGACAATGCACTTTGATTTAGTGCGCTATCTGTAAGAGCACCCGAGATATCACCAGAAATATATTGGATTTTTCCCTGACCCTGAGTGTCCGGCCCCATGTGTCGGTGGTTTTATCCGCCCCTAGTGGTCCGAGGTCGCTCCCGCTGCACAGATTCATGCGCTAGGGCCTCCTGCAGAGAATGACTTCGATGTATCGCGCTAACTCTAATGGCACCCAAGATATCAGCACATACATCCTGGATTTTTACATGACCCTGAGCGTCCGGCCCCATGAGACGGTTGTTTTCTCGGCCCCTGGTGGTCCGAGATCATTCCCGCTGCACACATTCATGCGCCAGGGCCTCCTGAAGATAATTCACTTTGGTTTATTGCGCTATCTCTAATAGCACCCGAGATATCACCAGATATATATTGGATTTTCCCCTGACCCTGAGTGTCCGGCCCCATGAGACTGTGGTTTTCTCGGCCCCTGGTGGTCCGAGGTCGTTGCCGCTGCACAGATTCATGCGTCAGGGTCTCCTACAGACAATGCACTTTGATTTATTGCGCTATTTGTAATAGCACCCGAGATATCACCAGATATATATTGGATTTTTCCCTGACCCTGAGTGTCCGGCCCCATGAGACGGTGGTTTTCTCGGCCCCTGGTGGTCCGAGGTCGTTCCCGCTGCACAGATTCATGCGCCAGGGCCTCCTACAGACAATGCACTTTGATTTATGGCGCTGTATGTAATAGCACCCGAGATATCACCAGATGTATATTTGATTTTTCCCTGACCCTGAGTGTCCGGCCCCATGAGACGGTGGTTTTCTCGACCCCTGGTGGTCCGAGGTCGTTTCCGCTGCACAGATGCATTCGCCAGTGCCTCCTACAGACAATGCACTTTGATTTATTGCGCTATCTGTAATAGCACCCGAGATATCACCAGATATATATTGGATTTTTCCCTGACCCTGAGTGTCCGGCCCCATGAGACGGTGGTTTTCTCGGCCCCTGGTGGTCCTAGGTCGTTCCCGCTGCACAGACTCATGCGCCAGGGCCTCCTGCAGATAATTCACTTTGGTTTATTGCGCTATCTCTAGTAGCACCCGAGATATCACCCGATATATATTCGATTTTTCCCTGACCCTGATTGTCCGGCCCCATGAGACGGTGGTTTTCTCGGCCCCTAGTGGGCCGAGGTCGCTCCCGCTGCACAGATTAATGCACTAGGGCCTCCTGCAGACAATGCACTTGGATATATCGCGCTATCTCTAATGGCACCCAAGATATCAGCACATACATCCTGGATTTTTACATGACCCTGAGCTTCCGGCCCCATGAGACTGTGGTTTTCTCGGCCCCTGGTGGTTCGAGGTCGTTCCCGCAGAACAGATTCATGCGCCAGGGCCTCCTACAGACAATGCACTTTGATTTATTGCGCTATCTCTAACAGCACCCGAGATATCACCAGATATATATTGGATTTGTCCCTGACCCTGAGTGTCCGGCCCCATGAGACGGTGGTTTTCTCGGCCCCTGGTGGTCCGAGGTCATTCCCGCTGCACAGAATCATGCGCCAGGGCCTCCTGCAGATAATTCACGTTGGTTTATTGCGCTATCTCTAATAGCACCCGAGATATCACCAGATATATATTGGATTTTCCCCTGACCCTGAGTGTCCGGCCCCATCTGTCGGTGGTTTTCTCGGCCCCTAGTGGTCCGAGGTCGCTCCCGCTGCACAGATTCATGCGCCAGAGCCCGCTGCAGATAATTCACTTTGGTTTAGTGTGTTATCTGTAAGAGCACCCGAGAAATCACCAGATATATATTGAATTTTTCAACCGACCCTGAGTGTCCGGCCCCATGAGACTGTGGTTTTCTCGGACCCTGGTGATCCGAGGTCGCTCCCGCTGCACAGATTCATGCGCCAGGGCCCGCTGCAGATAATTCACTTTGGTTTAGTGTGTTATCTGTAAGAGCACCCGAGATATCACCAGATATATATTGAATTTTTCAACCGACCGTGAGTGTCCGGCCCCCTGAGACGGTGGTTTTCTCGGACCCTAGTGGTCCGAGGTCGTTCCTGCTGCATAGAATCATTCGCCAGTGCCTCCTACAGACAATGCACTTTGATTTATTGCGCTATCTGTAATAGCACCCGAGATATCACCAGATATATATTGGATTTTCCCCTGACCGTGAGTGTCCGGCCCCATGAGACTGTGGTTTTCTCGGCCCCTGGTGGTCCGAGGTCGTTCCCGCTGCACAGATTCATGCGCCAGGGCCTCCTACAGACAATACACTTTGATTTATTGCGCTATCTCTAGTAGCACCCGAGATGTCACCCGATATATATTCGATTTTTCCCTGACCCTGATTGTCCGGCCCCATGAGACGGTGGTTTTCTCGGCCCCTAGTGGTCCGAGGTCGCTCCCGCTGAACAGATTCATGCGCCAGGGCCTCCTACAGACAATGCACTTTGATTTATTGCGCTATCTGTAATAGCACCCGAGAAAGCACCATATATATACTGGATTTTTACATGACTTTGGGTGACGGACACCGAAAATCTGTAAGTTTCTCGGCCCCTGGAGGGCTGAGGACGTTCCTGCTTCACAGGTTCATGCGCCAGGTCCTCCGGCAGACAATGCACTTTGATTTATTGCGCCATCTGTAATAGCACCCGTGATATCACCAGATATATATATGATTTTTCCCTGACCCTGAGTGTCCGGCCCCATGAGACTGTGGTTTTCTAGGCCCCTGGTGGTCCGAGGTCGTTCCTGCTGCACAGACTAATGCGCCAGGGCCTCCTGCAGATAATTCACTTTCGTTTATTGCGCTATCTCTAATAGCACCCGAGTTATCACCAGATATATATTGTATTTCCCCTGACCCTGATTGTCTGGCCCCATGTGTCGGTGGTTTTCTCGGCCCCTGGTGGACAGAGGTCGTTCCTGCTGCAGAGATTCATGAGCAAGGGCCTCCTACGGACAATGCACTTTGATTTATTGCGCTATCTCTAATAGCACCCGAGATATCACCAGATATATATTGGATTTCCCCTGACCCTGACAGTCCGGCCCCATGAGACGGTAGTTTTCTCGGCCCCTGGTGGTCCGAGATCGTTCCCGCTGCACAGATTCATGCGACAGGGCCTCCTGCAGATAATTCACTTTGGTTTATTGCGCTATCTCTAATAGCACCCGAGATATCACCAGATATATATTGGATTTTCCCCTGACCCTGAGTGACCGGCCCCATCAGACGGTGGTTTTCTCCGCCCCTGGTGGTCCGAGGTCGATCCCGCTGCACAGATTCATGAGCAAGGGCCTCCTACCGACAATGCACTTTGGTTTATTGCGCTATCTGTAATAGCAGCCGAGATATCACCAGATACATATTGGATTTTCCCCTGACCCTGAGTGTCCGGCCCCATGTGTCGGTGGTTTTCTCGGCCCCTGGTGGTCCGAGGTCGTTCCCGCTGCACAGATTCATGCGCCAGGGCCTCGTGCAGTCAAGGCACCTTGGTTTATTATGCTATCTCTAATAGCACCCGAGATATCACCAGATATATATTGGATTTTCCCCTGACCCTGCGTGTCAGGCCCCATGAGACGGTGGTTTTCTCCGCCCCTGGTGGTCCGAGGTCGATCCCGCTGCACAGATTCATGCGCCAGGGCCTCCTGCAGATAATTCTCTTTGATTTATTGCGCTATCTGTAATAGCACCCGAGATATCACCACATATATATTGGATTTTCTCCCGACCCTGAGTGTCCGGCCCCATGAGACGGTGGTTTTCTCGGCCCCTGGTGGTCCGTGGTCGTTCCCGCTGCCCAGATTCATGCGCCTGGGCCTCCTACAGACAATGCACTTTGATTTATTGCGCTATCTCTAATAGCAGCCGAGATATCACCAGATATATATTGGATTTTCCCCTGACCCTGAGTGTCCGGCCCCATGAGACTGTGATTTTCTCGGCCCCTGGTGGTCCGAGGTCGTTCTCGCTGAACAGATTCATGCGCCAGGGCCTCCTACAGACAATGCACTTTGATTTATTGCGCTATCCGTAATAGCACCCGAGTTATCACCAGATATATATTGTATTTTCCCTGACCCAGAGGGTCCGGCCCCATGAGACGGTGGTTTTCTCGGCCCCCTGGTGGTCCGAGGTCGTTCCCGCTGCACAGATGCATGCGCCAAGGCCTCCTGCAGATAATTCACTTTGGTTTATTGCGCTATCTCTAATAGCACTCGTGATATCACCAGATATATATTGGATTTTCCCCTGACCCTGAGTGTCCGGCCCCATGAGACTGTGGTTTTTACGGCCCCCTGGTGGTCCGAGGTCGTTCCCGCTGCACAGATGCATGCGCCAGGTCCTCCGGCAGATAATTCACTTTGGTTTATTGCGCTATCTCTAATAGCACCCGAGATATCACCAGATATATATTGGATTTTCCCCTGACCCTGAGTGTCCGGCCCCATGAGACGGTGGTTTTCTCGGCCCCGTGGTGGTCCGAGGTCGTTCCCGCTGCACAGATGCATGCGCCAAGACCTCCTGCAGATAATTCACTTTGGTTTATTGCGCCATCTCTAATAGCACCCGTGATATCACCAGATATATATTGGATTTTCCCCTGGCCCTGAGTGTCCGGCCCCATGAGACGGTGGTTTTCTCGGCCCCTGGTGCTCCGAGGTCGTTCTTGCTGCACAAATTCATGCGCCAGGGCCCCCTACAGACAATGCACTTTGGTTTATTGCGCTATCTGTAATAGCAGCCGAGATATCACCAGATACATATTGGATTTTCCCCTGACCCTGAGTGTCCGGCCCCATGTGTCGGTGGTTTTCTCGGCCCCTGGTGGTCCGAGGTCGTTCCCGCTGCACAGATTCATGCGCCAGGGCCTCGTGCAGTCAAGGCACCTTGGTTTATTATGCTATCTCTAATAGCACCCGAGATATCACCATATATACATATTGGATTTTTCCCTGACCCTGAGTGTCCGGCCCCATCAGACGGTGGTTTTCTCGGCCGCTAGTGGTCCGAGGTCGTCCCCGCTGCACACATGCATGCGCCAGGGCCTCCTGCAGATAATTCACGTTGGATTATTGCGCTATCTCTAATAGCACCCGAGATATCACCAGATATATATTGGTTTTTACCCTGACCCTGCGTGTCAGGCCCCATGAGACGGTGGTTTCCTCGGCCCCTGGTGGTCCGAGGTCGTTCCCGCTGCACAGATTCATGCGCCAGGGCCTCCTGCAGTTAATTCTCTTTGATTTATTGCGCTATCTGTAATAGCACCCGAGATATCACCACATATATATTGGATTTTCTCCCGACCCTGAGTGTCCGGCCCCATGAGACGGTGGTTTTCTCGGCCCCTGGTGGTCCGTGGTCGTTCCCGCTGCCCAGATTCATGCGCCTGGGCCTCCTACAGACAATGTACTTTGATTTATTGCGCTATCTCTAATAGCAGCCGAGATATCACCAGATATATATTGGATTTTCCCCTGACCCTGAGTGTCCGGCCCCATGAGACTGTGGTTTTCTCGGCCCCAGGTGGTCCGAGGTCGTTCCCGCTGAACAGATTCATGCGCCAGGGCCTCCTACAGACAATGCACTTTGATTTATTGCGCTATCTGTAATAGCACCCGAGAAAGCACCATATATATACTGGATTTTTACATGACTTTGGGTGACGGACACCGAAAATCTGTAAGTTTCTCGGCCCCTGGAGGGCTGAGGACGTTCCTGCTTCACAGATTCATGCGCCAGGGCCTCCTGCAGACAATGCACCTTGATTTATCGCGCTATCTCTAATAGCACCCGTGATATCACCAGATATATATTGGATTTTTCCCTGACCCTGAGTGTCCGGCCCCATGAGACGGTAGTTTTCTCGGCCCCTGGTGGTCCGAGGTCGATCCCGCTGCACAGATTCATGAGCAAGGCCTCCTGCAGATAATTCACTTTGGTTTATTGCGCTATCTCTAATAGCACTCGTGATATCACCAGATATATATTGGATTTTCCCCTGACCCTGAGTGTCCGGCCCCATGAGACTGTGGTTTTTACGGCCCCCTGGTGGTCCGAGGTCGTTCCCGCTGCACAGATGCATGCGCCAGGTCCTCCTGCAGATAATTCACTTTGGTTTATTGCGCTATCTCTAATAGCACCCGAGATATCACCAGATATATATTGGATTTTCCCCTGACCCTGAGTGTCCGGCCCCATGAGACGGTGGTTTTCTCGGCCCCGTGGTGGTCCGAGGTCGTTCCCGCTGCACAGATGCATGCGTCAAGGCCTCCTGCAGATAATTCACTTTGGTTTATTGCGCCATCTCTAATAGCACCCGTGATATCACCAGATATATATTGGATTTTCCCCTGACCCTGAGTGTCCGGCCCCATGAGACGGTGGTTTTCTCGGCCCCTGGTGCTCCGAGGTCGTTCCCGCTGCACAAATTCATGCGCCAGGGCCCCCTACAGACAATGCACTTTGGTTTATTGCGCTATCTGTAATAGCAGCCGAGATATCACCAGATACATATTGGATTTTCCCCTGACCCTGAGTGTCCGGCCCCATGTGTCGGTGGTTTTCTCGGCCCCTGGTGGTCCGAGGTCGTTCCCGCTGCACAGATTCATGCGCCAGGGCCTCGTGCAGTCAAGGCACCTTGGTTTATTATGCTATCTCTAATAGCACCCGAGATATCACCATATATACATATTGGATTTTTCCCTGACCCTGAGTGTCCGGCCCCATCAGACGGTGGTTTTCTCGGCCGCTAGTGGTCCGAGGTCGTCCCCGCTGCACACATGCATGCGCCAGGGCCTCCTGCAGATAATTCACGTTGGATTATTGCGCTATCTCTAATAGCACCCGAGATATCACCAGATATATATTGGATTTTCCCCTGACCCTGCGTGTCAGGCCCCATGAGACGGTGGTTTCCTCGGCCCCTGGTGGTCCGAGGTCGTTCCCGCTGCACAGATTCATGCGCCAGGGCCTCCTGCAGATAATTCACTTTGATTTATTGCGCCATCTCTAATAGCAGCCGAGATATCACCAGATATATATTGGATTTTCCCCTGACCCTGAGTGTCCGGCCCCATGAGACTGTGGTTTTCTCGGCCCCTGGTGGTCCGAGGTCGATCCCGCTGCACAGATTCATGAGCAAGGGCCTCCTACCGACATTGCACTTTGATTTAGTGCGCTATCTGTAAGAGCACCCGAGATATCACTAGATATATATTGGATTTCCCCTGACCCTGAGTGTCCGGCCCCATGAGACGGTGGTTTTCTCGGCCCCTGGTGGTCCGAGGTGGTTCCCGCTGCACAGATTCATGCGCCAGTGCCTTCCTGCAGATAATTCACTTTGATTTATTGCGCTATCTCTAATAGCACCCGAGATATCACCAGATATATATTGGATTTTCCCCTGACCCTGCGTGTCAGGCCCCATGAGACGGTGGTTTCCTCGGCCCCTGGTGGTCCGAGGTCGTTCCCGCTGCACAGATTCATGCGCCAGGGCCTCCTGCAGATAATTCACTTTGATTTATTGCGCCATCTCTAATAGCAGCCGAGATATCACCAGATATATATTGGATTTTCCCCTGACCCTGAGTGTCCGGCCCCATGAGACTGTGGTTTTCTCGGCCCCTGGTGGTCCGAGGTCGATCCCGCTGCACAGATTCATGAGCAAGGGCCTCCTACCGACATTGCACTTTGATTTAGTGCGCTATCTGTAAGAGCACCCGAGATATCACTAGATATATATTGGATTTCCCCTGACCCTGAGTGTCCGGCCCCATGAGACGGTGGTTTTCTCGGCCCCTGGTGGTCCGAGGTGGTTCCCGCTGCACAGATTCATGCGCCAGTGCCTTCCTGCAGATAATTCACTTTGATTTATTGCGCTATCTCTAATAGCACCCGAGATATCACCAGATATATCATGGATTTTTCAATGACCCTGACAGTCCGGCCCCATGAGACGGTGGTTTTCTCGGCCCCTGGTGTTCCGAGGTCGTTCCTGTTGCACAGATTCATGCGCCAGGGCCTCCTACAGACAATGCACTTTGAATTATTGCGATATCTGTAGTAGCAGCCGAGATATCACCAGATATATATTGGATTTTTCCCTGACCCTGAGTGTCCGGCCCCATGAGACGGTGGTTTTCTCGGCCCCCTGGTGGTCCGAGGTCGTTCCCGCTGCACAGATGCATGCGCCAAGGCCTCCTGCAGATAATTCACTTTGGTTTATTGCGCTATCTCTAATAGCACTCGTGATATCACCAGATATATATTGGATTTTCCCCTGACCCTGAGTGTCCGGCCCCATGAGACTGTGGTTTTTACGGCCCCGTGGTGGTCCGAGGTCGTTCCCGCTGCACAGATTCATGCGCCAGGGCCTCGTGCAGTCAAGGCACCTTGGTTTATTATGCTATCTCTAATAGCACCCGAGATATCACCATATATACATATTGGATTTTTCCCTGACCCTGACAGTCCGGCCCCATGAGACGGTGATTCTCTCGGCCCCTGGTGGTCCGAGGTCGTTCCCGCTGCACAGATTCATGCGCCAGGGCCGCCTGCAGATAATTCACTTTGGTTTAGTGCGCTGTCTGTAAGGGCACCCGAGATATCACCAGATATATATTGAATTTTTGCCCGACCCTGAGTGTCCGGCCCCATGTATCGGTGGTTTTCACGGCCCCTGGTATTCCGAGGTCGATCCCGCTGCACAGATTCATGCGCCAGGGCCGCCTGCAGATAATTCACTTTGGTTTAGTGCGCTGTCTGTAAGGGCACCCGAGATATCACCAGATATATATTGAATTTTTGCCCGACCCTGAGTGTCCGGCCCCATGTATCGGTGGTTTTCACGGCCCCTGGTATTCCGAGGTCGATCCCGCTGCACAGATTCATGCGCCAGGGCCGCCTGCAGATAATTCACTTTGGTTTAGTGCGCTGTCTGTAAGGGCACCCGAGATATCACCAGATATATATTGGATTTTACCCTGACCCTGAGTGTCCGACCCCATGAGACGGTGTTTTTCTCGGCCCCTGGTGGTCCGAGGTCGATCCCGCTGCACAGATTCATGCGCCAGGGCCTCCTACAGAAAATGAAGTTTGATTTATTGCGCTATCTGTAATAGCACCCGAGATATCACTAGATATATATTGGATTTCCCCTGACCCTGACAGTCCGGCCCCATGAGACTGTAGTTTTCTCGGCCCCTGGAGGTCCGAGGTCGATCCCGCTGCACAGATTCATGCGCCAGGGCCTCCTACAGAAAATGCAGTTTGATTTATTGCGCTATCTGTAATAGCACCCGGGATATCTATAGATATATATTGGATTTTCCCCTGACCCTGAGTGTCCGGCCACATGAGACGGTAGTTTTCTCGGCCCCTGGTGGTCCGAGATCGTTCCCGCTGCACAGATTCCTGCGACAGGGCCTCCTGCAGATAATTCACTTTGGTTTATAGCGCTATCTCTAATAGCACCCGAGATATCACCAGATATATATTGGATTTTTCCCTGACCCTGACAGTCCGGCCCCATGAGACGGTGATTTTCTCGGCCCCTGCTGGTCCGAGGTCGATCCCGCTGCACAGATTCATGCGCCAGGGCCACCTACAGACAATGCACTTTGATTTATTGCGCTATCTGTAATAGCACCCGAGATATCACCAGATATATATTGGATTTTTCCCTGACCCTGACAGTCCGACCCCATGAGACGGTGGTTTTCTCGGCCCCTGGTGGTCCGAGGTTGTTCCTGCTGCACAGATTCCTGCGCCAGGGCATCCTACAGACAATGCACTTTGATTTATTGCGCTATCTGTAATAGCACCCGAGATATCACCATATATATATTGGATTTTCCCCTGACCCTGAGTGTCCGCCCCCATGTGTCGGTGGTTTTCTCGGCCCGTGGTGGTCCGAGATCGTTCTCGCTGCACAGATTCATGCGCCAGGGCCTCCTGCAGACAATGCACTTTGGTTTATTGCGCTATCTCTAATAGCACCCGAGATATCACCAGATATATATTGCATTTTTCCCTGATCCTGACAGTCCGGCCCCATGAGACGGTGATTTTCTCGGCCCCTGGTTGTCCGAGGTCGTTCCCGCTGCACAGATTCATGTGCGAGGGCCTCCTGCAGACAATGCACTTTGATTTATTGCGCTATCTGTAATAGCACCCGAGATATCACCAGATATATATTGGATTTTTCCCTGTCCCTGACAGTCCGACCCCATGAGACGGTGGTTTTCTCGGCCCCTGGTGGTCCGAGGTTGTTCCTGCTGCACAGATTCCTGCGCCAGGGCATCCTACAGACAATGCACTTTGATTTATTGCGCTATCTGTAATAGCACCCGAGATATCACCAGATATATATTGGATTTTTCCCCGACCCTGACAGTCCGGCTCCATGTGTCCGTGGTTTTCTCGGCCCCTGGAGTTCCGAGGTCGTTCTCGCTGCACAGATTCATGCGCCAGGGCCTCCTGCAGACAATGCACTTTGGTTTATTGCGCTATCTCTAATTTGCACCCGAGATATCACCAGATATATATTGTATTTTTCCCTGAACCTGACAGTCCGGACCCTGGTTGTCCGAGGTCGTTCCCGCTGCACAGATTCATGCGCGAGGGCCTCCTGCAGACAATGCACTTTGATTTATTGCGCTATCTCTAATAGCAACCGAGATATCACCAGATATATATTGGATTTTTCCCTGATCCTGAGTGTCCGGCCCCATGAGACAGAAGTTTTCTCGGCCCCTGGTGGTCCAAGGTCGATCCCGCTGCACAGATTCATGCGCCAGGGCCTCCTACAGACAATGCACTTTGGTTTATTGCGCTATCTCTAATAGCACCCGAGATATCACCAGATATATATTGGATTTTTCCCTGATCCTCAGTGTCCGGCCCCATGAGACAGAAGTTTTCTCGGCCCCTGGTAGTCCGAGGTCGTTCCCGCTGCACAGATTCATGCGCTAGGGCCTCCTGCAGACAATGCACTTTGATTTATTGTGCAATCTCTAGTAGCACCCGAGATATCACCAGATATATATTGGATTTTTCCCTGACCCTGACAGTCCGGCCCCATGAGACGGTGATTTTCTCGGCCACTGGTGGTCCGAGGTCGTTCCCGCTGCACAGATTCATGCGCCAGGGCCTCCTACAGACAATGCACTTTGATTTATTGCGCTATCTGTAATAGCACCCGAGATATCACCAGATATATATTGGATTCTCCCCTGACCCTGAGTGTCCAGCCCCATGAGACGGTAGTTTTCTCGGCCCCTGGTGGTCCGAGGTCGTTCCCGCTGCCCAGATTCATGCGCCAGGGCCTCCTACAGACAATGCACTTTGATTTATTGCGCTATCTGTAATAGCACCCGAGATATCATCAGATATATATTGGATTTTTCCCTGACTCTGAGTAACCGGCCCCATGTGTCGGTGGTTTTCTCGGCCCCTGGTAGTCCGAGGTCGATACCGCTGCACAGATTCATGCGCCAGGGCCTCCTACAGTCAATGCACTTTAATTTATTCCGCTGTCTGTAATAGCACCCGTGATATCACCAGATTTATGTTGGATTTTTCCCTGACCCTGAGTGTCCGACTCCATGAGACGGTGGTTTTCTCGGCCCCTGGTTGTCCGAGGTCGTTCCCGCTGCACAGATTCATGCGCCAGGGCCTCCTGCAGACAATGCACTTTGGTTTATTGCGCTATCTCTAATAGCACCCGAGATTTCACCAGATATATATTGGATTTTTCCCTGACCCTGAGGGTCCGGCCCCATGTTACGGTAGTTTTCTCGGCCCCTAGTGGTCCGAGGTCGTTCCCGCTGCACAGATTCCTGGGCTAGGGCCTCCTGCAGACAATGCACTTTGATTTATTGCGCAATCTCTAATAGCACCCGAGATATCACCAGATATATATTGGATTTTTCCCTGACCCTGACAGTCCGGCCCCATGAGACGGTGATTTTCTCGGCCCCTGGTGGTCCAAGGTCGATCCCGCTGCACAGATTCATGCGCCAGGGCCTCCTGCAGACAATGCACTTTGGTTTATTGCGCTATCTCTAATAGCACCCGAGATATCACCAGATATATATTGCATTTTTCCCCGACCCTGACAGTCCGGCCCCATGTGTCGGTGATTTTCTCGGCCCCTGGTGGTCCGAGGTCGTTCTCGCTGCACCGATTCATGCGCCAGGGCCTCCTACAGACAATCCACTTTGATTTATTGCGCTATCTGTAATAGCACCCGAGATATCACCAGATATATATTGGATTTTTCCCTGACCCTGACAGTCCGACACCATGAGACGGTGGTTTTCTCGGCCCCTGGTGGTCCGAGGTCGTTCTCGCTGCACAGATTCATGCGCCAGGGCCTCCTACAGACAATGCACTTTGATTTATTGCGTTATCTGTAATAGCACCCGAGATATCACCAGATATATATTGGATTTTTACATGACCTTGGGTGACGGATTCCGAATATCTGTAATTTTCTCGGCCCCTGGTGGTCCGAGGTCGATCCCGCTGCACAGATTCATGCGCCAGGGCCTCCTACAGACAATCCACTTTGATTTATTGCGCTATCTCTAATAGCACCCGAGATATCACCAGATATATATTGTATTTTTCCCCGACCCTGAGTGTCCGGCCCCATGTGTCGGTGGTTTTCTCGGCCCCTGGTAGTCCGAGGTCGATCCCGCTGCACAGATTCATGCGCCAGGGCCTCCTACAGACAATGCACTTTAATTTATTGCGCTATCTGTAATAGCACCCGTGATATCACCAGATATATATTGGATTCTTCCCTGAACCTGACAGTCCGGCCCCATGAGACGGTGATTTTCTCGGCCCTTGGTGGTCCGAGGTCGATCCCGCTGCACAGATTCATGCGCCAGGGCCTCCTACAGACAATGCACTTTAGTTTATTGCGCTATCTCTAATAGCACCCGAGATATCACCAGTTATATATTGGATTTTTCCCCGACCCTGACAGTCCGGCCCCATGTGTCCGTGGTTTTCTCGGCCCCTGGTGTTCCGAGGTCGTTCTCGCTGCACAGATTCATGCGCCAGGGCCTCCTGCAGACAATGCACTTTGGTTTATTGCGCTATCTCTAATTTGCACCCGAGATATCACCAGATATATATTGTATTTTTCCCTGACCCTGACAGTCCGGACCCTGGTTGTCCGAGGTCGTTCCCGCTGCACAGATTCATGCGCGAGGGCATCCTGCAGGCAATGCACTTTGGTTTATTGCGCTATCTCTAATTTGCACCCGAGATATCACCAGATATATATTGTATTTTCCCCTGACCCTGACAGTCCGGACCCTGGTTGTCCGAGGTCGTTCCCGCTGCACAGATTCATGCGCGAGGGCCTCCTGCAGACAATGCACTTTGATTTATTGCGCTATCTCTAATAGCAACCGAGATATCACCAGATATATATTGGATTTTTCCCTGATCCTGAGTGTCCGGCCCCATGAGACAGAAGTTTTCTCGGCCCCTGGTAGTCCGAGGTCGTTCCCGCTGCACAGATTCATGCGCTAGGGCCTCCTGCAGGCAATGCACTTTGATTTATTGTGCAATCTCTAGTAGCACCCGAGATATCACCAGATATATATTGGATTTTTCCCTGACCCTGACAGTCCGGCCCCATGAGACTGTGATTTTCTCGGCCACTGGTGGTCCGAGGTCGTTCCCGCTGCACAGATTCATGCGCTAGGGCCACCTGCAGACAATGCACTTTGATTTATTGCGCAATCTCTAATAGCACCCGAGATATCACCAGATATATATTGGATTTTTCCCTGACCCTGACAGTCCGGCCCCATGAGACGGTGATTTTCTCGGCCCCTGGTGGTCCGAGATCGATCCCGCTGCACAGATTCATGCGCGAGGGCCTCCTGCAGACAATGCACTTTGGTTTATTGCGCTATCTCTAATAGCACCCGAGATATCACCAGATATATATTGCATTTTTCCCCGACCCTGACAGTCCGACACCATGAGACGGTGGTTTTCTCGCCCCTGGTGGTCCGAGGTCGTTCTCGCTGCACAGATTCATGCGCCAGGGCCTCCTACAGACAATGCACTTTGATTTATTGCGTTATCTGTAATAGCAACCGAGATATCACCAGATATATATTGGATTTTTCCCTGATCCTGAGGGTCCGGCCCCATGAGACAGAAGTTTTCTCGGCCCCTGGTGGTCCGAGTGCGATCCCGCTGCACAGATTCATGCGCCAGGGCCTCCTACAGACAATGCACTTTGATTTATTGCGCTATCTGTAATAGCACCCGAGATATCACCAGATATATATTGGATTCTTCCCTGAACCTGACAGTCCGGCCCCATGAGACGGTGATTTTCTCGGCCCTTGGTGGTCCGAGGTCGATCCCGCTGCACAGATTCATGCGCCAGGGCCTACTACAGACAATGCACTTTAGTTTATTGCGCTATCTCTAATAGCACCCGAGATATCACCAGATATATATTGGGTTTTTCCCCGACCCTGACAGTCCGGCCCCATGTGTCCGTGGTTTTCTCGGCCCCTGGTGTTCCGAGGTCGTTCTCGCTGCACAGATTCATGCGCCAGGGCCTCCTGCAGACAATGCACTTTGGTTTATTGCGCTATCTCTAATTTGCACCCGAGATATCACCAGATATATATTGTATTTTTCCCTGACCCTGACAGTCCGGACCCTGGTTGTCCGAGGTCGTTCCCGCTGCACAGATTCATGCGCGAGGGCATCCTGCAGGCAATGCACTTTGGTTTATTGCGCTATCTCTAATTTGCACCCGAGATATCACCAGATATATATTGTATTTTCCCCTGACCCTGACAGTCCGGACCCTGGTTGTCCGAGGTCGTTCCCGCTGCACAGATTCATGCGCGAGGGCCTCCTGCAGACAATGCACTTTGATTTATTGCGCTATCTCTAATAGCAACCGAGATATCACCAGATATATATTGGATTTTTCCCTGATCCTGAGTGTCCGGCCCCATGAGACAGAAGTTTTCTCGGCCCCTGGTAGTCCGAGGTCGTTCCCGCTGCACAGATTCATGCGCTAGGGCCTCCTGCAGGCAATGCACTTTGATTTATTGTGCAATCTCTAGTAGCACCCGAGATATCACCAGATATATATTGGATTTTTCCCTGACCCTGACAGTCCGGCCCCATGAGACTGTGATTTTCTCGGCCACTGGTGGTCCGAGGTCGTTCCCGCTGCACAGATTCATGCGCTAGGGCCACCTGCAGACAATGCACTTTGATTTATTGCGCAATCTCTAATAGCACCCGAGATATCACCAGATATATATTGGATTTTTCCCTGACCCTGACAGTCCGGCCCCATGAGACGGTGATTTTCTCGGCCCCTGGTGGTCCGAGATCGATCCCGCTGCACAGATTCATGCGCGAGGGCCTCCTGCAGACAATGCACTTTGGTTTATTGCGCTATCTCTAATAGCACCCGAGATATCACCAGATATATATTGCATTTTTCCCCGACCCTGACAGTCCGACACCATGAGACGGTGGTTTTCTCGCCCCTGGTGGTCCGAGGTCGTTCTCGCTGCACAGATTCATGCGCCAGGGCCTCCTACAGACAATGCACTTTGATTTATTGCGTTATCTGTAATAGCAACCGAGATATCACCAGATATATATTGGATTTTTCCCTGATCCTGAGGGTCCGGCCCCATGAGACAGAAGTTTTCTCGGCCCCTGGTGGTCCGAGTGCGATCCCGCTGCACAGATTCATGCGCCAGGGCCTCCTACAGACAATGCACTTTGATTTATTGCGCTATCTGTAATAGCACCCGAGATATCACCAGATATATATTGGATTCTTCCCTGAACCTGACAGTCCGGCCCCATGAGACGGTGATTTTCTCGGCCCTTGGTGGTCCGAGGTCGATCCCGCTGCACAGATTCATGCGCCAGGGCCTACTACAGACAATGCACTTTAGTTTATTGCGCTATCTCTAATAGCACCCGAGATATCATCAGATATATATTGGATTTTTCCCTGACTCTGAGTAACCGGCCCCATGTGTCGGTGGTTTTCTCGGCCCCTGGTAGTCCGAGGTCGATACCGCTGCACAGATTCATGCGCCAGGGCCTCCTACAGTCAATGCACTTTAATTTATTCCGCTGTCTGTAATAGCACCCGTGATATCACCAGATTTATGTTGGATTTTTCCCTGACCCTGAGTGTCCGACTCCATGAGACGGTGGTTTTCTCGGCCCCTGGTTGTCCGAGGTCGTTCCCGCTGCACAGATTCATGCGCCAGGGCCTCCTGCAGACAATGCACTTTGGTTTATTGCGCTATCTCTAATAGCACCCGAGATTTCACCAGATATATATTGGATTTTTCCCTGACCCTGAGGGTCCGGCCCCATGTTACGGTAGTTTTCTCGGCCCCTAGTGGTCCGAGGTCGTTCCCGCTGCACAGATTCCTGGGCTAGGGCCTCCTGCAGACAATGCACTTTGATTTATTGCGCAATCTCTAATAGCACCCGAGATATCACCAGATATATATTGGATTTTTCCCTGACCCTGACAGTCCGGCCCCATGAGACGGTGATTTTCTCGGCCCCTGGTGGTCCAAGGTCGATCCCGCTGCACAGATTCATGCGCCAGGGCCTCCTGCAGACAATGCACTTTGGTTTATTGCGCTATCTCTAATAGCACCCGAGATATCACCAGATATATATTGCATTTTTCCCCGACCCTGACAGTCCGGCCCCATGTGTCGGTGATTTTCTCGGCCCCTGGTGGTCCGAGGTCGTTCTCGCTGCACCGATTCATGCGCCAGGGCCTCCTACAGACAATCCACTTTGATTTATTGCGCTATCTGTAATAGCACCCGAGATATCACCAGATATATATTGGATTTTTCCCTGACCCTGACAGTCCGACACCATGAGACGGTGGTTTTCTCGGCCCCTGGTGGTCCGAGGTCGTTCTCGCTGCACAGATTCATGCGCCAGGGCCTCCTACAGACAATGCACTTTGATTTATTGCGTTATCTGTAATAGCACCCGAGATATCACCAGATATATATTGGATTTTTACATGACCTTGGGTGACGGATTCCGAATATCTGTAATTTTCTCGGCCCCTGGTGGTCCGAGGTCGATCCCGCTGCACAGATTCATGCGCCAGGGCCTCCTACAGACAATCCACTTTGATTTATTGCGCTATCTCTAATAGCACCCGAGATATCACCAGATATATATTGTATTTTTCCCCGACCCTGAGTGTCCGGCCCCATGTGTCGGTGGTTTTCTCGGCCCCTGGTAGTCCGAGGTCGATCCCGCTGCACAGATTCATGCGCCAGGGCCTCCTACAGACAATGCACTTTAATTTATTGCGCTATCTGTAATAGCACCCGTGATATCACCAGATATATATTGGATTCTTCCCTGAACCTGACAGTCCGGCCCCATGAGACGGTGATTTTCTCGGCCCTTGGTGGTCCGAGGTCGATCCCGCTGCACAGATTCATGCGCCAGGGCCTCCTACAGACAATGCACTTTAGTTTATTGCGCTATCTCTAATAGCACCCGAGATATCACCAGTTATATATTGGATTTTTCCCCGACCCTGACAGTCCGGCCCCATGTGTCCGTGGTTTTCTCGGCCCCTGGTGTTCCGAGGTCGTTCTCGCTGCACAGATTCATGCGCCAGGGCCTCCTGCAGACAATGCACTTTGGTTTATTGCGCTATCTCTAATTTGCACCCGAGATATCACCAGATATATATTGTATTTTTCCCTGACCCTGACAGTCCGGACCCTGGTTGTCCGAGGTCGTTCCCGCTGCACAGATTCATGCGCGAGGGCATCCTGCAGGCAATGCACTTTGGTTTATTGCGCTATCTCTAATTTGCACCCGAGATATCACCAGATATATATTGTATTTTCCCCTGACCCTGACAGTCCGGACCCTGGTTGTCCGAGGTCGTTCCCGCTGCACAGATTCATGCGCGAGGGCCTCCTGCAGACAATGCACTTTGATTTATTGCGCTATCTCTAATAGCAACCGAGATATCACCAGATATATATTGGATTTTTCCCTGATCCTGAGTGTCCGGCCCCATGAGACAGAAGTTTTCTCGGCCCCTGGTAGTCCGAGGTCGTTCCCGCTGCACAGATTCATGCGCTAGGGCCTCCTGCAGGCAATGCACTTTGATTTATTGTGCAATCTCTAGTAGCACCCGAGATATCACCAGATATATATTGGATTTTTCCCTGACCCTGACAGTCCGGCCCCATGAGACTGTGATTTTCTCGGCCACTGGTGGTCCGAGGTCGTTCCCGCTGCACAGATTCATGCGCTAGGGCCACCTGCAGACAATGCACTTTGATTTATTGCGCAATCTCTAATAGCACCCGAGATATCACCAGATATATATTGGATTTTTCCCTGACCCTGACAGTCCGGCCCCATGAGACGGTGATTTTCTCGGCCCCTGGTGGTCCGAGATCGATCCCGCTGCACAGATTCATGCGCGAGGGCCTCCTGCAGACAATGCACTTTGGTTTATTGCGCTATCTCTAATAGCACCCGAGATATCACCAGATATATATTGCATTTTTCCCCGACCCTGACAGTCCGACACCATGAGACGGTGGTTTTCTCGCCCCTGGTGGTCCGAGGTCGTTCTCGCTGCACAGATTCATGCGCCAGGGCCTCCTACAGACAATGCACTTTGATTTATTGCGTTATCTGTAATAGCAACCGAGATATCACCAGATATATATTGGATTTTTCCCTGATCCTGAGGGTCCGGCCCCATGAGACAGAAGTTTTCTCGGCCCCTGGTGGTCCGAGTGCGATCCCGCTGCACAGATTCATGCGCCAGGGCCTCCTACAGACAATGCACTTTGATTTATTGCGCTATCTGTAATAGCACCCGAGATATCACCAGATATATATTGGATTCTTCCCTGAACCTGACAGTCCGGCCCCATGAGACGGTGATTTTCTCGGCCCTTGGTGGTCCGAGGTCGATCCCGCTGCACAGATTCATGCGCCAGGGCCTACTACAGACAATGCACTTTAGTTTATTGCGCTATCTCTAATAGCACCCGAGATATCACCAGATATATATTGGGTTTTTCCCCGACCCTGACAGTCCGGCCCCATGTGTCCGTGGTTTTCTCGGCCCCTGGTGTTCCGAGGTCGTTCTCGCTGCACAGATTCATGCGCCAGGGCCTCCTGCAGACAATGCACTTTGGTTTATTGCGCTATCTCTAATTTGCACCCGAGATATCACCAGATATATATTGTATTTTTCCCTGACCCTGACAGTCCGGACCCTGGTTGTCCGAGGTCGTTCCCGCTGCACAGATTCATGCGCGAGGGCATCCTGCAGGCAATGCACTTTGGTTTATTGCGCTATCTCTAATTTGCACCCGAGATATCACCAGATATATATTGTATTTTCCCCTGACCCTGACAGTCCGGACCCTGGTTGTCCGAGGTCGTTCCCGCTGCACAGATTCATGCGCGAGGGCCTCCTGCAGACAATGCACTTTGATTTATTGCGCTATCTCTAATAGCAACCGAGATATCACCAGATATATATTGGATTTTTCCCTGATCCTGAGTGTCCGGCCCCATGAGACAGAAGTTTTCTCGGCCCCTGGTAGTCCGAGGTCGTTCCCGCTGCACAGATTCATGCGCTAGGGCCTCCTGCAGGCAATGCACTTTGATTTATTGTGCAATCTCTAGTAGCACCCGAGATATCACCAGATATATATTGGATTTTTCCCTGACCCTGACAGTCCGGCCCCATGAGACTGTGATTTTCTCGGCCACTGGTGGTCCGAGGTCGTTCCCGCTGCACAGATTCATGCGCTAGGGCCACCTGCAGACAATGCACTTTGATTTATTGCGCAATCTCTAATAGCACCCGAGATATCACCAGATATATATTGGATTTTTCCCTGACCCTGACAGTCCGGCCCCATGAGACGGTGATTTTCTCGGCCCCTGGTGGTCCGAGATCGATCCCGCTGCACAGATTCATGCGCGAGGGCCTCCTGCAGACAATGCACTTTGGTTTATTGCGCTATCTCTAATAGCACCCGAGATATCACCAGATATATATTGCATTTTTCCCCGACCCTGACAGTCCGACACCATGAGACGGTGGTTTTCTCGCCCCTGGTGGTCCGAGGTCGTTCTCGCTGCACAGATTCATGCGCCAGGGCCTCCTACAGACAATGCACTTTGATTTATTGCGTTATCTGTAATAGCAACCGAGATATCACCAGATATATATTGGATTTTTCCCTGATCCTGAGGGTCCGGCCCCATGAGACAGAAGTTTTCTCGGCCCCTGGTGGTCCGAGTGCGATCCCGCTGCACAGATTCATGCGCCAGGGCCTCCTACAGACAATGCACTTTGATTTATTGCGCTATCTGTAATAGCACCCGAGATATCACCAGATATATATTGGATTCTTCCCTGAACCTGACAGTCCGGCCCCATGAGACGGTGATTTTCTCGGCCCTTGGTGGTCCGAGGTCGATCCCGCTGCACAGATTCATGCGCCAGGGCCTACTACAGACAATGCACTTTAGTTTATTGCGCTATCTCTAATAGCACCCGAGATATCACCAGATATATATTGGGTTTTTCCCCGACCCTGACAGTCCGGCCCCATGTGTCCGTGGTTTTCTCGGCCCCTGGTGTTCCGAGGTCGTTCTCGCTGCACAGATTCATGCGCCAGGGCCTCCTGCAGACAATGCACTTTGGTTTATTGCGCTATCTCTAATTTGCACCCGAGATATCACCAGATATATATTGTATTTTTCCCTGACCCTGACAGTCCGGACCCTGGTTGTCCGAGGTCGTTCCCGCTGCACAGATTCATGCGCGAGGGCATCCTGCAGGCAATGCACTTTGGTTTATTGCGCTATCTCTAATTTGCACCCGAGATATCACCAGATATATATTGTATTTTTCCCTGACCCTGACAGTCCGGACCCTGGTTGTCCGAGGTCGTTCCCGCTGCACAGATTCATGCGCGAGGGCCTCCTGCAGACAATGCACTTTGATTTATTGCGCTATCTCTAATAGCAACCGAGATATCACCAGATATATATTGGATTTTTCCCTGATCCTGAGTGTCCGGCCCCATGAGACAGAAGTTTTCTCGGCCCCTGGTAGTCCGAGGTCGTTCCCGCTGCACAGATTCATGCGCTAGGGCCTCCTGCAGGCAATGCACTTTGATTTATTGTGCAATCTCTAGTAGCACCCGAGATATCACCAGATATATATTGGATTTTTCCCTGACCCTGACAGTCCGGCCCCATGAGACTGTGATTTTCTCGGCCACTGGTGGTCCGAGGTCGTTCCCGCTGCACAGATTCATGCGCTAGGGCCTCCTGCAGACAATGCACTTTGATTTATTGCGCAATCTCTAATAGCACCCGAGATATCACCAGATATATATTGGATTTTTCCCTGACCCTGACAGTCCGGCCCCATGAGACGGTGATTTTCTCGGCCCCTGGTGGTCCGAGATCGATCCCGCTGCACAGATTCATGCGCGAGGGCCTCCTGCAGACAATGCACTTTGGTTTATTGCGCTATCTCTAATAGCACCCGAGATATCACCAGATATATATTGCATTTTTCCCCGACCCTGACAGTCCGACACCATGAGACGGTGGTTTTCTCGCCCCTGGTGGTCCGAGGTCGTTCTCGCTGCACAGATTCATGCGCCAGGGCCTCCTACAGACAATGCACTTTGATTTATTGCGTTATCTGTAATAGCAACCGAGATATCACCAGATATATATTGGATTTTTCCCTGATCCTGAGGGTCCGGCCCCATGAGACAGAAGTTTTCTCGGCCCCTGGTGGTCCGAGTGCGATCCCGCTGCACAGATTCATGCGCCAGGGCCTCCTACAGACAATGCACTTTGATTTATTGCGCTATCTGTAATAGCACCCGAGATATCACCAGATATATATTGGATTTTTCCCTGACCCTGACATTCCGACCCCATGAGACGGTGGTTTTCTCGGCCCCTGGTGGTCCGAGGTTGTTCCTGCTGCACAGATTCCTGCGCCAGGGCATCCTACAGACAATGCACTTTTATTTATTGCGCTATCTGTAATAGCACCCGAGATATCACCATATATATATTGGATTTTCCCCTGACCCTGAGTGTCCGCCCCCATGTGTCGGTGGTTTTCTCGGCCCGTGGTGGTCCGAAGTCGTTCTCGCTGCACAGATTCATGCGCCAGGGCCTCCTGCAGACAATGCACTTTGGTTTATTGCGCTATCTCTAATAGCACCCTAGATATCACCAGATATATATTGCATTTTTCCCTGACCCTGACAGTCCGGCCCCATGAGACGGTGATTTTCTCGGCCCCTGGTTGTCCGAGGTCCTTCCCGCTGCACAGATTCATGCGCGAGGGCCTCCTGCAGACAATGCACTTTGATTTATTGCGCTATCTGTAATAGCACCCGAGATATCACCAGATATATATTGTATTTTTCCCCGACCCTGAGTGTCCGGCCCCATGTGTCGGCGTTTTTCTCGACCCTTGGGGGTCCGAGGTCGTTCCCGCTGCACAGATTCATGGGATAGGGCCCCCTGCAGATAGTTCACTTTGGTTTAGTTCGCTATCTGTAAGAGCACCCGAGATATCACCAGATATATATTGGATTTTTCCCCGACCCTGAGAGTCCGGCCCCATGTGTCCGTGGTTTTCTCGGCCCCTGGTGTTCCGAGGTCGATCCCGCTGCACAGATTCATGCGCCAGGGCCTCCTACAGACAATCCACTTTGATTTATTGCGCTATCTGTAATAGCACCCGAGATATCACCAGATATATATTGCATTTTTCCCCGACCCTGGCAGTCCGGCCCCATGTGTCGGTGGTTTTCTCGGCCCCTGGTGGTCCGAGGTCGTTCTCGCTGCACAGATTCATGCGCAAGGGCCTCCTGCAGGCAATGCACTTTGATTTATTGCGCTATCTCTAATAGCACCCGAGATATCACCAGATATATATTGGATTTTTCGCTCACCCTGACAGTCCGGCCCCATGTGTCGGTGGTTTTCTCGGCCCCTGGTGGTCCGAGGTCGTTCTCGCTGCACAGATTCATGCGCCAGGGCCTCCTACGGACAATGCACTTTGATTTATTGCGCTATCTGTAATGGCACCCGAGAAAGCACCATATATATGCTGGATTTTTACATGACTTTGGGTGACGGGTACAGAAAATCGGTAATTTTCTCGGCCCCTGGTGGTCCGTTGTCGTTCCTGCTACAAAGATTCATGCGCAAGGGCCTCCTACGGACAATGCAGTTTGATTTATTCCGCTATCTGTAATAGAACCCGAGATATCACCAGATATATGCTGGATTTTTACATGACATTTGGTGACGGATACCGAAAATCTGTAATTTTCTCGGCCCCTGGTTGTCCGATGTCGTTCCTGCTGCACAGATTCATGCGCAAGGGGCTCCTACGGACAATGCACTTTGATTTGTTGCGCTATCTGTAATAGCACCCGAGATATCTCCAGATATATGCTGGATTTTTACATGACATTGCGTGACGGATACCGAAAATCTGTAATTTTCTCGGCCCCTGGGGGTCCGATGTCGTTCCTACTGCACAGATTCATGCGCAAGGGCCTCCTACGGACAATGCACTTTGATTTAGTGCGCTATCTGTAAGAGCACCCGAGATATCACCAGAAATATATTGGATTTTTCCCTGACCCTGAGTGTCCGGCCCCATGTGTCGGTGGTTTTATCCGCCCCTAGTGGTCCGAGGTCGCTCCCGCTGCACAGATTCATGCGCTAGGGCCTCCTGCAGAGAATGACTTCGATGTATCGCGCTAACTCTAATGGCACCCAAGATATCAGCACATACATCCTGGATTTTTACATGACCCTGAGCTTCCGGCCCCATGAGACGGTTGTTTTCTCGGCCCCTGGTGGTCCGAGATCATTCCCGCTGCACACATTCATGCGCCAGGGCCTCCTGAAGATAATTCACTTTGGTTTATTGCGCTATCTCTAATAGCACCCGAGATATCACCAGATATATATTGGATTTTCCCCTGACCCTGAGTGTCCGGCCCCATGAGACTGTGGTTTTCTCGGCCCCTGGTGGTCCGAGGTCGTTGCCGCTGCACAGATTCATGCGTCAGGGCCTCCTACAGACAATGCACTTTGATTTATTGCGCTATTTGTAATAGCACCCGAGATATCACCAGATATATATTGGATTTTTCCCTGACCCTGAGTGTCCGGCCCCATGTGACGGTGGTTGTCTCGGCCCCTGGTGGTCGGAGGTCGTTCCCGCTGCACAGATGCATGCGCCAGGGCCTCCTGCAGTTAATTCACTTTGGTTTATTGCGCTATCTCTAATAGCACCCGAGATATCACCAGATATATATTGGATTTTCCCCTTACCCTGAGTGTGCGGCCCCATGAGACGGTGGTTTTCTCGGCCCCTGGTGGTCCGAGGTCGTTCCTGCTGCCCAGATTCATGCGCCAGGGCCTCCTACAGACAATGCACTTTGATTTATTGCGCTATATGTTATAGCACCCGAGAAAGCACCATATATATTCTGGATTTTTACATGACTTTGGGTGACGGATACCGAAAATCTGTAGTTTTCTCGGCCCCTGGTGGTCCGATGTCGTTCCTTCTGCACAGATTCATGCGCAAGGGCCTCCTACGGACAATGCACTTTGATTTATTGAGCTATCTCTAATAGCACCCGAGATATCACCAGATATATATTTGCTTTTTCCCTGACCCTGAGTGTCCGGCCCCATGAGACGGTGGTCTTCTCGGCCCCTGGTGGTCCGAGGTCGGTCCCGCTACACAGATTCATGCGCCAGGGCCTCCTGCAGATAATATACTTTGGTTTATTGCGCTATGTCTAATAACACCCGAGATATCACCAGATATACATTAGATTTTTCCCTGACCCTGAGAGTGCGGCCCCATGAGACGGTGGTTTTCTCGACCATTGGTGGTCCGAGTTCGATCCCGCTGAACAGATTAATGCGTCAGGGTTTTCTGCAGACAATTCACTTTGGTTTATTGCGCTATCTGTAATAGCAACCGAGATATCACCAGATACATATTGGATTTTCCCCAGACCCTGAGTGTCCGGCCCCATGTGTCGGTGGTTTTCTCGGCCCCTGGTGGTCCGAGGTCGATCCCGCTGCACAGATTCACGCGCCAGGGCCTCCTACAGACAATGCACTTTGATTTATTGCGCTATCTCTAGTAGCACCCGAGATATCACCCGATATATATATTCGATTTTTCCCTGACCCTGATTGTCCGGCCCCATGAGACGGTGGTTTTCTCGGCCCCTGGTGGACCGAGGTCGTTCCCGCTGCACAGATTCATGCGCCCGGCCCTCCTGCAGATAATTGACTTTGGTTTATTGCGCTATCTCTAATAGCACCCGAGATATCACCAGATATATATTGGATTTTCCCCTGACCCTGAGTGTCCGGCCCCATGTGTCGGTGGTTTTCTCGGCCCCTGGTGGTCCGAGGTCGTTCCCGCTGCACAGAATCATGCGCCAGGGCCTCCTGCAGATAATTCACGTTGGTTTATTGCGCTATCTCTAATAGCACCCGAGATATCACCAGATATATATTGGATTTTCCCCTGTCCCTGAGTGTCCGGCCCCATCTGTCGGGGGCTTTCTCGGCCCCTAGTGGTCCGAGGTCGCTCCCGCTGCACAGATTCATGCGCCAGGTCCCGCTGCAGATAATTCACTTTGGTTTAGTGTGTTATCTGTAAGAGCACCCGAGATATCACCAGATATATATTGAATTTTTCAACCGACCCTGAGTGTCCGGCCCCATGAGACTGTGGTTTTCTCGGACCCTGGTGATCCGAGGTCGCTCCCGCTGCACAGATTCATGCGCCAGGGCCCGCTGCAGATAATTCACTTTGGTTTAGTGTGTTATCTGTAAGAGCACCCGAGATATCACCAGATTTATATTGAATTTTTCAACCGACCCTGAGTGTCCGGCCCCCTGAGACGGTGGTTTTCTCGGACCCTAGTGGTCCGAAGTCGTTCCTGCTGCATAGATTCATTCGCCAGTGCCTCCTACAGACAATGCACTTTGATTTATTGCGCTATCTGTAATAGCACCCGAGATATCACCAGATATATATTGGATTTTTCCCTGACCCTGAGTGTCCGGCCTCATGAGACTGTGGTTTTCTCGGCCCCTGGTGGTCCGAGGTCGTTCCCGCAGCACAGATTCATGCGCCAGGGCCTCCTACAGACAATGCACTTTGATTTATTGCGCTATTAGTAATAGCACCCGAGATATCACCAGATATATATTGGATTTCCCCTGACCCTGACAGTCCGGCCCCATGAGACGGTAGTTTTCTCGGCCCCTGGTGGTCCGAGATCGTTCCCGCTGCACAGATTCATGCGACAGGGCCTCCTGCAGATAATTCACTTTGGTTTATTGCGCTATCTCTAATAGCACCCGAGATATCACCAGATATATATTGGATTTTCCCCTGACCCTGAGTGACCGGCCCCATCAGACGGTGGTTTTCTCCGCCCCTGGTGGTCCGAGGTCGATCCCGCTGCACAGATTCATGAGCAAGGGCCTCCTACCGACATTGCACTTTAATTTAGTGCGCTATCTGTAAGAGCACCCGAGATATCACCAGAAATATATTGGATTTTTCCCTGACCCTGAGTGTCCGGCCCCATGAGACGGTGGTCTTCTCGGCCCCTGGTGGTCCGAGGTCGGTCCCGCTACACAGATTCATGTGCCAGGGCCTCCTGCAGATAATACACTTTGGTTTATTGCGCTATGTCTAATACCACCCGAGATATTACCAGATATACATTGGATCTTTCCCTGACCCTGAGTATCCGGCCCCATGAGACGGTGGTTTTCTCGGCCCCTGGTGGTCCGAGGTCGTTCCTGCTGCACAGATTCATGCGCCAGTGCCTTCCTGCAGATAATTCACTTTGATTTATTGCGCTATCTCTAATAGCACCCGAGATATCACCAGATATATCATGGATTTTTCAATGACCCTGACAGTCCGGCCCCATGAGACGGTGGTTTTCTCGGCCCCTGGTGGTCCGAGGTCGATCCCGCTGCACAGATTCATGCGCCAGGGCCTCCTGCAGATAATTCTCTTTGATTTATTGCGCTATCTGTAATAGCACCCGAGATATCACCACATATATATTGGATTTTCTCCCGACCCTGAGTGTCCGGCCCCATGAGACGGTGGTTTTCTCGGCCCCTGGTGGTCCGTGGTCGTTCCCGCTGCCCAGATTCATGCGCCTGGGCCTCCTACAGACAATGCACTTTGATTTATTGCGCTATCTCTAATAGCAGCCGAGATATCACCAGATATATATTGGATTTTCCCCTGACCCTGAGTGTCCGGCCCCATGAGACTGTGGTTTTTACGGCCCCCTGGTGGTCCGAGGTCGTTCCCGCTGCACAGATGCATGCGCCAGGTCCTCCGGCAGATAATTCACTTTGGTTTATTGCGCTATCTCTAATAGCACCCGAGATATCACCAGATATATATTGGATTTTCCCCTGACCCTGAGTGTCCGGCCCCATGAGACGGTGGTTTTCTCGGCCCCGTGGTGGTCCGAGGTTGTTCCCGCTGCACAGATGCATGCGCCAAGACCTCCTGCAGATAATTCACTTTGGTTTATTGCGCCATCTCTAATAGCACCCGTGATATCACCAGATATATATTGGATTTTCCCCTGGCCCTGAGTGTCCGGCCCCATGAGACGGTGGTTTTCTCGGCCCCTGGTGCTCCGAGGTCGTTCTTGCTGCACAAATTCATGCGCCAGGGCCCCCTACAGACAATGCACTTTGGTTTATTGCGCTATCTGTAATAGCAGCCGAGATATCACCAGATACATATTGGATTTTCCCCTGACCCTGAGTGTCCGGCCCCATGTGTCGGTGGTTTTCTCGGCCCCTGGTGGTCCGAGGTCGTTCCCGCTGCACAGATTCATGCGCCAGGGCCTCGTGCAGTCAAGGCACCTTGGTTTATTATGCTATCTCTAATAGCACCCGAGATATCACCATATATACATATTGGATTTTTCCCTGACCCTGAGTGTCCGGCCCCATCAGACGGTGGTTTTCTCGGCCGCTAGTGGTCCGAGGTCGTCCCCGCTGCACACATGCATGCGCCAGGGCCTCCTGCTGATAATTCACGTTGGATTATTGCGCTATCTCTAATAGCACCCGAGATATCACCAGATATATATTGGATTTTACCCTAACCCTGCGTGTCAGGCCCCATGAGACGGTGGTTTCCTCGGCCCCTGGTGGTCCGAGGTCGTTCCCGCTGCACAGATTCATGCGCCAGGGCCTCCTGCAGATAATTCTCTTTGATTTATTGCGCTATCTGTAATAGCACCCGAGATATCACCACATATATATTGGATTTTCTCCCGACCCTGAGTGTCCGGCCCCATGAGACTGTGGTTTTCTCGGCCCCTGGTGGTCCGAGGTCGTTCCCGCTGAACAGATTCATGCGCCAGGGCCTCCTACAGACAATGCACTTTGATTTAGTGCGCTATCTGTAAGAGCACCCGAGATATCACTAGATATATATTGGATTTCCCCTGACCCTGAGTGTCCGGCCCCATGAGACGGTGGTTTTCTCGGCCCCTGGTGGTCCGAGGTCGTTCCCGCTGCACAGATTCATGCGCCAGTGCCTTCCTGCAGATAATTCACTTTGATTTATTGCGCTATCTCTAATAGCACCCGAGATATCACCAGATATATCATGGATTTTTCAATGACCCTGACAGTCCGGCCCCATGAGACGGTGGTTTTCTCGGCCCCTGGTGTTCCGAGGTCGTTCCTGTTGCACAGATTCATGCGCCAGGGCCTCCTACAGACAATGCACTTTGAATTATTGCGATATCTGTAGTAGCAGCCGAGATATCACCAGATATATATTGGATTTTTCCCTGACCCTGAGTGTCCGGCCCCATGAGACGGTGGTTTTCTCGGCCCCCTGGTGGTCCGAGGTCGTTCCCGCTGCACAGATGCATGCGCCAAGGCCTCCTGCAGATAATTCACTTTGGTTTATTGCGCTATCTCTAATAGCACTCGTGATATCACCAGATATATATTGGATTTTCCCCTGACCCTGAGTGTCCGGCCCCATGAGACTGTGGTTTTTACGGCCCCGTGGTGGTCCGAGGTCGTTCCCGCTGCACAGATTCATGCGCCAGGGCCTCGTGCAGTCAAGGCACCTTGGTTTATTATGCTATCTCTAATAGCACCCGAGATATCACCATATATACATATTGGATTTTTCCCTGACCCTGACAGTCCGGCCCCATGAGACGGTGATTCTCTCGGCCCCTGGTGGTCCGAGGTCGTTCTCGCTGCACAGATTTATGCGCCAGGGCCGCCTGCAGATAATTCACTTTGGTTTAGTGCGCTATCTGTAACAGCACCCGAGATATCCCCAGATATATATTGGATTTTTCCCTGACCCTGAGTGTCCGTCTCCATGAGAGGGTGGTTTTCTCGGCCCCTGGTGGTCCGAGGTCGTTCCCGCTGCACAGATTCATGCGCCAAGGCCTCGTGCAGACAATGCACCTTGGTTTATTATGCTATATCTAATAGCACCCGAGATATCACCAGATATTTATTGGATTTTCCCCTGACCCTGAATGTCCGGCCCCATGAGACGGTAGTTGTCTCGGCCCCTGGTGGTCCGAGGTCGATCCCGCTGCACAGATTCATGCGCCAGGGCCGCCTGCAGATAATTCACTTTGGTTTAGTGCGCTATCTGTAACAGCACCCGAGATATCCCCAGATATATATTGAATTTTTCCCCGACCCTGAGTGTCCGGCCCCATGTGTCGGTGGTTTTCTCGGCCCCTGGTGGTCCGAGGTCGATCCCGCTGCACAGATTCATGCGCCAGGGCCTCCTACAGAAAATGCAGTTTGATTTATTGCGCTATCTGTAATAGCACCCGAGATATCACCAGATATATATTGGATTTTTTCCCTGACCCTGAGTGTCCGGCCCCATGAGACGGTAGTTTTCTCGGCCTCTGGTGGTCCGAGGTCGTTCCCGCTGCACAGATTCATTTTCCAGGGCCTCCTGCAGATAATTCACTTTGGTTTATTGCGCTATCTGTAATAGCACCCGAGATATCACCAGATATATATTGGATTTTTTCCCTGACCCTGAGTGTCCGGCCCCATGAGACGGTAGTTTTCTCGGCCTCTGGTGGTCCGAGGTCGTTCCCGCTGCACAGATTCATTTTCCAGGGCCTCCTGCAGATAATTCACTTTGGTTTATTGCGCTATCTCTAATAGCACCCGAGATATCACCAGATATATATTGGATTTTTCCCTGACCCTGAGTGTCCGACTCCATGAGACGGTGGTTTTCCCGCCCCTGGTGGTCCGAGGTCGTTCCCGCTGCACAGATTCATGCGCCAGGGCCGCCTGCAGATAATTCACTTTGGTTTAGTGCGCTGTCTGTAAGGGCACCCGAGATATCACCAGATATATATTGAATTTTTGCCCGACCCTGAGTGTCCGGCCCCATGTATCGGTGGTTTTCACGGCCCCTGGTATTCCGAGGTCGATCCCGCTGCACAGATTCATGTGCCAGGGCCGCCTGCAGATAATTCACTTTGGTTTAGTGCGCTGTCTGTAAGGGCACCCGAGATATCACCAGATATATATTGAATTTTTGCCCGACCCTGAGTGTCCGGCCCCATGTATCGGTGGTTTTCACGGCCCCTGGTATTCCGAGGTCGATCCCGCTGCACAGATTCATGCGCCAGGGCCGCCTGCAGATAATTCACTTTGGTTTAGTGCGCTGTCTGTAAGGGCACCCGAGATATCACCAGATATATATTGGATTTTACCCTGACCCTGAGTGTCCGACCCCATGAGACGGTGTTTTTCTCGGCCCCTGGTGGTCCGAGGTCGATCCCGCTGCACAGATTCATGCGCCAGGGCCTCCTACAGAAAATGAAGTTTGGTTTATAGCGCTATCTCTAATAGCACCCGAGATATCACCAGATATATATTGGATTTTCCCCTGACCATGAGTGTCCGGCCCCATGGGACTGCGGTTTTCTCGGCCCCTGGTGGTCCGAGGTCGTTCCCGCTGCACAGACTCATGCGCCAGGGCATCCTACAGACAATGCACTTTGATTTATTGCGCTATCTGTAATAGCACCCGAGATATCACCAGATATATATTGGATTTTTCCCCGACCCTGACAGTCCGGCTCCATGTGTCCGTGGTTTTCTCGGCCCCTGGTGTTCCGAGGTCGTTCTCGCTGCACAGATTCATGCGCCAGGGCCTCCTGCAGACAATGCACTTTGGTTTATTGCGCTATCTCTAATTTGCACCCGAGATATCACCAGATATATATTGTATTTTTCCCTGAACCTGACAGTCCGGACCCTGGTTGTCCGAGGTCGTTCCCGCTGCACAGATTCATGCGCGAGGGCCTCCTGCAGACAATGCACTTTGATTTATTGCGCTATCTCTAATAGCAACCGAGATATCACCAGATAGATATTGGATTTTTCCCTGATCCTGAGTGTCCGGCCCCATGAGACAGAAGTTTTCTCGGCCCCTGGTGGTCCAAGGTCGATCCCGCTGTACAGATTCATGCGCCAGGGCCTCCTACAGACAATGCACTTTGATTTATTGCGCTATCTGTAATAGCACCCGAGATATCACCAGATATATATTGGATTTTTCCCTGACCCTGACAGTCCGACCCCATGAGACGGTTGTTTTCTCGGCCCCTGGTGGTCCGAGGTTGTTCCTGCTGCACAGATTCCTGCGCCAGGGCATCCTACAGACAATGCACTTTGATTTATTGCGCTATCTGTAATAGCACCCGAGATATCACCATATATATATTGGATTTTCCCCTGACCCTGAGTGTCCGCCCCCATGTGTCGGTGGTTTTCTCGGCCCGTGGTGGTCCGAGGTCGTTCTCGCTGCACAGATTCATGCGCCAGGGCCTCCTGCAGACAATGCACTTTGGTTTATTGCACTATCTCTAATAGCACCCGAGATATCACCAGATATATATTGCATTTTTCCCTGACCCTGACAGTCCGGCCCCATGGGACTGCGGTTTTCTCGGCCCCTGGTGGTCCGAGGTCGTTCCCGCTGCACAGACTCATGCGCCAGGGCATCCTACAGACAATGCACTTTGATTTATTGCGCTATCTGTAATAGCACCCGAGATATCACCAGATATATATTGGATTTTTCCCCGACCCTGACAGTCCGGCTCCATGTGTCCGTGGTTTTCTCGGCCCCTGGTGTTCCGAGGTCGTTCTCGCTGCACAGATTCATGCGCCAGGGCCTCCTGCAGACAATGCACTTTGGTTTATTGCGCTATCTCTAATTTGCACCCGAGATATCACCAGATATATATTGTATTTTTCCCTGAACCTGACAGTCCGGACCCTGGTTGTCCGAGGTCGTTCCCGCTGCACAGATTCATGCGCGAGGGCCTCCTGCAGACAATGCACTTTGATTTATTGCGCTATCTCTAATAGCAACCGAGATATCACCAGATAGATATTGGATTTTTCCCTGATCCTGAGTGTCCGGCCCCATGAGACAGAAGTTTTCTCGGCCCCTGGTGGTCCAAGGTCGATCCCGCTGTACAGATTCATGCGCCAGGGCCTCCTACAGACAATGCACTTTGATTTATTGCGCTATCTGTAATAGCACCCGAGATATCACCAGATATATATTGGATTTTTCCCTGACCCTGACAGTCCGACCCCATGAGACGGTTGTTTTCTCGGCCCCTGGTGGTCCGAGGTTGTTCCTGCTGCACAGATTCCTGCGCCAGGGCATCCTACAGACAATGCACTTTGATTTATTGCGCTATCTGTAATAGCACCCGAGATATCACCATATATATATTGGATTTTCCCCTGACCCTGAGTGTCCGCCCCCATGTGTCGGTGGTTTTCTCGGCCCGTGGTGGTCCGAGGTCGTTCTCGCTGCACAGATTCATGCGCCAGGGCCTCCTGCAGACAATGCACTTTGGTTTATTGCACTATCTCTAATAGCACCCGAGATATCACCAGATATATATTGCATTTTTCCCTGACCCTGACAGTCCGGCCCCATGAGACGGTGATTTTCTCGGCCCCTGGTTGTCCGAGGTCCTTCCCGCTGCACAGATTCATGCGCGAGGGCCTCCTGCAGACAATGCACTTTGATTTATTGCGCTATCTGTAATAGCACCCGAGATATCACCAGATATATATTGTATTTTTCCCCGACCCTGAGTGTCCGGCCCCATGTGTCGGCGTTTTTCTCGACCCCTGGGGGTCCGAGGTCGTTCCCGCTGCACAGATTCATGGGATAGGGCCCCCTGCAGATAGTTCACTTTGGTTTAGTTCGCTATCTGTAAGAGCACCCGAGATATCACCAGATATATATTGGATTTTTCCCCGACCCTGAGAGTCCGGCCCCATGTGTCCGTGGTTTTCTCGGCCCCTGGTGTTCCGAGGTCGTTCTCGCTGCACAGATTCATGCGCCAGGGCCTCCTGCAGGCAATGCACTTTGGTTTATTGCGCTATCTCTAATTTGCACCCGAGATATCACCAGATATATATTGTATTTTTCCCTGACCCTGTCAGTCCGGACCCTGGTTGTCCGAGGTCGTTCCCGCTGCACAGATTCATGCGCGAGGGCCTCCTGCAGACAATGCACTTTGATTTATTGCGCTATCTCTAATAGCAACCGAGATATCACCAGATATATATTGGATTTTTCCCCGATCCTGAGTGTCCGGCCCCATGAGACAGAAGCTTTCTCGGCCCCTGGTAGTCCGAGGTCGTTCCCGCTGCACAGATTCATGCGCTAGGGCCTCCTGCAGACAATGCACTTTGATTTATTGTGCAATCTCTAGTAGCACCCGAGATATCACCAGATATATATTGGATTTTTCCCTGACCCTGACAGTCCGGCCCCATGAGACGGTGATTTTCTCGGCCACTGGTGGTCCGAGGTCGTTCCCGCTGCACAGAGTCATGCGCCAGGGCCTCCTACAGACAATGCTCTTTGATTTATTGCGTTATCTGTAATAGCACCCGAGATATCACCAGATATATATTGGATTTTTACATGACCTTGGGTGACGGATTCCGAATATCTGTAATTTTCTCGGCCCCTGGTGGTCCGAGGTCGATCCCGCTGCACAGATTCATGCGCCAGGGCCTCCTACAGACAATCCACTTTGATTTATTGCGCTATCTCTAATAGCACCCGAGATATCACCAGATATATATTGTATTTTTCCCCGACCCTGAGTGTCCGGCCCCCATGTGTCGGTGATTTTCTCGGCCACTGGTGGTCCGAGGTCGTTCCCGCTGCACAGATTCATGCGCCAGGGCCTCCTACAGACAATGCACTTTGATTTATTGCGCTATCTGTAATAGCACCCGAGATATCACCAGATATATATTGGATTCTCCCCTGACCCTGAGTGTCCAGCCCCATGAGACGGTAGTTTTCTCGGCACCTGGTGGTCCGAGGTCGTTCCCGCTGCCCAGATTCATGCGCCAGGGCCTCCTACAGACAATGCACTTTGATTTATTGCGCTATCTGTAATAGCACCCGAGATATCACCAGATATATATTGCATTTTTCCCCGACCCTGGCAGTCCGGCCCCATGTGTCGGTGGTTTTCTCGGCCCCTGGTGGTCCGAGGTCGTTCTCGCTGCACAGATTCATGCGCAAGGGCCTCCTGCAGGCAATGCACTTTGATTTATTGCGCTATCTCTAATAGCACCCGAGATATCACCAGATATATATTGGATTTTTCGCTCACCCTGACAGTCCGGCCCCATGTGTCGGTGGTTTTCTCGGCCCCTGGTGGTCCGAGGTCGTTCTCGCTGCACAGATTCATGCGCCAGGGCCTCCTGCTGACAATGCACTTTGATTTATTGCGCTATCTGTAATAGCACCCGAGATATCACCAGATATATATTGGATTTTTCCCTGACCCTGAGGGTCCGGCCCCATGTTACGGTAGTTTTCTCGGCCCCTGGTGGTCCGAGGTCGTTCCCGCTGCACAGATTCCTGCGCTAGGGCCTCCTGCAGACAATGCACTTTGATTTATTGCGCAATCTCTAATAGCACCCGAGATATCACCAGATATATATTGGATTTTTCCCTGACCCTGACAGTCCGGCCCCATGAGACGGTGATTTTCTCGGCCCCTGGTGGTCCGAGGTCGATCCCGCTGCACAGATTTATGCGCCAGGGCCTCCTGCAGTCAATGCCCTTTGGTTTATTGCGCTATCTCTAATAGCACCCGAGATATCACCAGATATATATTGGATTTTTCCCTGATCCTGAGTGTCCGGCGCCATGAGACAGAAGTTTTCTCGGCCCCTGGTAGTCCGAGGTCGTTCCCGCTGCACAGATTCATGCGCTAGGGCCTCCTGCAGACAATGCACTTTGATTTATTGTGCAATCTCTAGTAGCACCCGAGATATCACCAGATATATATTGGATTTTTCCCTGACCCTGACAGTCCGGCCCCATGAGACGGTGATTTTCTCGGCCACTGGTGGTCCGAGGTCGTTCCCGCTGCACAGATTCATGCGCCAGGGCCTCCTACAGACAATGCACTTTGATTTATTGCGCTATCTGTAATAGCACCCGAGATATCACCAGATATATATTGGATTTTTCCCTGACCCTGACAGACCGGCCCCATGAGACGGTGATTTTCTCGACCCCTGGTGGTCCGAGGTCGATCCCGCTGCACAGATTCATGCGCCAGGGCCTCCTACAGACAATGCACTTTGATTTATTGCGCTATCTCTAATAGCACCCGAGATATCACCAGATATATATTGGATTTTTCCCTGACCCTGACAGTCCGGCCCCATGAGACGGTGATTTTCTCGGCCCCTGCTGGTCCGAGGTCGATCCCGCTGCACAGATTCATGCGCCAGGGCCTCCTACAGTCAATGCACTTTGATTTATTGCGCTATCTGTAATAGCAACCGAGATATCACCATATATATATTGGATTCTTCCCTGACCCTGAGTGTCCGGCCCCATGAGACGGTGTTTTTCTCGACCCCTGGGGGTCCGAGGTCGTTCCCGCTGCACAGATTCATGCGCCAGGGCCTCCTACAGACAATGCACTTTGATTTATTGCGCTATCTGTAATAGCACCCGAGATATCACCAGATATATATTGTATTTTTCCCCGACCCTGAGTGTCCGGCCCCATGTGTCGGTGGTTTTCTCGGCCCCTGGTAGTCCGAGGTCGATTCCGCTGCACAGATTCATGCGCCAGGGCCTCCTACAGACAATGCACTTTAATTTATTGCGCTATCTGTAATAGCACCCGTGATATCACCAGATATATATTGGATTCTTCCCTGAACCTGACAGTCCGGCCCCATGAGACGGTGATTTTCTCGGCCCTTGGTGGTCCGAGGTCGCTCCCGCTGCACAGATTCATGCGCCAGGGCCTCCTACAGACAATGCACTTTGGTTTATTGCGCTATCTCTAATAGCACCCGAGATATCACCAGATATATATTGGATTTTTCCCTGACCCTGAGGGTCCGGCCCCATGTTACGGTAGTTTTCTCGGCCCCTGGTGGTCCGAGGTCGGTCCCGCTGCACAGATTCATGGGATAGGGCCCCCTGCAGATAGTTCACTTTGGTTTAGTTCGCTATGTGTAAGAGCACCCGAGATATCACCAGATATATATTGTATTTTTCCACGACCCTGAGTGTCCGGCCCCATGAGACGGTGATTTTCTCGGCCCCTGGTGGTCCGAGGTCGATCCCGCTGCACAGATTCATGCGCCAGGGCCTCCTACAGACAATGCACTTTGATTTATTGCGCTATCTGTAATAGCACCCGAGATATCACCAGATATATATTGGATTTTTCCCTGACCCTGACAGTCCGACCCCATGAGACGGTGGTTTTCTCGGCCCCTGGTGGTCCGAGGTTGTTCCTGCTGCACAGATTCCTGCGCCAGGGCATCCTACAGACAATGCACTTTGATTTATTGCGCTATCTGTAATAGCACCCGAGATATCACCAGATATATATTGGATTTTTCCCCGACCCTGACAGTCCGGCTCCATGTGTCCGTGGTTTTCTCGGCCCCTGGTGTTCCGAGGTCGTTCTCGCTGCACAGATTCATGCGCCAGGGCCTCCTGCAGACAATGCACTTTGGTTTATTGCGCTATCTCTAATTTGCACCCGAGATATCACCAGATATATATTGTATTTTTCCCTGAACCTGACAGTCCGGACCCTGGTTGTCCGAGGTCGTTCCCGCTGCACAGATTCATGCGCGAGGGCCTCCTGCAGACAATGCACTTTGATTTATTGCGCTATCTCTAATAGCAACCGAGATATCACCAGATATATATTGGATTTTTCCCTGATCCTGAGTGTCCGGCCCCATGAGACAGAAGTTTTCTCGGCCCCTGGTGGTCCAAGGTCGATCCCGCTGCACAGATTCATGCGCCAGGGCCTCCTACAGACAATGCACTTTGATTTATTGCGCTATCTGTAATAGCACCCGAGATATCACCAGATATATATTGGATTTTTCCCTGACCCTGACAGTCCGACCCCATGAGACGGTGGTTTTCTCGGCCCCTGGTGGTCCGAGGTTGTTCCTGCTGCACAGATTCCTGCGCCAGGGCATCCTACAGACAATGCACTTTGATTTATTGCGCTATCTGTAATAGCACCCGAGATATCACCATATATATATTGGATTTTCCCCTGACCCTGAGTGTCCGCCCCCATGTGTCGGTGGTTTTCTCGGCCCGTGGTGGTCCGAGGTCGTTCTCGCTGCACAGATTCATGCGCCAGGGCCTCCTGCAGACAATGCAATTTGGTTTATTGCACTATCTCTAATAGCACCCGAGATATCACCAGATATATATTGCATTTTTCCCTGACCCTGAGGGTCCGGCCCCCTGTGACGGTAGTTTACTCGGCCCCTGGTGGTCCGAGGTCGATCCCGCTGCACAGATTCATGCGCCAGGGCCTCCTGCAGACAATGCACTTTGGTTTATTGCGCTATCTCTAATAGCACCCGAGATATCACCAGATATATATTGGATTTTTCCCTGATCCTCAGTGTCCGGCCCCATGAGACAGAAGTTTTCTCGGGCCCTGGTAGTCCGAGGTCGTTCCCGCTGCACAGATTCATGCGCTAGGGCCTCCTGCAGACAATGCACTTTGATTTATTGTGCAATCTCTAGTAGCACCCGAGATATCACCAGATATATATTAGATTTTTCCCTGACCCTGACAGTCCGGCCCCATGAGACGGTGATTTTCTCGGCCACTGGTGGTCCGAGGTCGTTCCCGCTGCACAGATTCATGTGCCAGGGCCTCCTGCAGACAATGCACTTTGGTTTATTGCGCTATCTCTAATTTGCACCCGAGATATCACCAGATATATATTGTATTTTTCCCTGACCCTGACAGTCCGGACCCTGGTTGTTCGAGGTCGTTCCCGCTGCACAGATTCATGCGCGAGGGCCTCCTGCAGACAATGCACTTTGATTTATTGCGCTATCTCTAATAGCAACCGAGATATCACCAGATATATATTGGATTTTTCCCTGATCCTGAGTGTCCGGCCCCATGAGGCAGAAGTTTTCTCGGCCCCTGGTGGTCCGAGTGCGATCCCGCTGCACAGATTCATGCGCCAGGGCCTCCTACAGACAATGCACTTTGATTTATTGCGCTATCTGTAATAGCACCCGAGATATCACCAGATATATATTGGATTTTTCCCTGACCCTGACATTCCGACCCCATGAGACGGTGGTTTTCTCGGCCCCTGGTGGTCCGAGGTTGTTCCTGCTGCACAGATTCCTGCGCCAGGGCATCCTACAGACAATGCACTTTTATTTATTGCGCTATCTGTAATAGCACCCGAGATATCACCATATATATATTGGATTTTCCCCTGACCCTGAGTGTCCGCCCCCATGTGTCGGTGGTTTTCTCGGCCCGTGGTGGTGCGAAGTCGTTCTCGCTGCACAGATTCATGCGCCAGGGCCTCCTGCAGACAATGCACTTTGGTTTATTGCGCTATCTCTAATAGCACCCTAGATATCACCAGATATATATTGCATTTTTCCCTGACCCTGACAGTCCGGCCCCATGAGACGGTGATTTTCTCGGCCCCTGGTTGTCCGAGGTCCTTCCCGCTGCACAGATTCATGCGCGAGGACCTCCTGCAGACAATGCACTTTGATTTATTGCGCTATCTGTAATAGCACCCGAGATATCACCAGATATATATTGTATTTTTCCCCGACCCTGAGTGTCCGGCCCCATGTGTCGGCGTTTTTCTCGACCCCTGGGGGTCCGAGGTCGTTCCCGCTGCACAGATTCATGGGATAGGGCCCCCTGCAGATAGTTCACTTTGGTTTAGTTCGCTATCTGCAAGAGCACCCGAGATATCACCAGATATATATTGGATTTTTCCCCGACCCTGAGAGTCCGGCCCCATGTGTCCGTGGTTTTCTCGGCCCCTGGTGTTCCGAGGTCGTTCTCGCTGCACAGATTCATGCGCCAGGGCCTCCTGCAGGCAGTGCACTTTGGTTTATTGCGCTATCTCTAATTTGCACCCGAGATATCACCAGATATATATTGTATTTTACCCTGACCCTGTCAGTCCGGACCCTGGTTGTCCGAGGTCGTTCCCGCTGCACAGATTCATGCGCGAGGGCCTCCTGCAGACAATGCACTTTGATTTATTGCGCTATCTCTAATAGCAACCGAGATATCACCAGATATATATTGGATTTTTCCCTGATCCTGAGTGTCCGGCCCCATGAGACAGAAGTTTTCTCGGCCCCTGGTAGTCCGAGGTCGTTCCCGCTGCACAGATTCATGCGCTAGGGCCTCCTGCAGACAATGCACTTTGATTTATTGTGCAATCTCTAGTAGCACCCGAGATATCACCAGATATATATTGGATTTTTCCCTGACCCTGACAGTCCGGCCCCATGAGACGGTGATTTTCTCGGCCACTGGTGGTCCGAGGTCGTTCCCGCTGCACAGAGTCATGCGCCACGGCCTCCTACAGACAATGCACTTTGATTTATTGCGTTATCTGTAATAGCACCCGAGATATCACCAGATATATATTGGATTTTTACATGACCTTGGGTGACGGATTCCGAATATCTGTAATTTTCTCGACCCCTGGTGGTCCGAGGTCGATCCCGCTGCACAGATTCATGCGCCAGGGCCTCCTACAGACAATCCACTTTGATTTATTGCGCTATCTCTAATAGCACCCGAGATATCACCAGATATATATTGTATTTTTCCCCGACCCTGAGTGTCCGGCCCCCATGTGTCGGTGATTTTCTCGGCCACTGGTGGTCCGAGGTCGTTCCCGCTGCACAGATTCATGCGCCAGGGCCTCCTACAGACAAGGCACTTTGATTTATTGCGCTATCTGTAATAGCACCCGAGATATCACCAGATATATATTGGATTCTCCCCTGACCCTGAGTGTCCAGCCCCATGAGACGGTAGTTTTCTCGGCCCCTGGTGGTCCGAGGTCGTTCCCGCTGCCCAGATTCATGCGCCAGGGCCTCCTACAGACAATGCACTTTGATTTATTGCGCTATCTCTAATAGCACCCGAGATATCAACAGATATATATTGGATTTTTCGCTCACCCTGACAGTCCGGCCCCATGTGTCGGTGGTTTTCTCGGCCCCTGGTGGTCCGAGGTCGTTCTCGCTGCACAGATTCATGCGCCAGGGCCTCCTACAGACAATCCACTTTGATTTATTGCGCTATCTCTAATAGCACCCGAGATATCACCAGATATATATTGTATTTTTCCCCGACCCTGAGTGTCCGGCCCCATGTGTCGGTGGTTTTCTCGGCCCCTGGTAGTCCGAGGTCGATCCCGCTGCACAGATTCATGCGCCAGGGCCTCCTACAGACAATGCACTTTAATTTATTGCGCTATATGTAATAGCACCCGTGATATCACCAGATATATATTGGATTCTTCCCTGAACCTGACAGTCCGGCCCCATGAGACGGTGATTTTCTCGGCCCTTGGTGGTCCGAGGTCGATCCCGCTGCACAGATTCATGCGCCAGGGCCTCCTACAGACAATGCACTTTGGTTTATTGCGCTATCTCTAATAGCACCCGAGATATCACCAGATATATATTGGATTTTTCCCCGACCCTGACAGTCCGGCCCCATGTGTCCGTGGTTTTCTCGGCCCCTGGAGTTCCGAGGTCGTTCTCGCTGCACAGATTCATGCGCCAGGGCCTCCTGCAGACAATGCACTTTGGTTTATTGCGCTATCTCTAATTTGCACCCGAGATATCACCAGATATATATTGTATTTTTCCCTGACCCTGACAGTCCGGACCCTGGTTGTCCGAGGTCGTTCCCGCTGCACAGATTCATGCGCGAGGGCCTCCTGCAGACAATGCACTTTGATTTATTGCGCTATCTCTAATAGCAACCGAGATATCACCAGATATATATTGGATTTTTCCCTGATCCTGAGTGTCCGGCCCCATGAGACAGAAGTTTTCTCGGCCCCTGGTGGTCCGAGTGCGATCCCGCTGCACAGATTCATGCGCCAGGGCCTCCTACAGACAATGCACTTTGATTTATTGCTCTATCTGTAATAGCACCCGAGATATCACCAGATATATATTGTATTTTTCCCCGACCCTGAGTGTCCGGCCCCATGTGTCGGTGTTTTTCTCGACCCCTGGGGGTCCGAGGTCGTTCCCGCTGCACAGATTCATGGGATAGGGCCACCTGCAGATAGTTCACTTTGGTTTAGTTCGCTATCTGTAAGAGCACCCGAGATATCACCAGATATATATTGGATTTTTCCCCGACCCTGACAGTCCGGCCCCATGTGTCCGTGGTTTTCTCGGCCCCTGGTGTTCCGAGGTCGTTCTCGCTGCACAGATTCATGCGCCAGGGCCTCCTGCAGACAATGCACTTTGGTTTATTGCGCTATCTCTAATTTGCACCCGAGATATCACCAGATATATATTGTATTTTTCCCTGAACCTGACAGTCCGGACCCTGGTTGTCCGAGGTCGTTCCCGCTGCACAGATTCATGCGCGAGGGCCTCCTGCAGACAATGCACTTTGATTTATTGCGCTATCTCTAATAGCAACCGAGATAACACCAGATATATGTTGGATTTTTCCCTGATCCTGAGTGTCCAGCCCCATGAGACAGAAGTTTTCTCGGCCCCTGGTAGTCCGAGGTCGTTCCCGCTGCACAGATTCATGCGCTAGGGCCTCCTGCAGACAATGCACTTTGATTTATTGTGCAATCTCTAGTAGCACCCGAGATATCACCAGATATATATTGGATTTTTCCCTGACCCTGACAGTCCGGCCCCATGAGACGGTGATTTTCTCGGCCACTGGTGGTCCGAGGTCGTTCCCGCTGCACAGATTCATGCGCCAGGGCCTCCTACAGACAATGCACTTTGATTTATTGCGCTATCTGTAATAGCACCCGAGATATCACCAGATATATATTGGATTCTCCCCTGACCCTGAGTGTCCCGCCCCATGAGACGGTAGTTTTCTCGGCCCCTGGCGGTCCGAGGTCGTTCCCGCTGCCCAGATTCATGCGCCAGGGCCTCCTACAGACAATGCACTTTGATTTATTGCGCTATCTGTAATAGCACCCGAGATATCACCAGATATATATTGGATTTTTCCCTGACCCTGAGTAACCGGCCCCATGTGTCGGTGGTTTTCTCGGCCCCTGGTAGTCCGAGGTCGATACCGCTGCACAGATTCATGCGCCAGGGCCTCCTACAGTCAATGCACTTTAATTTATTCCGCTATCTGTAATAGCACCCGTGATATCACCAGATTTATGTTGGATTTTTCCCTGACCCTGAGTGTCCGACTCCATGAGACGGTGGTTTTCTCGGACCCTGGTTGTCCGAGGTCGTTCCTGCTGCACAGCTTCATGCGCCAGGGCCTCCTGCAGACAATGCACTTTGGTTTATTGCGCTATCTCTAATAGCACCCGAGATTTCACCAGATATATGTTGGATTTTTCCCTGACCGTGAGGGTCCGGCCCCATCAGACTGTAGTTTTCTCGGCCCCTGATGGTCCGAGGTCGGTCCCGCTGCACAGATTCATGGGATAGGGCCCCCTGCAGATAGTTCACTTTGGTTTAGTTCGCTATCTGTAAGAGCACCCGAGATATCACCAGATATATATTGTATTTTTCCCTGACCCTGAGTAACCGGCCCCATGTGTCGGTGGTTTTCTCGGCCCCTGGTAGTCCGAGGTCGATACCGCTGCACAGATTCATGCGCCAGGGCCTCCTACAGACAATGCACTTTGGTTTATTGCGCTATCTCTAATAGCAGCCGAGATATCACCAGATATATATTGGATTTTTCCCCGACCCTGACAGTCCGGCCCCATGTGTCCGTGGTTTTCTCGGCCCCTGGTGTTCCGAGGTCGTTCTCGCTGCACAGATTCATGCGCCAGGGCCTCCTGCAGACAATGCACTTTGGTTTATTGCGCTATCTCTAATTTGCACCCGAGATATCACCAGATATATATTGTATTTTTCCCTGACCCTGACAGTCCGGACCCTGGTTGTCCGAGGTCGTTCCCGCTGCACAGATTCATGCGCGAGGGCCTCCTGCAGACAATGCACTTTGATTTATTGCGCTATCTCTAATAGCAACCGAGATATCACCAGATATATATTGGATTTTTCCCTGATCCTGAGTGTCCAGCCCCATGAGACAGAAGTTTTCTCGGCCCCTGGTAGTCCGAGGTCGTTCCCGCTGCACAGATTCATGCGCTAGGGCCTCCTGCAGACAATGCACTTTGATTTATTGTGCAATCTCTAGTAGCACCCGAGATATCACCAGATATATATTGGATTTTTCCCTGACCCTGACAGTCCGGCCCCATGAGACGGTGATTTTCTCGGCCACTGGTGGTCCGAGGTCGTTCCCGCTGCACAGATTCATGCGCCAGGGCCTCCTACAGACAATGCACTTTGGTTTATTGCGCTATCTCTAATAGCACCCGAGATATCACCAGATATATATTGGATTTTTCCCCGACCCTGACAGTCCGGCCCCATGTGTCCGTGGTTTTCTCGGCCCCTGGTGTTCCGAGGTCGTTCTCGCTGCACAGATTCATGCGCCAGGGCCTCCTGCAGACAATGCACTTTGGTTTATTGCGCTATCTCTAATTTGCACCCGAGATATCACCAGATATATATTGTATTTTTCCCTGACCCTGACAGTCCGGACCCTGGTTGTCCGAGGTCGTTCCCGCTGCACAGATTCATGCGCGAGGGCCTCCTGCAGACAATGCACTTTGATTTATTGCGCTATCTCTAATAGCAACCGAGATATCACCAGATATATATTGGATTTTTCCCTGATCCTGAGTGTCCAGCCCCATGAGACAGAAGTTTTCTCGGCCCCTGGTAGTCCGAGGTCGTTCCCGCTGCACAGATTCATGCGCTAGGGCCTCCTGCAGACAATGCACTTTGATTTATTGTGCAATCTCTAGTAGCACCCGAGATATCACCAGATATATATTGGATTTTTCCCTGACCCTGACAGTCCGGCCCCATGAGACGGTGATTTTCTCGGCCCCTGGTGTTCCGAGATCGATCCCGCTGCACAGATTCATGCGCCAGGGCCTCCTACAGACAATGCACTTTGGTTTATTGCGCTATCTCTAATAGCACCCGAGATATCACCAGATATATATTGCATTTTTCCCCGACCCTGACAGTCCGGCCCCATGTGTCGGTGATTTTCTCGGCCCCTGGTGGTCCGAGGTCGTTCTCGCTGCACAGATTCATGCGCCAGGGCCTCCTACAGACAATCCACTTTGATTTATTGCGCTATCTGTAATAGCACCCGAGATATCACCAGATATATATTGGATTTTTCCCTGACCCTGACAGTCCGACACAATGAGACGGTGGTTTTCTCGCCCCTGGTGGTCCGAGGTCGTCCTCGCTGCACAGATTCATGCGCCAGGGCCTCCTACAGACAATGCACTTTGATTTATTGCGTTATCTGTAATAGCACCCGAGATATCACCAGATATATATTGGATTTTTACATGACCTTGGGTGACGGATTCCGAATATCTGTAATTTTCTCGGCCCCTGGTGGTCCGAGGTCGATCCCGCTGCACAGATTCATGCGCCAGGGCCTCCTACAGACAATCCACTTTGATTTATTGCGCTATCTCTAATAGCACCCGAGATATCACCAGATATATATTGTATTTTTCCCCGAACCTGAGTGTCCGGCCCCATGTGTCGGTGGTTTTCTCGGCCCCTGGTAGTCCGAGGTCGATCCCGCTGCACAGATTCATGCGTCAGGGCCTCCTACAGACAATGCACTTTAATTTATTGCGCTATATGTAATAGCACCCGTGATATCACCAGATATATATTGGATTCTTCCCTGAACCTGACAGTCCGGCCCCATGAGACGGTGATTTTCTCGGCCCTTGGTGGTCCGAGGTCGATCCCGCTGCACAGATTCATGCGCCAGGGCCTCCTACAGACAATGCACTTTGGTTTATTGCGCTATCTCTAATAGCACCCGAGATATCACCAGATATATATTGGATTTTTCCCCGACCCTGACAGTCCGGCCCCATGTGTCCGTGGTTTTCTCGGCCCCTGGTGTTCCGAGGTCGTTCTCGCTGCACAGATTCATGCGCCAGGGCCTCCTGCAGACAATGCACTTTGGTTTATTGCGCTATCTCTAATTTGCACCCGAGATATCACCAGATATATATTGTATTTTTCCCTGACCCTGACAGTCCGGACCCTGGTTGTCCGAGGTCGTTCCCGCTGCACAGATTCATGCGCGAGGGCCTCCTGCAGACAATGCACTTTGATTTATTGCCCTATCTCTAATAGCAACCGAGATATCACCAGATATATATTGGATTTTTCCCTGATCCTGAGTGTCCGGCCCCATGAGACAGAAGTTTTCTCGGCCCCTGGTGGTCCGAGTGCGATCCCGCTGCACAGATTCATGCGCCAGGGCCTCCTACAGACAATGCACTTTGATTTCTTGCGCTATCTGTAATAGCACCCGAGATATCACCAGATATATATTGTATTTTTCCCCGACCCTGAGTGTCCGGCCCCATGTGTCGGTGTTTTTCTCGACCCCTGGGGGTCCGAGGTCGTTCCCGCTGCACAGATTCATGGGATAGGGCCCCCTGCAGATAGTTCACTTCGGTTTAGTTCGCTATCTGTAAGAGCACCCGAGATATCACCAGATATATATTGGATTTTTCCCCGACCCTGACAGTCCGGCCCCATGTGTCCGTGGTTTTCTCGGCCCCTGGTGTTCCGAGGTCGTTCTCGCTGCACAGATTCATGCGCCAGGGCCTCCTGCAGACAATGCACTTTGGTTTATTGCGCTATCTCTAATTTGCACCCGAGATATCACCAGATATATATTGCATTTTTCCCTGAACCTGACAGTCCGGACCCTGGTTGTCCGAGGTCGTTCCCGCTGCACAGATTCATGCGCGAGGGCCTCCTGCAGACAATGCACTTTGATTTATTGCGCTATCTCTAATAGCAACCGAGATATCACCAGATATATATTGGATTTTTCCCTGATCCTGAGTGTCCAGCCCCATGAGACAGAAGTTTTCTCGGCCCCTGGTAGTCCGAGGTCGTTCCCGCTGCACAGATTCATGCGCTAGGGCCTCCTGCAGACAATGCACTTTGATTTATTGTGCAATCTCTAGTAGCACCCGAGATATCACCAGATATATATTGGATTTTTCCCTGACCCTGACAGTCCGGCCCCATGAGACGGTGATTTTCTCGGCCACTGGTGGTCCGAGGTCGTTCCCGCTGCACAGATTCATGCGCCAGGGCCTCCTACAGACAATGCACTTTGATTTATTGCGCTATCTGTAATAGCACCCGAGATATCACCAGATATATATTGGATTCTCCCCTGACCCTGAGTGTCCAGCCCCATGAGACGGTAGTTTTCTCGGCCCCTGGCGGTCCGAGGTCGTTCCCGCTGCCCAGATTCATGCGCCAGGGCCTCCTACAGACAATGCACTTTGATTTATTGCGCTATCTGTAATAGCACCCGAGATATCACCAGATATATATTGGATTTTTCCCTGACCCTGAGTAACCGGCCCCATGTGTCGGTGGTTTTCTCGGCCCCTGGTAGTCCGAGGTCGATACCGCTGCACAGATTCATGCGCCAGGGCCTCCTACAGTCAATGCACTTTAATTTATTCCGCTATCTGTAATAGCACCCGTGATATCACCAGATTTATGTTGGATTTTTCCCTGACCCTGAGTGTCCGACTCCATGAGACGGTGGTTTTCTCGGACCCTGGTTGTCCGAGGTCGTTCCTGCTGCACAGCTTCATGCGCCAGGGCCTCCTGCAGACAATGCACTTTGGTTTATTGCGCTATCTCTAATAGCACCCGAGATTTCACCAGATATATATTGGATTTTTCCCTGACCGTGAGGGTCCGGCCCCATGAGACTGTAGTTTTCTCGGCCCCTGATGGTCCGAGGTCGGTCCCGCTGCACAGATTCATGGGATAGGGCCCCCTGCAGATAGTTCACTTTGGTTTAGTTCGCTATCTGTAAGAGCACCCGAGATATCACCAGATATATATTGTATTTTTCCCTGACCCTGAGTAACCGGCCCCATGTGTCGGTGGTTTTCTCGGCCCCTGGTAGTCCGAGGTCGATACCGCTGCACAGATTCATGCGCCAGGGCCTCCTAAAGTCAATGCACTTTAATTTATTCCGCTATCTGTAATAGCACCCGTGATATCACCAGATTTATGTTGGATTTTTCCCTGACCCTGAGTGTCCGACTCCATGAGACGGTGGTTTTCTCGGCCCCTGGTTGTCCGAGGTCGATCCCGCTGCATAGATTCATGCGCCAGGGCCTCCTGCAGGCAATGCACTTTGGTTTATTGCGCTATCTCTAATAGCACCCGAGATATCACCAGATATATATTGGATTTTTCCCTGACCCTGAGGGTCCGGCCCCATGAGACTGTAGTTTTCTCGGCCCCTGGTGGTCCGAGGTCGGTCCCGCAGCACAGATTCATGGGATAGGGCCCCCTGCAGATAGTTCACTTTGGTTTAGTTCGCTATCTGTAAGAGCACCCGAGATATCACCAGATATATATTGTATTTTTCCACGACCCTGAGTGTCCGGCCCCATGTGTCGGTGGTTTTCTCGGCCCCTGGTAGTTCGAGGTCGATCCCGCTGCACAGATTCATGCGCCAGGGCCTCCTGCAGACAATGCACTTTGGTTTATTGCGCTATCTCTAATAGCACCCGAGATATCACCAGATATATATTGGATTTTTCCCTGACCCTGACAGTTCGACACCATGAGACGGTGGTTTTCTCGGCCCCTGGTGGTCCGAGATCGTTCTCGCTGCACAGATTCATGCGCCAGGGCCTCCTACAGACAATCCACTTTGATTTATTGCGCTATCTCTAATAGCACCCGTGATATCACCAGATATATATTGGATTCTTCCCTGAACCTGACAGTCCGGCCCCATGAGACGGTGATTTTCTCGGCCCTTGTTGGTCCGAGGTCGTTCTCGCTGCACAGATTCATGCGCCAGGGCCTCCTACAGACAATGCACTTTGGTTTATTGCGCTATCTCTAATAGCAGCCGAGATATCACCAGATATATATTGGATTTTTCCCCGACCCTGACAGTCCGGCCCCATGTGCCCGTGGTTTTCTCGGCCCCTGGTGTTCCGAGGTCGTTCTCGCTGCACAGATTCATGCGCCAGGGCCTCCTGAAGACAATGCACTTTGGTTTATTGCGCTATCTCTAATTTGCACCCGAGATATCACCAGATATATATTGTATTTTTCCCTGACCCTGACAGTCCGGACCCTGGTTGTCCGAGGTCGTTCCCGCTGCACAGATTCATGCGCGAGGGCCTCCTGCAGACAATGCACTTTGATTTATTGTGCAATCTCTAGTAGCACCCGAGATATCACCAGATATATATTGGATTTTTCCCTGACCCTGACAGTCCGGCCCCATGAGACGGTGATTTTCTCGGCCACTGGTGGTCCGAGGTCGTTCCCGCTGCACAGATTCATGCGCCAGGGCCTCCTACAGACAATGCACTTTGATTTATTGCGCTATCTGTAATAGCACCCGAGATATCACCAGATATATATTGGATTTTTCCCTGACCCTGAGTAACCGGCCCCATGTGTCGGTGGTTTTCTCGGCCCCTGGTAGTCCGAGGTCGATACCGCTGCACAGATTCATGCGCCAGGGCCTCCTACAGTCAATGCACTTTAATTTATTCCGCTATCTGTAATGGCACCCGTGATATCACCAGATTTATGTTGGATTTTTCCCTGACCCTGAGTGTCCGACTCCATGAGACGGTGGTTTTCTCGGACCCTGGTTGTCCGAGGTCGTTCCCGCTGCACAGATTCATGCGCGAGGGCCTCCTGCAGACAATGCACTTTGATTTATTGCGCTATCTGTAATAGCACCCGAGATATCACTAGATATATATTGGATTTTTCCCTGACCCTGACAGTCCGACCCCATGTGACGGTGGTTTTCTCGGACCCTGGTAGTCCGAGGTTGTTCCTGCTGCACAGATTCCTGCGCCAGGGCATCCTACAGACAATGCACTTTGATTTATTGCGCTATCTGTAATAGCACCCGAGATATCACCATATATATATTGGATTTTCCCCTGACCCTGAGTGTCCGCCCCCATGTGTCGGTGGTTTTCTCGGCCCGTGGTGGTCCGAGGTCGTTCTCGCTGCACAGATTCATGCGCCAGGGCCTCCTGCAGACAATGCACTTTGAATTATTTCGCTATCTCTAATAGCACCCGAGATATCACGAGATATATATTGGATTTTTCCCTGACCCTGAGTGTCCAGCACCATGAGACGGTAGTTTTCTCGGCCCCTGGTGGTCCGAGGTCGTTCCTGCTGCACAGATTCATGCGCTAGGGCCTCCTGCAGACAATGCACTTTGATTTATTGCGCTATCTGTAATAGCACCCGAGATATCACTAGATATATATTGGATTTTCCCCTGACCCTGAGTGTCCGGCCCCATGAGACGGTGGTTTCCTCGGCCCCTGGTGGTCCGAGATCTTTCCCGCTGAACAGATTCATGCGCCAGGGCCTCCTGCAGATAATTCACTTTGGTTTATTGAGCTATCTCTAATAGCACCTGAGATATCACCGGATATATATTTGATTTTTCCCTGACCCTGACAGTCCGGCCTCATGTGTCGATGGTTTTCTCGGTCCCTCGTGGTCCGACGTCGATCCCGCTGAACAGATTCATGCGCCAGGGCTTCCTGCAGACAATTCACTTTGGTTTATTGCGCTATCTGTAATAGCACCCGAGATATCACCAGATATATATAGGATTTTTCCTTGACCCTGTCAGTCCGGCCCCATGAGACGGTGATTTTCTCGGCCCCTGGTGGCCCGAGATCGATCCCGCTGCACAGATTCGTGCGCCAGGGCCCCCTGCAGATAATTCACCTTGGTTTATTGCGCTATCTCTAATAGCACACGAGATATCACCAGATATATATTGGATTTTTCCCTGACCCTGAGTGTCCGGCCCCATGTGCCGATGGTTTTCTCGGTTCCTCGTGGTCCGAGGTCGATCCCGCTGAACAGATTCATGCGCCAGAGCTTCCTGCAGACAATTCACTTTGGTTTATTGCGCTATCTGTAATAGCACCCGAGATATCACTAGATATATGCTGGATTTTTACATGACCTTGGGTGACGGATTCCGAATATCTGTAATTTTCTCGGCTCCTGGTGGTCCGAGGTCGTTCCCACTGCCCAGATTCATGCGCCAGGGCCTCCTACAGACAATGGACTTTGATTTATTGCGCTATCTCTAATAGCACCCGAGATATCACCAGATACATATTGGATTTTTCCCTGGCCCTGAGTGTCCGGCCCCATGAGACTGTGGTTTTCTCGGCCCCTGGTGGACCGAGGTCTTTCCCGCTGCACAGATTCATGCGCCAGGGCCTCCTGCAGACAATGCACTTTGATTTATTCCGCTATCTGTAATAGCACCCGAGATATCACCAGATTTATATTGGATTTTTCCCTGACCCTGAGTGTCCGACCCCATGAGGCGGTGGTTTTCTCGGCCCCTGGTGCTCCGAGGTCGTTCCCGCTGCACAGATTCATGCGCCGGTGCCTCCCGCAGACAATGCACTTTGAATTATTTCGCTATCTCCAATAGCACCCGAGATATCACGAGATATATATTGGATTTTTCCCTGACCCTGAGTGTCCGGCCCCATGAGACGGTAGTTTTCTCGGCCCCTGGTGGTCCGAGGTCGTTCCCGCTGCACAGATTCATGCGCTAGGGCCTCCGGCAGACAATGCACTTTGATTTATTGCGCTATCTGTAATAGCACCCGAGATATCACCAGATATATATTGGATTTTCCCCTGACCCTGAGTGTCCGGCCCCATGTGTCGATGGTTTTCTCGGTCCCTCGTGGTCCGAGGTCGTTCCCGCTGCACAGATTCATGCGCCGGTGCCTCCCGCAGACAATGCACTTTGAATTATTTCGCTATCTCTAATAGCACCCGAGATATCACGAGATATATATTGGATTTTTCCCTGACCCTGAGTGTCCGGCTCCATGAGACGGAGGTTTTCTCGGCCCCTGGTGGTCCGAGGTCGTTCCTGCTGCACAGATTCATTCGCCAGTACCTCCTACAGACAATGCACTTTGATTTATTTCGCTATCTATAATAGCACCCGAGATATCACCAGATATATATTGGATTTTTCCTTGACCCTGTTAGTCCGGCCCCATGTGTCGATGGTATTCTCGGCCCCTGATGGTCCGAGGTCGATCCCGCTGCACAGATTCATGCGCCAGGGCCCCCTGCAGATAATTCACTATGATTTATTGCGCTATCTCTAATAGCACCCGAGATATCACCAGATATATATTGGATTTTTCCCTGACCCTGAGTGTCCGGCCCCATGAGACGGTAGATTTCTCGGCCCCTGGTGGTCCCAGGTCGTTCCCGCTGCACAGATTCATGCGCCAGGGCCTCCTGCAGACAATGCACTTTGATTTATTGCGCTATCTGTAATAGCACCCGAGATATCACCAGATTTATATTGGATGTTCTCTGACCCTGAGTGTCCGGCCCCATGAGACTGTAGCTTTTTCGGCCCCTCGTGGTCCGAGGTCGTTCCAGCTGCGCAGATTCATGCGCCAGAGCCTCCTACGGACAATGCACCTTGATTTATTGCGCTATCTCTAATAGCAACCGAGATATCACCAGATATATATTGGATTTTTCCCTGACCCTGACAGTCCGGCCCCATGAGACCGTGATTTTCTCGGCCCCTGGTGGTCCGAGGTCGATCCCGCTGCACAGATTTATGCGCCAGGGCCTCCTGCAAACAATGCCCTTTGGTTTATTGCGCTATCTCTAATAGCACCCGAGATATCACCAGATATATATTGGATTTTTCCCTGACCCTGAGGGTCCGGCCCCATGTTACGGTAGTTTTCTCGGCCCCTGGTGGTCCGAGGTCGGTCCCGCTGCACAGATTCATGGGATAGGGCCCCCTGCAGATAGTTCACTTTGGTTTAGTTCGCTATCTGTAAGAGCACCCGAGATATCACCAGATATATATTGTATTTTTCCACGACCCTGAGTGTCCGGCCCCATGAGACGGTGATTTTCTCGGCCCCTGGTGGTCCGAGGTCGATCCCGCTGCAGAGATTCATGCGCCAGGGCCTCCTACAGACAATGCACTTTGATTTATTGCGCTATCTGTAATAGCACCCGAGATATCACCAGATATATATTGGATTCTCCCCTGACCCTGAGTGTCCAGCCCCATGAGACGGTAGTTTTCTCGGCCCCTGGTGGTCCGAGGTCGTTCCCGCTGCCCAGATTCATGCGCCAGGGCCTCCTACAGACAATGCACTTTGATTTATTGCGCTATCTGTAATAGCACCCGAGATATCATCAGATATATATTGGATTTTTCCCTGACCCTGAGTAACCGGCCCCATGTGTCGGTGGTTTTCTCGGCCCCTGGTAGTCCGAGGTCGATACCGCTGCACAGATTCATGCGCCAGGGCCTCCTACAGTCAATGCACTTTGGTTTATTGCGCTATCTCTAATAGCACCCGAGATATCACCATATATATATTGGATTTTCCCCTGACCCTGAGTGTCCGCCCCCATGTGTCGGTGGTTTTCTCGGCCCGTGGTGGTCCGAAGTCGTTCTCGCTGCACAGATTCATGCGCCAGGGCCTCCTGCAGACAATGCACTTTGGTTTATTGCGCTATCTCTAATAGCACCCGAGATATCACCAGATATATATTGCATTTTTCCCTGACCCTGACAGTCCGGCCCCATGAGACGGTGATTTTCTCGGCCCCTGGTTGTCCGAGGTCCTTCCCGCTGCACAGATTCATGCGCGAGGGCCTCCTGCAGACAATGCACTTTGATTTATTGCGCTATCTGTAATAGCACCCGAGATATCACCAGATATATATTGGATTTTTCCCTGACCCTGACAGTCCGACCCCATGAGACGGTGGTTTTCTCGGCCCCTGGTGGTCCGAGGTTGTTCCTGCTGCACAGATTCCTGCGCCAGGGCATCCTACAGACAATGCACTTTTATTTATTGCGCTATCTGTAATAGCACCCGAGATATAACCATATATATATTGGATTTTCCCCTGACCCTGAGTGTCCGCCCCCATGTGTCGGTGGTTTTCTCGGCCCGTGGTGGTCCGAAATCGTTCTCGCTGCACAGATTCATGCGCCAGGGCCTCCTGCAGACAATGCACTTTGGTTTATTGCGCTATCTCTAATAGCACCCGAGATATCACCAGATATATATTGCATTTTTCCCTGACCCTGACAGTCCGGCCCCATGAGACGGTGATTTTCTCGGCCCCTGGTTGTCCGAGGTCATTCCCGCTGCACAGATTCATGCGCGAGGGCCTCCTGCAGACAATGCACTTTGATTTATTGCGGTATCTCTAATAGCACCCGAAATATCACCAGATATATATTGGATTTTTCCCTGACCCTGACAGTCGGACCCCATGAGACGGTGGTTTTCTCGGCCCCTGGTTGTCCGAGGTCGTTCCCGCTGCACAGATTCATGCGCCAGGGCCTCCTACAGACAATGCACTTTGATTTATTGCGCTATCTGTAATAGCACCCGAGATATCACCAGATATATATTGTATTTTTCCCCGACCCTGAGTGTCCGGCCCCATGTGTCGGTGTTTTTCTCGACCCCTGTGGGTCCGAGGTCGTTCCCGCTGCACAGATTCATGGGATAGGGCCCACTGCAGATAGTTCACTTTGGTTTAGTTCGCTATCTGTAAGAGCACCCGAGATATCACCAGATATATATTGGATTCTCCCCTGACCCTGAGTGTCCAGCTCCATGAGACGGTAGTTTTCTCGGCCCCTGGCGGTCCGAGGTCGTTCCCGCTGCCCAGATTCATGCGCCAGGGCCTCCTACAGACAATGCACTTTGATTTATTGCGCTATCTGTAATAGCACCCGAGATATCACCAGATATATATTGGATTTTTCCCTGACCCTGAGTAACCGGCCCCATGTGTCGGTGGTTTTCTCGGCCCCTGGTAGTCCGAGGTCGATACCGCTGCACAGATTCATGCGCCAGGGCCTCCTAAAGTCAATGCACTTTAATTTATTCCGCTATCTGTAATAGCACCCGTGATATCACCAGATTTATGTTGGATTTTTCCCTGACCCTGAGTGTCCGACTCCATGAGACGGTGGTTTTCTCGGCCCCTGGTTGTCCGAGGTCGTTCCCGCTGCACAGATTCATGCGCCAGGGCCTCCTGCAGACAATGCACTTTGGTTTATTGCGCTATCTCTAATAGCACCCGAGATATCACCAGATATATATTGGATTTTTCCCTGACCCTGAGGGTCCGGCCCCATGAGACTGTAGTTTTCTCGGCCCCTGGTGGTCCGAGGTCGGTCCCGCAGCACAGATTCATGGGATAGGGCCCCCTGCAGATAGTTCACTTTGGTTTAGTTCGCTATCTGTAAGAGCACCCGAGATATCACCAGATATATATTGTATTTTTCCACGACCCTGAGTGTCCGGCCCCATGTGTCGGTAGTTTTCTCGGCCCCTGGTAGTTCGAGGTCGATCCCGCTGCACAGATTCATGCGCCAGGGCCTCCTGCAGACAATGCACTTTGGTTTATTGCGCTATCTCTAATAGCACCCGAGATATCACCAGATATATATTGGATTTTTCCCTGACCCTGACAGTTCGACACCATGAGACGGTGGTTTTCTCGGCCCCTGGTGGTCCGAGGTCGTTCTCGCTGCACAGATTCATGCGCCAGGGCCTCCTACAGACAATGCACTTTGATTTATTGCGTTATCTGTAATAGCACCCGAGATATCACCAGATATATATTGGATTTTTACATGACCTTGGGTGACGGATTCCGAATATCTGTAATTTTCTCGGCCCCTGGTGGTCCGAGGTCGATCCCGCTGCACAGATTCATGCGCCAGGGCCTCCTACAGACAATCCACTTTGATTTATTGCGCTATCTGTAATAGCACCCGAGATATCACCAGATATATATTGGATTTTTCCCCGACCCTGACAGTCCGGCCCCATGTGTCGATGGTTTTCTCGGCCCCTGGTGGAGCCAGGTCGTTCCCGCTGCACAGATTCATGCGCTGGGCCTCCTGCAGTCAATGCACTTTGGTTTATTGCGCTATCTCTAATAACACCCGGGATATCACCAGATATATATTGGATTTTTCCCTGACCCTGAGTGTCCAGCCTCATGAGACGGTAGTTTTCTCGGCCCCTGGTGGTCCGAGGTCGATCCCGCTGCACAGATTCATGCGCCAGGGCCTCCTACAGACAATCCAATTTGATTTATTGCGCTATCTGTAATAGCACCCGAGATATCACCAGATTTATATTGGATTTTTCCCTGACCCTGAGTGTCCGACCCCATGAGGCGGTGGTTTTCTCGGCCCCTTGTGCTCCGAGGTCGTTCCCGCTGCACAGATTCATGCGCCGGTGCCTCCCGCAGACAATGCACTTTGAATTATTTCGCTATCTCTAATAGCACCCGAGATATCACGAGATATATATTGGATTTTTCCCTGACCCTGAGTGTCCGGCTCCATGAGACGGAGGTTTTCTCGGCCCCTGGTGGTCCGAGGTCGTTCCCGCTGCACAGATTCATGCGGCAGGGCACCCTGCAGATAATTCACTTTGATTTATTGCGCTATCTCTAATAGCACCCGAGATATCACTAGATATATGCTGGATTTTTACATGACCTTGGGTGACGGATTCCGAATATCTGTAATTTTCTCGGCTCCTGGTGGTCCGAGGTCGTTCCTGCTGCACAGATTCATTCGCCAGTACCTCCTACAGACAATGCTCTTTGATTTATTTCGCTATCTATAATAGCACCCGAGATATCACCAGATATATATTGGATTTTTCCTTGACCCTGTCAGTCCGGCCCCATGTGTCGATGGTATTCTCGGCCCCTGATGGTCCGAGGTCGATCCCGCTGCACAGATTCATGCGCCAGGGCCCCCTGCAGATAATTCACTATGATTTATTGCGCTATCTCTAATAGCACCCGAGATATCACCAGATATATATTGGATTTTTCCCTGACCCTGAGTGTCCGGCCCCATGAGACGGTGATTTTCTCGGCCCCTGGTGGCCCGAGATCGATCCCGCTGCACAGATTCGTGCGCCAGGGCCCCCTGCAGATAATTCACCTTGGTTTATTGCGCTATCTCTAATAGCACACGAGATATCACCAGATATATATTGGATTTTTCCCTGACCCTGAGTGTCCGGCCCCATGTGCCGATGGTTTTCTCGGTTCCTCGTGGTCCGAGGTCGATCCCGCTGAACAGATTCATGCGCCAGAGCTTCCTGCAGACAATTCACTTTGGTTTATTGCGCTATCTGTAATAGCACCCGAGATATCACTAGATATATGCTGGATTTTTACATGACCTTGGGTGACGGATTCCGAATATCTGTAATTTTCTCGGCTCCTGGTGGTCCGAGGTCGTTCCCACTGCCCAGATTCATGCGCCAGGGCCTCCTACAGACAATGGACTTTGATTTATTGCGCTATCTCTAATAGCACCCGAGATATCACCAGATACATATTGGATTTTTCCCTGGCCCTGAGTGTCCGGCCCCATGAGACTGTGGTTTTCTCGGCCCCTGGTGGACCGAGGTCTTTCCCGCTGCACAGATTCATGCGCCAGGGCCTCCTGCAGACAATGCACTTTGATTTATTCCGCTATCTGTAATAGCACCCGAGATATCACCAGATTTATATTGGATTTTTCCCTGACCCTGAGTGTCCGACCCCATGAGGCGGTGGTTTTCTCGGCCCCTGGTGCTCCGAGGTCGTTCCCGCTGCACAGATTCATGCGCCGGTGCCTCCCGCAGACAATGCACTTTGAATTATTTCGCTATCTCCAATAGCACCCGAGATATCACGAGATATATATTGGATTTTTCCCTGACCCTGAGTGTCCGGCCCCATGAGACGGTAGTTTTCTCGGCCCCTGGTGGTCCGAGGTCGTTCCCGCTGCACAGATTCATGCGCTAGGGCCTCCGGCAGACAATGCACTTTGATTTATTGCGCTATCTGTAATAGCACCCGAGATATCACCAGATATATATTGGATTTTCCCCTGACCCTGAGTGTCCGGCCCCATGTGTCGATGGTTTTCTCGGTCCCTCGTGGTCCGAGGTCGTTCCCGCTGCACAGATTCATGCGCCGGTGCCTCCCGCAGACAATGCACTTTGAATTATTTCGCTATCTCTAATAGCACCCGAGATATCACGAGATATATATTGGATTTTTCCCTGACCCTGAGTGTCCGGCTCCATGAGACGGAGGTTTTCTCGGCCCCTGGTGGTCCGAGGTCGTTCCTGCTGCACAGATTCATTCGCCAGTACCTCCTACAGACAATGCACTTTGATTTATTTCGCTATCTATAATAGCACCCGAGATATCACCAGATATATATTGGATTTTTCCTTGACCCTGTTAGTCCGGCCCCATGTGTCGATGGTATTCTCGGCCCCTGATGGTCCGAGGTCGATCCCGCTGCACAGATTCATGCGCCAGGGCCCCCTGCAGATAATTCACTATGATTTATTGCGCTATCTCTAATAGCACCCGAGATATCACCAGATATATATTGGATTTTTCCCTGACCCTGAGTGTCCGGCCCCATGAGACGGTAGATTTCTCGGCCCCTGGTGGTCCCAGGTCGTTCCCGCTGCACAGATTCATGCGCCAGGGCCTCCTGCAGACAATGCACTTTGATTTATTGCGCTATCTGTAATAGCACCCGAGATATCACCAGATTTATATTGGATGTTCTCTGACCCTGAGTGTCCGGCCCCATGAGACTGTAGCTTTTTCGGCCCCTCGTGGTCCGAGGTCGTTCCAGCTGCGCAGATTCATGCGCCAGAGCCTCCTACGGACAATGCACCTTGATTTATTGCGCTATCTCTAATAGCAACCGAGATATCACCAGATATATATTGGATTTTTCCCTGACCCTGACAGTCCGGCCCCATGAGACCGTGATTTTCTCGGCCCCTGGTGGTCCGAGGTCGATCCCGCTGCACAGATTTATGCGCCAGGGCCTCCTGCAAACAATGCCCTTTGGTTTATTGCGCTATCTCTAATAGCACCCGAGATATCACCAGATATATATTGGATTTTTCCCTGACCCTGAGGGTCCGGCCCCATGTTACGGTAGTTTTCTCGGCCCCTGGTGGTCCGAGGTCGGTCCCGCTGCACAGATTCATGGGATAGGGCCCCCTGCAGATAGTTCACTTTGGTTTAGTTCGCTATCTGTAAGAGCACCCGAGATATCACCAGATATATATTGTATTTTTCCACGACCCTGAGTGTCCGGCCCCATGAGACGGTGATTTTCTCGGCCCCTGGTGGTCCGAGGTCGATCCCGCTGCAGAGATTCATGCGCCAGGGCCTCCTACAGACAATGCACTTTGATTTATTGCGCTATCTGTAATAGCACCCGAGATATCACCAGATATATATTGGATTCTCCCCTGACCCTGAGTGTCCAGCCCCATGAGACGGTAGTTTTCTCGGCCCCTGGTGGTCCGAGGTCGTTCCCGCTGCCCAGATTCATGCGCCAGGGCCTCCTACAGACAATGCACTTTGATTTATTGCGCTATCTGTAATAGCACCCGAGATATCATCAGATATATATTGGATTTTTCCCTGACCCTGAGTAACCGGCCCCATGTGTCGGTGGTTTTCTCGGCCCCTGGTAGTCCGAGGTCGATACCGCTGCACAGATTCATGCGCCAGGGCCTCCTACAGTCAATGCACTTTGGTTTATTGCGCTATCTCTAATAGCACCCGAGATATCACCATATATATATTGGATTTTCCCCTGACCCTGAGTGTCCGCCCCCATGTGTCGGTGGTTTTCTCGGCCCGTGGTGGTCCGAAGTCGTTCTCGCTGCACAGATTCATGCGCCAGGGCCTCCTGCAGACAATGCACTTTGGTTTATTGCGCTATCTCTAATAGCACCCGAGATATCACCAGATATATATTGCATTTTTCCCTGACCCTGACAGTCCGGCCCCATGAGACGGTGATTTTCTCGGCCCCTGGTTGTCCGAGGTCCTTCCCGCTGCACAGATTCATGCGCGAGGGCCTCCTGCAGACAATGCACTTTGATTTATTGCGCTATCTGTAATAGCACCCGAGATATCACCAGATATATATTGGATTTTTCCCTGACCCTGACAGTCCGACCCCATGAGACGGTGGTTTTCTCGGCCCCTGGTGGTCCGAGGTTGTTCCTGCTGCACAGATTCCTGCGCCAGGGCATCCTACAGACAATGCACTTTTATTTATTGCGCTATCTGTAATAGCACCCGAGATATAACCATATATATATTGGATTTTCCCCTGACCCTGAGTGTCCGCCCCCATGTGTCGGTGGTTTTCTCGGCCCGTGGTGGTCCGAAATCGTTCTCGCTGCACAGATTCATGCGCCAGGGCCTCCTGCAGACAATGCACTTTGGTTTATTGCGCTATCTCTAATAGCACCCGAGATATCACCAGATATATATTGCATTTTTCCCTGACCCTGACAGTCCGGCCCCATGAGACGGTGATTTTCTCGGCCCCTGGTTGTCCGAGGTCATTCCCGCTGCACAGATTCATGCGCGAGGGCCTCCTGCAGACAATGCACTTTGATTTATTGCGGTATCTCTAATAGCACCCGAAATATCACCAGATATATATTGGATTTTTCCCTGACCCTGACAGTCGGACCCCATGAGACGGTGGTTTTCTCGGCCCCTGGTTGTCCGAGGTCGTTCCCGCTGCACAGATTCATGCGCCAGGGCCTCCTACAGACAATGCACTTTGATTTATTGCGCTATCTGTAATAGCACCCGAGATATCACCAGATATATATTGTATTTTTCCCCGACCCTGAGTGTCCGGCCCCATGTGTCGGTGTTTTTCTCGACCCCTGTGGGTCCGAGGTCGTTCCCGCTGCACAGATTCATGGGATAGGGCCCACTGCAGATAGTTCACTTTGGTTTAGTTCGCTATCTGTAAGAGCACCCGAGATATCACCAGATATATATTGGATTCTCCCCTGACCCTGAGTGTCCAGCTCCATGAGACGGTAGTTTTCTCGGCCCCTGGCGGTCCGAGGTCGTTCCCGCTGCCCAGATTCATGCGCCAGGGCCTCCTACAGACAATGCACTTTGATTTATTGCGCTATCTGTAATAGCACCCGAGATATCACCAGATATATATTGGATTTTTCCCTGACCCTGAGTAACCGGCCCCATGTGTCGGTGGTTTTCTCGGCCCCTGGTAGTCCGAGGTCGATACCGCTGCACAGATTCATGCGCCAGGGCCTCCTAAAGTCAATGCACTTTAATTTATTCCGCTATCTGTAATAGCACCCGTGATATCACCAGATTTATGTTGGATTTTTCCCTGACCCTGAGTGTCCGACTCCATGAGACGGTGGTTTTCTCGGCCCCTGGTTGTCCGAGGTCGTTCCCGCTGCACAGATTCATGCGCCAGGGCCTCCTGCAGACAATGCACTTTGGTTTATTGCGCTATCTCTAATAGCACCCGAGATATCACCAGATATATATTGGATTTTTCCCTGACCCTGAGGGTCCGGCCCCATGAGACTGTAGTTTTCTCGGCCCCTGGTGGTCCGAGGTCGGTCCCGCAGCACAGATTCATGGGATAGGGCCCCCTGCAGATAGTTCACTTTGGTTTAGTTCGCTATCTGTAAGAGCACCCGAGATATCACCAGATATATATTGTATTTTTCCACGACCCTGAGTGTCCGGCCCCATGTGTCGGTAGTTTTCTCGGCCCCTGGTAGTTCGAGGTCGATCCCGCTGCACAGATTCATGCGCCAGGGCCTCCTGCAGACAATGCACTTTGGTTTATTGCGCTATCTCTAATAGCACCCGAGATATCACCAGATATATATTGGATTTTTCCCTGACCCTGACAGTTCGACACCATGAGACGGTGGTTTTCTCGGCCCCTGGTGGTCCGAGGTCGTTCTCGCTGCACAGATTCATGCGCCAGGGCCTCCTACAGACAATGCACTTTGATTTATTGCGTTATCTGTAATAGCACCCGAGATATCACCAGATATATATTGGATTTTTACATGACCTTGGGTGACGGATTCCGAATATCTGTAATTTTCTCGGCCCCTGGTGGTCCGAGGTCGATCCCGCTGCACAGATTCATGCGCCAGGGCCTCCTACAGACAATCCACTTTGATTTATTGCGCTATCTGTAATAGCACCCGAGATATCACCAGATATATATTGGATTTTTCCCCGACCCTGACAGTCCGGCCCCATGTGTCGATGGTTTTCTCGGCCCCTGGTGGAGCCAGGTCGTTCCCGCTGCACAGATTCATGCGCTGGGCCTCCTGCAGTCAATGCACTTTGGTTTATTGCGCTATCTCTAATAACACCCGGGATATCACCAGATATATATTGGATTTTTCCCTGACCCTGAGTGTCCAGCCTCATGAGACGGTAGTTTTCTCGGCCCCTGGTGGTCCGAGGTCGATCCCGCTGCACAGATTCATGCGCCAGGGCCTCCTACAGACAATCCAATTTGATTTATTGCGCTATCTGTAATAGCACCCGAGATATCACCAGATTTATATTGGATTTTTCCCTGACCCTGAGTGTCCGACCCCATGAGGCGGTGGTTTTCTCGGCCCCTTGTGCTCCGAGGTCGTTCCCGCTGCACAGATTCATGCGCCGGTGCCTCCCGCAGACAATGCACTTTGAATTATTTCGCTATCTCTAATAGCACCCGAGATATCACGAGATATATATTGGATTTTTCCCTGACCCTGAGTGTCCGGCTCCATGAGACGGAGGTTTTCTCGGCCCCTGGTGGTCCGAGGTCGTTCCCGCTGCACAGATTCATGCGGCAGGGCACCCTGCAGATAATTCACTTTGATTTATTGCGCTATCTCTAATAGCACCCGAGATATCACTAGATATATGCTGGATTTTTACATGACCTTGGGTGACGGATTCCGAATATCTGTAATTTTCTCGGCTCCTGGTGGTCCGAGGTCGTTCCTGCTGCACAGATTCATTCGCCAGTACCTCCTACAGACAATGCTCTTTGATTTATTTCGCTATCTATAATAGCACCCGAGATATCACCAGATATATATTGGATTTTTCCTTGACCCTGTCAGTCCGGCCCCATGTGTCGATGGTATTCTCGGCCCCTGATGGTCCGAGGTCGATCCCGCTGCACAGATTCATGCGCCAGGGCCCCCTGCAGATAATTCACTATGATTTATTGCGCTATCTCTAATAGCACCCGAGATATCACCAGATATATATTGGATTTTTCCCTGACCCTGAGTGTCCGGCCCCATGAGACGGTAGTTTTCTCGGCCCCTGGTGGTCCCAGGTCGTTCCCGCTGCACAGATTCATGCGCCAGGGCCTCCTGCAGACAATGCACTTTGATTTATTGCGCTATCTGTAATAGCACCCGAGATATCACCAGATTTATATTAGGATGTTTCCCTGACCCTGAGTGTCCGGCCCCATGAGACTGTAGCTTTTTCGGCCCCTCGTGGTCCGAGGTCGTTCCAGCTGCGCAGATTCATGCGCCAGAGCCTCCTACGGACAATGCACCTTGATTTATTGCGCTATCTCTAATAGCACCCGAGATATCACCAGATATATATTGGATTTTTCCCTGACCCTGACAGTCCGGCCCCATGAGACGGTGATTTTCTCGGCCCCTGGTGGTCCGAGGTCGATCCCGCTGCACAGATTTATGCACCAGGGCCTCCTGCAGACAATGCCCTTTGGTTTATTGCGCTATCTCTAATAGCACCCGAGATATCACCAGATATATATTGGATTTTTCCCTGATCCTGAGTGTCCGGCGCCATGAGACAGAAGTTTTCTCGGCCCCTCGTGGTCCGAGGTCGTTCCCGCTGCACAGATTCATGCGCCAGGGCCTCCTGCAGTCAATGCACTTTGGTTTATTGCGCTATCTCTAATAACACCCGCGATATCACCAGATATATATTGGATTTTTCCCTGACCCTGAGTGTCCAGCCTCATGAGACGGTAGTTTTCTCGGCCTCTGGTGGTCCGAGGTCTTTCCCGCTGCACAGATTCATGCGCCAGGGCCTCCTGCAGACAATGCACTTTGATTTATTGCGCTATCTGTAATATCACCAGATTTATATTGGATTTTTCCCTGACCCTGAGTGTCCGACCCCATGAGGTGGTGGTTTTCTCGGCCCCTTGTGCTCCGAGGTCGTTCCCGCTGCACAGATTCATGCGCCGGTGCCTCCCGCAGACAATGCACTTTGAATTATTTCGCTATCTCTAATAGCACCCGAGATATCACGAGATATATATTGGATTTTTCCCTGACCCTGACAGTCCGACCCCATGAGACGGTGGTTTTCTCGGCACCTGGTGGTCCGAGGTCGATTCCGCTGCACAGATTCATGCGCCAAGGCTTCCTGCAGATAATTCACTTTGGTTTATTGCGCTATCTCTAATAGCACTCGAGATATCACCAGATATATATTGGATTTTTCCCAGACCCTGACAGTCCGGCCCCATGTGTCGGTGGTTTTCTCGGCCCCTGGTGGTCCGAGGTCGTTCCCGCTGCACAGATTCATGCTCCAGGGCCTCCTGCAGATAATTCACTTTGGTTCATTGCGATATCTCTAATAGCACCCGAGATGTCACCAGATATATATTGGATTTTTCCCTGACCCCGACAATCCGGCCCCATGAGACGGTGATTTTCTCGGCCCCTGGTGGTCCGAGGTCGATCCCGCTGCACAGATTCATGCGCCAGGGCCCCCTGCAGATAGTTCACTTTGGTTTAGTGCGCTATCTGTAAGAGCACCCGAGATATCACCAGATATATATTGAATTTTTCCTCGACCCTGAGTGTCCGGCCCCATGAGACGGTGATTTTCTCGGTCCCTGGTGTTGCGAGGTCGTTCCCGCTGCACAGATTCATGCGCCAGGGCCTCCTGCAGACAATGCACTTTGATTTATTGCGCTATCTGTAATAGCACCCGAGATATCAGCAGATATATATTGGATTTTTCACTGACCCTGAGTGTCCGGCCCCATGAGACGGTGATTTTCTCGGTCCCTGGTGTTGCGAGGTCGGTCCCGCAGCACAGATTCATGGGATAGGGCCCCCTGCAGATAGTTCACTTTGGTTTAGTTCGCTATCTGTAATAGCACCCGAGATATCACCAGATATATATTGTATTTTTCCCTGACCCTGACAGTCCGGACCCTGGTTGTCCGAGGTCGCTCCCGCTGCACAGATTCATGCGCCAGGGCCTCCTACAGACAATGCACTTTGGTTTATTGCGCTATCTCTAATAGCACCCGAGATATCACCAGATATATATTGGATTTTTCCCTGACCCTGAGGGTCCGGCCCCATGTTACGGTAGTTTTCTCGGCCCCTGGTGGTCCGAGGTCGGTCTCGCTGCACAGATTCATGGGATAGGGCCCCCTGCAGATAGTTCACTTTGGTTTAGTTCGCTATCTGTAAGAGCACCCGAGATATCACCAGATATATATTGTATTTTTCCACGACGCTGAGTGTCCGGCCCCATGAGACGGTGATTTTCTCGGCCCCTGGTGGTCCGAGGTCGATCCCGCTGCACAGATTCATGCGCCAGGGCCTCCTACAGACAATGCACTTTGATTTATTGCGCTATCTGTAATAGCACCCGAGATATCACCAGATATATATTGGATTTTTCCCTGACCCTGACAGTCCGACCCCATGAGACGGTGGTTTTCTCGGCCCCTGGTGGTCCGAGGTTGTTCCTGCTGCACAGATTCCTGCGCCAGGGCATCCTACAGACAATGCACTTTGATTTATTGCGCTATCTGTAATAGCACCCGAGATATCACCATATATATATTGGATTTTCCCCTGACCCTGAGTGTCCGCCCCCATGTGTCGGTGGTTTTCTCGGCCCGTGGTGGTCCGAGATCGTTCTCGCTGCACAGATTCATGCGCCAGGGCCTCCTGCAGACAATGCACTTTGGTTTAATGCGCTATCTCTAATAGCACCCGAGATATCACCAGATAGATATTGCATTTTTCCCTGACCCTGACAGTCCGGCCCCATGAGACGGTGATTTTCTCGGCCCCTGGTTGTCCGAGGTCGTTCCCGCTGCACAGATTCATGTGCGAGGGCCTCCTGCAGACAATGCACTTTGATTTATTGCGCTATCTGTAATAGCACCCGAGATATCACCAGATATATATTGGATTTTTCCCTGACCCTGACAGTCCGACCCCATGAGACGGTGGTTTTCTCGGCCCCTGGTGGTCCGAGGTTGTTCCTGCTGCACAGATTCCTGCGCCAGGGCATCCTACAGACAATGCACTTTGATTTATTGCGCTATCTGTAATAGCACCCGAGATATCACCAGATATATATTGGATTTTTCCCCGACCCTGACAGTCCGGCTCCATGTGTCCGTGGTTTTCTCGGCCCCTGGTGTTCCGAGGTCGTTCTCGCTGCACAGATTCATGCGCCAGGGCCTCCGGCAGACAATGCACTTTGGTTTATAGCGCTATCTCTAATTTGCACCCGAGATATCACCAGATATATATTGTATTTTTCCCTGACCCTGACAGTCCGGACCCTGGTTGTCCGAGGTCGTTCCCGCTGCACAGATTCATGCGCGAGGGCCTCCTGCAGACAATGCACTTTGATTTATTGCGCTATCTCTAATAGCAACCGAGATATCACCAGATATATATTGGATTTTTCCCTGACCCTGAGTGTCCGGCCCCATGAGATGGTAGTTTTCTCGGCCCCTAGTGGTCCCAGGTCGTTCCCGCTGCACAGATTCATGCGCTGGGGCCTCCTGCAGACAATGCACCTTGGTTTATTGCGCTATCTGTAATAGCACCCGAGATATCACTAGATATATATTGGATTTTCCCCTGACCCTGAGTGTCCGGCCCCATGTGTCGATGTTTTTCTCGGGCCCTCGTGGCCCGAGGTCGATCCCGCTGAACAGATTCATGCGCCAGGGCTTCCTGCAGACAATTCACTTTGGTTTATTGCGCTATCTGTAATAGCACTCGAGATATCACCAGATATATATTGGATTTTTCCCTGACCCTGAGTGTCCGACAACATGAGACGGTGGTTTTCTCGGCCCCTGGTGGTCCGAGGTCGTTCCCGCTGCACAGATTCATGCGCCAGGGCCTCCTGCAGATAATTCACATTGGTTTATTGCGCTATCTCTAATAGCACCCGAGATATCACCAGATATATATTGGATTTTTCCCTGACCCTGACAGTCCGGCCCCATGTGCCGATGGTTTTCTCGGTTCCTCGTGGTCTGAGGTCGATCCCGCTGAACAGATTCATGCACCAGAGCTTCCTGCAGACAATTCACTTTGGTTTATTGCGCTATCTGTAATAGCACCCGAGATATCACTGGATATATGCTGGATTTTTACATTACCTTGGGTGACGGATTCCGAATATCTGTAATTTTCACGGCTCCTGGTGGCCCGAGATCGTTCCCGCTGCACGGATTCATGCGCCAGGGCCTCCTGCAGATAATTCAGTTTGGTTTATTGCGCTATCTCTAATAGCACCCGAGATATCACCAGATATATATTTAATTTTCCCTGACCCTGACAGTCCGGCCCCATGTGTCGATGGTTTTCTCGGTCCCTCGTGGTCCGAGGTCGGTCCCGTTGAACAGATTCATGCGCCAGAGCTTCCTGCAGACAATTCACTTTGGTTTATTGCGCTATCTGTAATAGCACCCGAGATATCACTAGATATATGCTGGATTTTTACATGACCTTGGGTGACGGATTCCGAATATCTGTAATTTTCTCGGCTCCTGGTGGTCCGAGGTCGTTCCTGCTGCACAGATTCATTCGCCAGTGCCTCCTACAGACAATGGACTTTGATTAATTGCGCTATCTCTAATAGCACCCGAGATATCTCCAGATACATATTGGATTTTTCCCTGGCCCTGAGTGTCCGGCCCCATGAGACTGTGGTTTTCTCGGCCCCTGGTGGACCGAGGTCTTTCCCGCTGCACAGATTCATGCGCCAGGGCCTCCTGCAGACAATGCACTTTGATTTATTGCGCTATCTGTAATAGCACCCGAGATATCACCAGATTTATATTGGATTTTTCCCTGACCCTGAGTGTCCGACCCCATGAGGCGGTGGTTTTCTCGGCCCCTGGTGCTCCGAGGTCGTTCCCGCTGCACAGATTCATGCGCCGGTGCCTCCCGCAGACAATGCACTTTGAATTATTTCGCTATCTCCAATAGAACCCGAGATATCACGAGATATATATTGGATTTTTCCCTGACCCTGAGTGTCCGGCCCCATGAGACGGTAGTTTTCTCGGCCCCTGGTGGTCCGAGGTCGTTCCCGCTGCCCAGATTCATGCGCTAGGGCCTCCGGCAGACAATGCACTTTGATTTATTGCGCTATCTGTAATAGCACCCGAGATATCACTACATATATATTGGATTTTCCCCTGACCCTGAGTGTCCGGCCCCATGAGACGGTGGTTTTCTCGGCCCCTGGTGGTCCGAGATCGTTCCCGCTGCACTGATTCATGCGCCAGGGCCTCCTGCAGATAATTCAGTTTGGTTTATTGCGCTATGTCTAATAGCACCCGAGATATCACCAGATATATATTTGATTTTTCCCTGACCCTGAGTGTCCGGCCCCATGAGACGGTAGTTTTCTCGGCCCCTGGTGGAGCCAGGTCGTTCCCGCTGCACAGATTCATGCGCTGGGCCTCCAGCAGACAATGCACTTTGATTTATTGCGCTATCTCTAATAGCACCCGAGATATCACCAGATATATATTGGATTTTCCCCTGACCCTGAGTGTCCGGCCCCATGTGTCGATGGTTTTCTCGGTCCCTCGTGGTCCGAGGTCGTTCCCGCTGCACAGATTCATGCGCCAGGGCCTCCTGCAGTCAATGCACTTTGGTTTATTGCGCTATCTCTAATAACACCCGGGATATCACCAGATATATATTGGATTTTACCCTGACCCTGAGTGTCCAGCCTCATGAGACGGTAGTTTTCTCGGCCTCTGGTGGTCCGAGGTCTTTCCCGCTGCACAGATTCATGCGCCAGGGCCTCCTGCAGACAATGCACTTTGATTTATTGCGCTATCTGTAATAGCACCCGAGATATCACCAGATTTATATTGGATTTTTCCCTGACCCTGAGTGTCCGACCCCATGAGGCGGTGGTTTTCTCGGCCCCTGGTGCTCCGAGGTCGTTCCCGCTGCACAGATTCATGCGCCGGTGCCTCCCGCAGACAATGCACTTTGAATTATTTCGCTATCTCTAATAGCACCCGAGATATCACGAGATATATATTGGATTTTTCCCTGACCCTGAGTGTCCGGCTCCATGAGACGGAGGTTTTCTCGGCCCCTGGTGGTCCGAGGTCGTTCCCGCTGCACAGATTCATGCGGCAGGGCACCCTGCAGATAATTCACTTTGACTTATTGCGCTATCTCTAATAGCACCCGAGATAACACTAGATATATGCTGGATTTTTACATGACCTTGGGTGACGGATTCCGAATATCTGTAATTTTCTCGGCTCCTGGTGGTCCGAGGTCGTTCCTGCTGCACAGATTCATTCGCCAGTACCTCCTACAGACAATGCACTTTGATTTATTTCGCTATCTATAATAGCACCCGAGATATCACCAGATATATATTGAATTTTTCCTTGACCCTGTCAGTCCGGCCCCATGTGTCGATGGTATTCTCGGCCCCTGATGGTCCGAGGTCGATCCCGCTGCACAGATTCATGCGCCAGGGCCCCCTGCAGATAATTCACTATGATTTATTCTGCTATCTCTAATAGCACCCGAGATATCACCAGATATATATTGGATTTTTCCCTGACCCTGAGTGTCCGGCCCCATGAGACGGTAGTTTTCTCGGCCCCTGGTGGTCCCAGGACGTTCCCGCTGCACAGATTCATGCGCCAGGGCCTCCTGCAGACAATGCACTTTGATTTATTGCGCTATCTGTAATAGCACCCGAGATATCACCAGATTTATATTAGGATGTTTCCCTGACCCTGAGTGTCCGGCCCCATGAGACTGTAGCTTTTTCGGCCCCTCGTGGTCCGAGGTCGTTCCAGCTGCGCAGATTCATGCGCCAGAGCCTCCTACGGACAATGCACCTTGATTTATTGCGCTATCTCTAATAGCACCCGAGATATCACCAGATATATATTGGATTTTTCCCTGACCCTGAGTGTCCGGCCCCATGAGACGGTGATTTTCTCGGCCCCTGGTGGTCCGAGGTCGATCCCGCTGCACAGATTTATGCGCCAGGGCCTCCTGCAGACAATGCCCTTTGGTTTATTGTGCAATCTCTAGTAGCACCCGAGATATCACCAGATATATATTGGATTTTTCCCTGACCCTGACAGTCCGGACCCTGGTTGTCCGAGGTCGCTCCCGCTGCACAGATACATACGCCAGGGCCTCCTACAGACAATGCACTTTGGTTTATTGCGCTATCTCTAATAGCACCCGAGATATCACCAGATATATATTGGATTTTTCCCTGACCCTGAGGGTCCGGCCCCATGTTACGGTAGTTTTCTCGGCCCCTGGTGGTCCGAGGTCGGTCCCGCTGCACAGATTCATGGGATAGGGCCCCCTGCAGATAGTTCACTTTGGTTTAGTTCGCTATCTGTAAGAGCACCCGAGATATCACCAGATATATATTGTATTTTTCCACGACGCTGAGTGTCCGGCCCCATGAGACGGTGATTTTCTCGGCCCCTGGTGGTCCGAGGTCGATCCCGCTGCACAGATTCATGCGCCAGGGCCTCCTACAGACAATGCACTTTGATTTATTGCGCTAAATGTAATAGCACCCGAGATATCACCAGATATATATTGGATTTTTCCCTGACCCTGACAGTCCGACCCCATGAGACGGTGGTTTTCTCGGCCCCTGGTGGTCCGAGGTTGTTCCTGCTGCACAGATTCCTGCGCCCGGGCATCCTACAGACAATGCACTTTGATTTATTGCGCTATCTGTAATAGCACCCGAGATATCACCATATATATATTGGATTTTCCCCTGACCCTGAGTGTCCGCCCCCATGTGTCGGTGGTTTTCTCGGCCCGTGGTGGTCCGAGATCGTTCTCGCTGCACAGATTCATGCGCCAGGGCCTCCTGCAGACAATGCACTTTGGTTTATTGCGCTATCTCTAATAGCACCCGAGATATCACCAGATATATATTGCATTTTTCCCTGACCCTGACAGTCCGGCCCCATGAGACGGTGATTTTCTCGGCCCCAGGTTGTCCGAGGTCGTTCCCGCTGCACAGATTCATGTGCGAGGGCCTCCTGCAGACAATGCACTTTGATTTATTGCGCTATCTGTAATAGCACCCGAGATATCACTAGATATATATTGGATTTTTCCCTGACCCTGACTGTCCGACCCCATGAGACGGTGGTTTTCTCGGCCCCTGGTGGTCCGAGGTTGTTCCTGCTGCACAGATTCCTGCGCCAGGGCATCCTACAGACAATGCACTTTGATTTATTGCGCTATCTGTAATAGCACCCGAGATATCACCAGATATATATTGGATTTTTCCCCGACCCTGACAGTCCGGCTCCATGTGTCCGTGGTTTTCTCGGCCCCTGGTGTTCCGAGGTCGTTCTCGCTGCACAGATTCATGCGCCAGGGCCTCCGGCAGACAATGCCCTTTGGTTTATTGCGCTATCTCTAATTTGCACCCGAGATATCACCAGATATATATTGTATTTTTCCCTGACCCTGACAGTCCGGACCCTGGTTGTCCGAGGTCGTTCCCGCTGCACAGATTCATGCGCGACCGCCTCCTGCAGACAATGCACTTTGATTTATTGCGCTATCTCTAATAGCAACCGAGATATCACCAGATATATATTGGATTTTTCCCTGATCCTGAGTGTCCGGCCCCATGAGACAGAAGTTTTCTCGGCCCCTGGTGGTCCGAGGTCGATCCCGCTGCACAGATTCATGCGCCAGGGCCTCCTACAGACAATGCACTTTGATTTATTGCGCTATCTGTAATAGCACCCGAGATATCACCAGATATATATTGGATTTTTCCCTGACCCTGACAGACCGACCCCATGAGACGGTGGTTTTCTCGGCCCCTGGTGGTCCGAGGTTGTTCCTGCTGCACAGATTCCTGCGCCAGGGCATCCTACAGACAATGCACTTTGATTTATTGCGCTATCTGTAATAGCACCCGAGATATCACCAGATATATATTGCATTTTTCCCTGACCCTGACAGTCCGGCCCCATGAGACGGTGATTTTCTCGGCCCCAGGTTGTTCGAGGTCGTTCCCGCTGCACAGATTCATGTGCGAGGGCCTCCTGCAGACAATGCACTTTGATTTATTGCGCTATCTGTAATAGCACCCGAGATATCACTAGATATATATTGGATTTTTCCCTGACCCTGACTGTCCGACCCCATGAGACGGTGGTTTTCTCGGCCCCTGGTGGTCCGAGGTTGTTCCTGCTGCACAGATTCCTGCGCCAGGGCATCCTACAGACAATGCACTTTGATTTATTGCGCTATCTGTAATAGCACCCGAGATATCACCAGATATATATTGGATTTTTCCCCGACCCTGACAGTCCGGCTCCATGTGTCCGTGGTTTTCTCGGCCCCTGGTGTTCCGAGGTCGTTCTCGCTGCACAGATTCATGCGCCAGGGCCTCCGGCAGACAATGCCCTTTGGTTTATTGCGCTATCTCTAATTTGCACCCGAGATATCACCAGATATATATTGTATTTTTCCCTGACCCTGACAGTCCGGACCCTGGTTGTCCGAGGTCGTTCCCGCTGCACAGATTCATGCGCGACGGCCTCCTGCAGACAATGCACTTTGATTTATTGCGCTATCTCTAATAGCAACCGAGATATCACCAGATATATATTGGATTTTTCCCTGATCCTGAGTGTCCGGCCCCATGAGACAGAAGTTTTCTCGGCCCCTGGTGGTCCGAGGTCGATCCCGCTGCACAGATTCATGCGCCAGGGCCTCCTACAGACAATGCACTTTGATTTATTGCGCTATCTGTAATAGCACCCGAGATATCACCAGATATATATTGGATTTTTCCCTGACCCTGACAGACCGACGCCATGAGACGGTGGTTTTCTCGGCCCCTGGTGGTCCGAGGTTGTTCCTGCTGCACAGATTCCTGCGCCAGGGCATCCTACAGACAATGCACTTTGATTTATTGCGCTATCTGTAATAGCACCCGAGATATCACCATATATATATTGGATTTTCCCCTGACCCTGAGTGTCCGCCCCCATGTGTCGGTGGTTTTCTCGGCCCGTGGTGGTCCGAGGTCGTTCTCGCTGCACAGATTCATGCGCCAGGGCCTCCTGCAGACAATGCACTTTGGTTTATTGCGCTATCTCTAATAGCACCCGAGATATCACCAGATATATATTGCATTTTTCCCTGACCCTGAGGGTCCGGCCCCCTGTGACGGTAGTTTTCTCGGCCCCTGGTGGTCCGAGGTCGATCCCGCTGCACAGATTCATGCGCCAGGGCCTCCTGCAGACAATGCACTTTGGTTTATTGCGCTATCTCTAATAGCACCCGAGATATCACCAGATATATATTGGATTTTTCCCTGATCCTCAGTGTCCGGCCCCATGAGACAGAAGTTTTCTCGGCCCCTGGTATTCCGAGGTCGTTCCCGCTGCACAGATTCATGCGCTAGGGCCTCCTGCAGACAAGGCACTCTGATTTATTGTGCAATCTCTAGTAGCACCCGAGATATCACCAGATATATATTGGATTTTTCCCTGACCCTGACAGTCCGGCCCCATGAGACGGTGATTTTCTCAGCCACTGGTGGTCCGAGGTCGTTCCCGCTGCACAGATTCATGCGCCAGGGCCTCCTACAGACAATGCACTTTGATTTATTGCGCTATCTGTAATAGCACCCGAGATATCACCAGATATATATTGGATTCTCCCCTGACCCTGAGTGTCCAGCCCCATGAGACGGTAGTTTTCTCGGCCCCTGGTGGTCCGAGGTCGATCCCGCTGCACAGATTCATGCGCCAGGGCCTCCTACAGACAATGCACTTTGATTTATTGCGTTATCTGTAATAGCGCCCGAGATATCACCAGATATATATTGGATGTTTCCCTGACCCTGACAGTCCGGCCCCATGGGACGGTGATTTTCTCGGCCCCTGGTGGTCCGAGGTCGATCCCGCTGCACAGATTCATGCGCCAGGGCCTCCTACAGACAATGCACTTTGATTTATTGCGTTATCTGTAATAGCACCCGAGATATCACCAGATATATATTGGATTTTTACATGACCTTGGGTGACGGATTCCGAATATCTGTAATTTTCTCGGCCCCTGGTGGTCCGAGGTCGATCCCGCTGCACAGATTCATGCGCCAGGGCCTCCTACAGACAATCCTCTTTGATTTATTGCGCTATCTCTAATAGCACCCGAGATATCACCAGATATATATTGTATTTTTCCCCGACCCTGAGTGTCCGGCCCCATGTGTCGGTGGTTTTCTCGGCCCCTGGTAGTCCGAGGTCGATCCCGCTGCACAGATTCATGCGCCAGGGCCTCCTACAGACAATGCACTTTAATTTATTGCGCTATCTGTAATAGCACCCGTGATATCACCAGATATATATTGGATTCTTCCCTGAACCTGACAGTCCGGCCCCATGAGACGGTGATTTTCTCGGCCCTTGGTGGACCGAGGTCGATCCCGCTGCACAGATTCATGCGCCAGGGCCTCCTACAGACAATGCACTTTGGTTTATTGCGCTATCTCTAATAGCACCCGAGATATCACCAGATATATATTGGATTTTTCCCCGACCCTGACAGTCCGGCCCCATGTGTCCGTGGTTTTCTCGGCCCCTGGTGTTCCGAGGTCGTTCTCGCTGCACAGATTCATGCGCCAGGGCCTCCTGCAGACAATGCACTTTGGTTTATTGCGCTATCTCTAATTTGCACCCGAGATATCACCAGATATATATTGTATTTTTCCCTGACCCTGACAGTCCGGACCCTGGTTGTCCAAGGTCGTTCCCGCTGCACAGATTCATGCGCGAGGGCCTCCTGCAGGCAATGCACTTTGGTTTATTGCGCTATCTCTAATTTGCACCCGAGATATCACCAGATATATATTGTATTTTTCCCTGACCCTGACAGTCCGGACCCTGGTTGTCCGAGGTCGTTCCCGCTGCACAGATTCATGCGCGAGGGCCTCCTGCAGACAATGCACTTTGATTTATTGCGCTATCTCTAATAGCAACCGAGATATCACCAGATATATATTGGATTTTTCCCTGATCCTGAGTGTCCGGCCCCATGAGACAGAAGTTTTCTCGGCCCCTGGTAGTCCGAGGTCGTTCCCGCTGCACAGATTCATGCGCTAGGGCCTCCTGCAGGCAATGCACTTTGATTTATTGTGCAATCTCTAGTAGCACCCGAGATATCACCAGATATATATTGGATTTTTCCCTGACCCTGACAGTCCGGCCCCATGAGACGGTGATTTTCTCGGCCACTGGTGGTCCGAGGTCGTTCCCGCTGCACAGATTCATGCGCCAGGACCTCCTACAGACAATGCACTTTGATTTATTGCGTTATCTGTAATAGCACCCGAGATATCACCAGATATATATTGGATTTTTACATGACCTTGGGTGACGGATTCCGAATATCTGTAATTTTCTCGGCCCCTGGTGGTCCGAGGTCGATCCCGCTGCACAGATTCATGCGCCAGGGCCTCCTACAGACAATGCACTTTAATTTATTGCGCTATCTGTATTAGCACCCGAGATATCACCAGATATATATTGGATTTTTCCCTGACCCTGAGGGTCCGGCCCCATGTGACGGTAGTTTTCTCGGCCCCTGGTGGTCCGAGGTCGTTCCCGCTGCACAGATTCATGCGCTAGGGCCTCCTGCAGACAATGCACTTTGATTTATTGCGCAATCTCTAATAGCACCCGAGATATCACCAGATATATATTGGATTTTTCCCTGACCCTGACAGTCCGGCCCCATGAGACGGTGATTTTCTCGGCCCCTGGTGGTCCGAGATCGATCCCGCTGCACAGATTCATGCGCGAGGGCCTCCTGCAGACAATGCACTTTGGTTTATTGCGCTATCTCTAATAGCACCCGAGATATCACCAGATATATATTGCATTTTTTCCCGACCCTGACAGTCCGGCCCCATGTGTCGGTGATTTTCTCGGCCCCTGGTGGTCCGAGGTCGTTCTCGCTGCACAGATTCATGCGCCAGGGCCTCCTACAGACAATCCAGTTTGATTTATTGCGCTATCTGTAATAGCACCCGAGATATCACCAGATATATATTGGATTTTTCCCTGACCCAGACAGTCCGACACCATGAGACGGTGGTTTTCTCGCCCCTGGTGGTCCGAGGTCGTTCTCGCTGCACAGATTCATGCGCCAGGGCCTCCTACAGACAATGCACTTTGATTTATTGCGTTATCTGTAATAGCACCCGAGATATCACCAGATATATATTGGATTTTTACATGACCTTGGGTGACGGATTCCGAATATCTGTAATTTTCTCGGCCCCTGGTGGTCCGAGGTCGATCCCGCTGCACAGATTCATGCGCCAGGGCCTCTTACAGACAATCCACTTTGATTTATTGCGCTATCTCTAATAGCACCCGAGATATCACCAGATATATATTTTATTTTTCCCCGACCCTGAGTGTCCGGCCCCATGTGTCGGTGGTTTTCTCGGCCCCTGGTAGTCCGAGGTCGATCCCGCTGCACAGATTCATGCGCCAGGGCCTCCTACAGACAATGCACTTTAATTTATTGCGCTATCTGTAATAGCACCCGTGATATCACCAGATATATATTGGATTCTTCCCTGAACCTGACAGTCCGGCCCCATGAGACGGTGATTTTCTCGGCCCTTGGTGGTCCGAGGTCGATCCCGCTGCACAGATTCATGCGCCAGGGCCTCCTACAGACAATGCACTTTGGTTTATTGCGCTATCTCTAATAGCACCCGAGATATCACCAGATATATATTGGATTTTTCCCTGACCCTGACATTCCGACCCCATGAGGCGGTGGCTTTCTCGGCCCCTGGTGGTCCGAGGTTGTTCCTGCTGCACAGATTCCTGCGCCAGGGCATCCTACAGACAATGCACTTTGATTTATTGCGCTATCTGTAATAGCACCCGAGATATCACCATATATATATTGGATTTTCCCCTGACCCTGAGTGTCCGCCCCCATGTGTCGGTGGTTTTCTCGGCCCGTGGTGGTCCGAAGTCGTTCTCGCTGCACAGATTCATGCGCCAGGGCCTCCTGCAGACAATGCACTTTGGTTTATTGCGCTATCTCTAATAGCACCCGAGATATCACCAGATATATATTGCATTTTTCCCTGACCCTGACAGTCCGGCCCCATGAGACGGTGATTTTCTCGGCCCCTGGTTGTCCGAGGTCCTTCCCGCTGCACAGATTCATGCGCGAGGGCCTCCTGCAGACAATGCACTTTGATTTATTGCGCTATCGGTAATAGCACCCGAGATATCACCAGATATATATTGTATTTTTCCCCGACCCTGAGTGTCCGGCCCCATGTGTCGGTGTTTTTCTCGACCCCTGGGGGTCCGAGGTCGTTCCCGCTGCACAGATTCATGGGATAGGGCCCCCTGCAGAAAGTTCACTTTGGTTTAGTTCGCTATCTGTAAGAGCCCCCGAGATAACACCAGATATATATTGGATTTTTCCCCGACCCTGAGAGTCCGGCCCCATGTGTCCGTGGTTTTCTCGGCCCCTGGTGTTCCGAGGTCGTTCTCGCTGCACAGATTCATGCGCCAGGGCCTCCTGCAGGCAATGCACTTTGGTTTATTGCGCTATCTCTAATTTGCACCCGAGATATCACCAGATATATATAGTATTTTTCCCTGACCCTGACAGTCCGGACCCTGGTTGTCCGAGGTCGTTCCCGCTGAACAGATTCATGCGCGAGGGCCTCCTGCAGACAATGCACTTTGATTTATTGTGCAATCTCTAGTAGCACCCGAGATATCACCAGATATATATTGGATTTTTCCCTGACCCTGACAGTCCGGCCCCATGAGACGGTGATTTTCTCGGCCACTGGTGGTCCGAGGTCGTTCCCGCTGCACAGATTCATGCGCCAGGGCCTCCTGCAGTCAATGCACTTTGGTTTATTGCGCTATCTGTAATAGCACCCGAGATATCACCAGATTTATATTGGATTTTTCCCCGACCCTGAGTGTCCGACCCCATGAGGCGGTGGTTTTCTCGGCCCCTGGTGCTCCGAGGTCGTTCCCGCTGCACAGATTCATGCGCCGGTGCCTCCCGCAGACAATGCACTTTGAATTATTTCGCTATCTCTAATAGCACCCGAGATATCACGAGATATATATTGGATTTTTCCTTGACCCTGTCAGTCCGGCCCCATGTGTCGATGGTATTCTCGGTCCCTCGTGGTCCGAGGTCGATCCCGCTGCACAGATTCATGCGCCAGGGCCCCCTGCAGATAATTCACTATGATTTATTGCGCTATCTCTAATAGCACCCGAGATATCACCAGATATATATTGGATTTTTCCCTGACCCTGAGTGTCCGGCCCCATGAGATGGTAGTTTTCTCGGCCCCTGGTGGTCCCAGGTCGTTCCCGCTGCACAGATTCATGCGCTGGGGCCTCCTGCAGACAATGCACTTTGAATTATTTCGCTATCTCTAATAGCACCCGAGATATCACGAGATATATATTGGATTTTTCCCTGACCGTGAGTGTCCAGCCCCATGAGACGGTAGTTTTCTCGGCCCCTGGTGGCCGAGGTCGTTCCCGCTGCACAGATTCATGCGCTAGGGCCTCCGGCAGACAATGCACTTTGATTTATTGCGCTATCTCTAATAGCACCCGAGATATCACCAGATATATATTGGATTTTTCCCTGACCCTGACAGTCCGGCCCCATGAGACGGTGATTTTCTCGGCCCCTGGTTGTCCGAGGTCGTTCCCGCTGCACGGATTCATGCGCTAGGGCCTCCTGCAGACAATGCACTTTGATTTATTGCGCTATCTGTAATAGCACCCGAGATATCACTAGATATATATTGGATTTTCCCCTGACCCTGAGTGTCCGGCCCCATGAGACGGTGGTTTTCTCGGCCCCTGGTGGTCCGAGATCTTTCCCGCTGCACAGATTCATGCGCCAGGGCCTCCTGCAGGTAATTCACTTTGAGTTATTGCGCTATCTCTAATAGCACCCGAGATATCACCAGATATATATTTGATTTTTCCCTGACCCTGAGTGTCCGGCCCCATGAGATGGTAGTTTTCTCGGCCCCTAGTGGTCCCAGGTCGTTCCCGCTGCACAGATTCATGCGCTGGGGCCTCCTGCAGACAATGCACCTTGGGTTATTGCGCTATCTGTAATAGCACCCGAGATATCACTAGATATATATTGGATTTTCCCCTGACCCTGACAGTCCGGCCCCATGTGTCGATGGTTTTCTCGGTCCCTCGTGGTCCGAGGTCGGTCCCGTTGAACAGATTCATGCGCCAGAGCTTCCTGCAGACAATTCACTTTGGTTTATTGCGCTATCTGTAATAGCACCCGAGATATCACTAGATATATGCTGGATTTTTACATGACCTTGCGTGACGGATTCCGAATATCTGTAATTTTCTCGGCTCCTGGTGGTCCGAGGTCGTTCCTGCTGCACAGATTCATTCGCCAGTGCCTCCTACAGACAATGGACTTTGATTCATTGCGCTATCTGTAATAGCACCCGAGATATCACCAGATATATATTGGATTATCCCCTGACCCTGAGTGTCCGGCCCCATGAGACGGTGGTTTTCTCGGCCCCTGGTTGTCTGAGGTCGTTCCCGCTGCACAGATTCATGCGCCAGGGCCTCCTATAGATAATTCACTTTGGTTTATTGCGCTATCTGTAATAGCACCCGAGATATCACCAGATATATATTGGATTTTTCCCTCACCCTGAGTGTCCGACCCCATGAGACTGTGGTTTTCTCGGCCCCTGGTGGTCCGAGGTCGATCCGGCTGCACAGATTCATGCGCCAGGGCCACCTACAGACAATGCACTTTGATTTATTGCGCTATCTCTAATAGCACCAGAGATATCACCATATATATATTTGATTTTTCCCTGACCCTGACAGTCCGGCCCCATGTGTCGACAGTTTTCTCGGTCCCTCGTGGTCCGAGGTCGATCCCGCTGAACAGATTCATGCGCCAGGGCTTCCTACAGACAATTCACTTTGGTTTATTGCGCTATCTGTAATAGCACCCGAGGTATCACCAGATATATATTGGATTTTTCCCTGACCCTGAGTGTCCGACCCCATGAGACGGTGCTTTCCTCGGCCCCTGGTGGCCCGAGGTCGTTCCCGCTGCTCAGATTCCTGCGCCGGAGCCTCCTGCAGACAATACACTTTTCATTATTTCGCTATCTCTAATAGCACCCGAGATATCCCCAGATATATATTGGATTGTTCCTTGACCCTGACAGTCCGGCCCATGAGTCGATGGTTTTCTCGGTCCCTCGTGGTCCGAGGTCGATCCCGCTGCACAGATTCATGCGCCAGGGCCTCGTACAGACCATGCACTTCGATTTATTGCGCTATCTGTAATAGCACCCGAGATGTCACTAGATGTATATTGGATTTTCCCCTGACCCTGAGTGTCCGGCCCCATGAGTCGATGGTTTTCTCGGTCTCTCGTGGTCCGAGGTCGGTCCCGCTGCACAGATTCATGCGCCAGGGCCTCCTACAGACAATGCACTTTGATTTATTGCGCTATCTCTAATAGCACCCGAGATATCTCCAGATATATATTGGATTTTCCCCTGACCCTGAGTGTCCGGCCCCATGGGACTGTGGTTTTCTCGGCCCCTGGAGGTCCGAGGTCGTTCCCGCTGCACAGATGCATGCGCCAGGGCCTCCTGCAGATAATTCACTTTGGTTTATTGCGCTATCTCTAATAGCACCCAAGATATCACCAGATATATATTGGATTTTCCCCTGACCCTGAGTGTCCGGCCCCATGAGACTGTGGATTTCGCGGCCCCTTGTGGTCCGAGGTCGTTCCCGCTGCACAGATTCATGCGCCAGGGCCTCCTGCAGATAATTCACTTTGATTTATTGCGCTATCTGTAATAGCACCCGAGATATCACCAGATATATATTGGATTTATCCATGACCCTGAGTGTCCGGCCCCATGAGACTGTTGTTTTCTCGGCTCCTGGTGGTCCGAGGTTGTTCCCGCTGCACAGATTCATGCGCCAGAGCCTCCTGCAGATAATTCACTTTGGTTTATTGCGCTATCTCTTATAGCACCCAAGATATCACCAGATATATATTGGATTTTTCCCTGACCCTGAGTGTCCGGCCCCATGAGACGGTGGTTTTCTCGGCCCCTGGTGGTCCGAGGTCGTTCCCGCTGCACAGATTCATGCGCCAGGGCAGCTTACAAACAATGCACTTTGATTTATTGTGCTATCTGTAATAGCACCCGAGATATCACCAGATATATATTGGATTTTTCCCTGACCCTGAGTGTCCGGCCCCATGAGACGGTGGTTTTCTCGGCCCCTGGTGGTCCGAGGTCGTTCCTGCTGCATAGATTCATTCGCCAGTGCCTCCCGCAGACAAGGCACTTTGGTTTATTGCGCTATCTGTAATAGCACCCGAGATATCACCAGATATATGCTGGATTTTTACATGACCTTGGGTGACGGATTCCGAATATCTGTAATTTTCTCGGCCCCTGGTGGTCCGAGGTCGTTCCCGCTGCACAGATTCATGCGCCAGGTCCTCCTGGAGACAATTCACTTTGATTTATCGCGCTATCTCTAATGGAACCCGAGATATCACCAGATATATAATGGATTTTTCCCTGACCCTGAGTGTCGGGCCCCATGTGTCGGTGGCTTTCTCGGCCCCTGGTGGTCCGAGGTCGTGCCCGCTGCACAGATTCATGCGCCAGGGCCTCCTACAGGCAATGCACTTTGATTTATTGCGCTATCTGTAATAGCACCCGAGAGATCACCAGATGTATATTGGATTTTTCCTTGACCCTGAGTGTCCGACTTCATGAGACGGTAGTTTTCTTGGCCCCTGGTGGTCCGAGGCCGTTCCCGCTGCACAGATTCATGCGCAAGGGCCTCCTGGAGACAATTCACTTTGGTTTATTGCGCTATCTCTAATAGCACCCGAGATATCACCAGATATATATTGGATTTTCCCCTGACCATGAGTGTCCGGCCCCATGGGACTGCGGTTTTCTCGGCCCCTGGTGGTCCGAGGTCGTTCCCGCTGCACAGACTCATGCGCCAGGGCCTCCTACAGACAATGCACTTTGATTTATTGCGCTATCTGTAATAGCACCCGAGATATCACCAGATATATATAGGATTTTTCCCTGAACATGAGTGTCCGGCCCCATGGGACGGTGGTTTTCTCGGCTCCTGGTGGTCCGAGGTTGTTCCCGCTGCACAGATTCATGCGCCAGAGCCTCCTGCAGATAATTCACTTTGGTTTATTGCGCTATCTCTTATAGCACCCAAGATATCACCAGATATATATTGGATTTTTCCCTGACCCTGAGTGTCCGGCCCCATGAGACGGTGGTTTTCTCGGCCCCTGGTGGTCCGAGGTCGTTCCCGCTGCACAGATTCATGCGCCAGGGCAGCTTACAGACAATGCACTTTGATTTATTGTGCTATCTGTAATAGCACCCGAGATATCACCAGATATATATTGGATTTTTCCCTGACCCTAACTGCCCGGCCCCATGAGACGGTGGTTTTCTCGGCCCCTGGTGGACCGAGGTCGTTCCCGCAGCACAGATTCATGCGCCAGGGCCTCCTGCAGACAGTGCACTTTGATTTATCGCCCTATCTGTAATAGAACCCGAGATATCACCAGATATTTATTGGATTTTTCCCTGACCCTGACAGTCCGGCCTCATGAGACGGTGATTTTCTCGGCCCCTGGTGGTCCGAGGTCGTTGCCGCAGCACAGATTCATGCGTCAGGGCCTCCTGCAGACAATGCACTTTGATTTCTTTCGCTATCTCTAATAGCACCCGAGATATCACCAGATATATATTGGATTTTTCCCTGTCTCTGACAGTCCGGCCCCATGAGACAGTGGTTTTCTCGATCCCTCGTGGTCCGAGGTCGATCCCGCTGAACATATTCATGCGCCAGGACTTCCCGCAGACAATGCACTTTGATTTATTGCGCTATCTCTAATAGCACCCGAGATATCACCTGATATATATTGGATTTTTCCTTGACCCTGAGTGTCCGGCCCAATGAGACGGGAGTTTTCTCGGCGCCTGGTGGTCGGAGGTCGTTCCCGCTGCACAGATTCATGCGCCAGGGCCTCCTACAGACAATGCACTTTGATGTATTGCGTTATCTCTAATAGCACCCGAGATATCACCAGATATATATTGGATTTTTCCTTGACCCTGACAGTCCGGCCCCATGTGTCGCTGTTTTTCTCGGTCCCTCGTGGTCCGAGGTCGATCCCGCTGCACAGATTCATGCGCCAGGGCCTCCTACAGACAATGCACTTTGATTTATTGCGCTATCCATAATAGCACCCGAGATATCACCAGATATATATTCGATTTCTCCCTGACCCTGAGTGTCCGACCCTATGACACGGTGGTTTTCTCGGCCCCTGGTGGTCCGAGGTCGTTCCCGCTGCACAGATTCATGCGCCTCGGCCTCTTGCAGACAATGCACTTTGGTTTATTGCGCTATCTCTCATAGCACCCGAGATATCACCAGATATATATGGGATTTTTCCCTGACCCTGAGTGCCCGGCCCCATGTTTCGGTGGTTTTCTCGACCCCCGGTGGTCCGAGGTCGTTCCCACTGCACAGATTCATGCGCCAGGGCCTCCTGCAGACAATGCACTTTGATTTATTTCGCAATCTCTAATTGCACCCGAGATATCACCAGATATATATTGGATTTTTCCCTGACCCTGAGTGTCCGGCCCCATGAGACGGTGGTTTTCTCGGCCCCTGGTGGTCCGAGGTCGATCCCGCTGCACAGCTTCATGCGCCTCGGCCTCTTGCAGACAATGCACTTTGGTTTATTGCGCTATCTCTCATAGCACCCGAGATATCACCAGATATATATTGGATTTTTCCCTGACCCTGAGTGCCCGGCCCCATGTTTCGGTGGTTTTCTCGACCCCCGGTGGTCCGAGGTGGTTCCCACTGCACAGATTCTTGCGCCAGGGCCTCCTGCAGACAATGCACTTTGATTTATTGCGCTATCTCTAATAGCACCCGAGATATCACCAGATATATATTGGATTTTTCCCTGACCCTGAGTGCCCGGCCCCATGTTTCTGTGGTTTTCTCGACCCCCGGTGGTCCGAGGTCGATCCCGCTGCACAGATTCATGCGCTAGGGCCTCCTGCAGGCAACGCATTTTGGTTTATTGCGCTATCTCTAATAGCTCCGGGGATATCACCAGATATGTATTGGATTTCTCCCTGACCCTGAGTGTCCGGCCCCATGAGACGGTAGTTTTCTCGGCCCCTGGTGGTCCGAGGTCGTTCGCGCTGCACAGATTCATGCTCCAAAGCCTCCTACCTGCAATGCACTTTGATTTATTGCGCTATCTGTAATACAACCCGAGAAAGCACCATATATATGCTGGATTTTTACATGACCTTGGGTGTCGGATTCCGAATATCTGTAATTTTCTCGGCCCCTGGTGGTCCGAGGTCGTTCCTGCTGCACAGATTCATTCGCCAGTGCCTCCTACAGACAATGGACTTTGATTTATTGCGCTATCTGTAATAGAACCCGAGAAAGCACCATATATATGCTTGATTTTTAGATGACTTTGGGTGACGGACACCGAAAATCTGTAAGTTTTTCGGCGCCTGGAGGGGCCGAGGTCATTCCTACTTCACAGATTCATGCGCCAGGGCCTCCTGCAGACAGTGCACTTTGATTTATCGCTCTATCTGTAATAGAACCCGAGATATCACGAGATATATATTGGATTCTTCCCTGACCCTTAGTGTCCGGCCCCATGAGACGGCGGTTTTCTCGGCCCCTGGTGGTCCGAGGTCGTCCCCACTGCACAGATTCATGCGCCAGGGCCTCCTGCAGACAATGCACTTTGATTTATTTCGCAATCTCTAATAACACCTGAGATATCACCAGATATATATTGGATTTTCCCCTGACCCTGAGTGTCCGTCCCCATGAGACTGTGGTTTTCTCGGCCCCTTGTGGTCCGAGGTCGTTCCTGCTGCACAGATTCATGCGCCAGGGCCTCCTGAAGATAATTCACTTTGGTTTATTGCGCTATCTCTAATAGCACCCGAGATATCAACAGATATATATTGGATTTTCCCCTGACCCTGAGTGTCCGGTCCCATGAGACGGTGGTTTTCTCGGCCCCTGGAGGTCCGAGGTCGATCCCGCTGCACAGATTCATGCGCCAGGGCCTCCTGCAGATAATTCACTTTGACTTATTTCGCAATCTCTAATAACACCTGAGATATCACCAGATATATATTGGATTTTTCCCTGACCCTGAGTGTCCGGCCCCATGAGACGGTGGTTTTCTCGGCCCCTGGTGGCGCGAGGTCGTTCCCGCTGCACAGATTTATGCGCCAGGGCCTCCTGCAGATTATTCACTTTGGTTTATTGCGCTATCTCTAATAGCACCCGAGATATAACCAGATATATATTGGATTTTCCCCCGACCCGGAGTGACCGGCCCCATGAGACTGTGGTTTTCTCGGCCCCTGGTGGTCCGAGGTCGTTCCCGCTGCACAGATTCATGCGCCAGGGCCTCCTACAGACAATGCACTTTGATTTATTGCGCTGTCTCTAATAGCACCCGAGATATCACCAGATATATATTGGATTTTTCCCTGACCCTGAGTGTCCGGCCCCATGAGAAGGTGGTTTTCTCGGCCCCTGGTGGTGCGAGGTCGTTCCCGCTGGCCAGATTCATGCGCCAGGGCTTCCTACAGACAAATCACTTTGGTTTACTGCGCTATCTCTAATAGCACCCGAGATATCACCAGATATATATTGGATTTTCCCCTGACCCTGAGTGTCCGGCCCCATGAGACGGTGGTTGTCTCGGCCCCTGGTGATCCCAGGTGGTTCCCGCTGGCCGCATTCATGCGCCAGGGCCTCCTGCAGACAATGCACTCTGATTTATTGCGCTATCCGTAATAGCACCCGAGATATCACCAGATATATATTGGATTTTTCCCTGACCCTGAGTGTCCGGCCCCATGAGACGCTGGTTTTCTCGGCCCCTGGTGGTCCGAGGTCGTTCCCGCTGCACAGATTCATGCGCCAGGGCCTCCTGCCGATAATTCACTTTGGTTTATTGCGCTATCTCTAATAGCACCCGAGATATCACCAGATATATATTGGATTTTCTCCTGACCCTGAGTGTCCGGCCCCATGAGACGGTGGTTTTCTCGGCCGCTGGTGGTCCGAGGTCGTTCCCGCTGCACAGATTTAGGCGCCCGGGCCTCCTGCAGATAATTCACTTTGGTTTATTGCGCTATCTCTAATAGCACCCGAGATATCTCCAGATATATATTGGATTTTTCCCTGACCCTGAGTGTCCGGCCCCATGAGAAGGTGGTTTTCTCGGCCCCTGGTGGTGCGAGGTCGTTCCCGCTGGCCAGATTCATGCGCCAGGGCTTCCTACAGACAAATCACTTTGGTTTATTGCGCTATCTCTAATAGCACCCGAGATATCACCAGATATATATTGGATTTTTCCCTGCCCCTGAGTGTCCGGCACCATGAGACGGTGGTTTTCTCGGCCCCTGGTGGTCCGAGGTCGATCCCGCTGCACAGATTCATGCGCCAGGGCCTCCTGCAGATAATTCACTTTGATTTATTGCGCTATCTCTAATAGCACCCAAGATATCACCAGATATATATTGGATTTTCCCCTGAAACTGAGTGTCCGGCCCCATGAGACTGTGGTTTTCTCGGCCCCTGGTGGTCCGAGGTCGTTCCCGCTGCACTGATTCATGCGCCAGGGCCTCCTACAGACAATGCACTTTGATTTATTGCGCTATCTCTAATAGCACCCGAGATATCACCAGATATATATTGGATTTTGCCCTGACCCTGAGTGTCCGGCCCCATGAGACTGTGGTTTTCTCGGCCCTTTGTGGTCCCAGGTCGTTCCCGCTGCACAGATTCATGCGCCAGGGCCTCCTACAGACAATGCACTTTGATTTATTGCGCTATCTGTAATACAACCCGAGAAAGCACCATATATATGCTGGATTTTTACATGACCTTGGGTGACGGATTCCGAATATCTGTAATTTTCTCGGCCCCTGGTGGTCCGAGGTCGTTCCTGCTGCACAGATTCATTCGCCAGTGCCTCCTACAGACAATGGACTTTGATTTATTGCGCTATCTGTAATAGAACCCGAGAAAGCACCATATATATGCTTGATTTTTAGATGACTTTGGGTGACGGACACCGAAAATCTGTAAGTTTTTCGGCGCCTGGAGGGGCCGAGGTCTTTCCTACTTCACAGATTCATGCGCCAGGGCCTCCTGCAGACAGTGCACTTTGATTTATCGCGCTATCTGTAATAGAACCCGAGATATCACCAGATATATATTGGATTCTTCCCTGACCCTTAGTGTCCGGCCCCATGAGACGGCGGTTTTCTCGGCCCCTGGTGGTCCGAGGTCGTTCCCACTGCACAGATTCATGCGCCAGGGCCTCCTGCAGACAATGCACTTTGATTTATTTCGCAATCTCTAATAACACCTGAGATATCACCAGATATATATTGGATTTTCCCCTGACCCTGAGTGTCCGGCCCCATGATACTGTGGTTTTCTCGGCCCCTTGTGGTCCGAGGTCGTTCCTGCTGCACAGATTCATGCGCCAGGGCCTCCTGAAGATAATTCACTTTGGTTTATTGCGCTATCTCTAATAGCACCCGAGATATCAACAGATATATATTGGATTTTCCCCTGACCCTGAGTGTCCGGCCCCATGAGACGGTGGTTTTCTCGGCCCCTGGTGGTCCGAGGTCGTTCCCACTGGCCACATTCATGCACCAGGGCCTCCTACAGACAATGCACTTTGATTTATTGCGCTATCTGTAATAGCACCCGAGATATCACCAGATATATATTGGATTTTTCCCTGACCCTGAGTTTCCGGCCGAATGAGACGGTGGTTTCCTCGGCCCCTGGTGGTCCGAGGTCGTTCCCGCTGCCCAGATTCATGCGTCAGGGCCACCTACAGACAATGCACTTTAATTTATTGCGCTATCTGTAATAGCACCCGAGATATCACCAGATATATATTGTATTTTTCCCTGACCCTGAGTGTCCGGCCCCATGAGACGGTGGTTTTCTCGGCCCCTGGAGGTCCAAGGTCGATCCCGCTGAACAGATTCATGCGCCAGGGCCTCCTGCAGATAATTCACTTTGGTTTATTGCGCTATCTCTAATAGCACCCAAGATATCACCAGATATATATTGGATTTTCCCCCGACCCTGAGTGACCGGCCCCATGAGACTGTGGTTTTCTCGGCCCCTGGTGGTCCGAGGTCGTTCCCGCTGCACAGATTCATGCGCCAGGGCCTCCTACAGACAATGCACTTTGATTTATTGCGCTATCTGCAATAGCACCCGAGATATCACCAGATATATATTGGATTTTTCCCTGACCCTGAGTTTCCGGCCGAATGAGACGGTGGTTTCCTCGGCCCCTGGTGGTCCGAGGTCGTTCCCGCTGCCCAGATTCATGCGTCAGGGCCACCTACAGACAATGCACTTTAATTTATTGCGCTATCTGTAATAGCACCCGAGATATCGCCAGATATATATTGGATTTTTCCCTGACCCTGAGTGTCCGGCCCCATGAGACGGTGGTTTTCTCGGCCCCTGGAGGTTCCGAGGTCGATCCCGCTGCACAGATTCATGCGCCAGGGCCTCCTGCAGATAATTCACTTTGGTTTATTGCGCTATCTCTAATAGCACCCAAGATATCACCAGATAGATATTGGATTTTCCCCTGACGCTGAGTGTCCGGCCCCATGAGACTGTGGTTTTCTCGGCCCCTGGTGGTCCGAGGTCGTTCCCGCTGCACTGATTCATGCGCCAGGGCCTCCTACAGACAATGCACTTTGATTTATTGCGCTATCTCTAATAGCACCCGAGATATCACCAGATATATATTGGATTTTTCCCTCACCCTGAGTGTCCGGCCCCATGAGACGGTGGTTTTCTCGGCCCCTGGTGGCGCGAGGTCGTTCCCGCTGCACAGATTTATGCGCCAGGGCCTCCTGCAGATTATTCACTTTGGTTTATTGCGCTATCTCTAATAGCACCCGAGATATAACCAGATATATATTGGATTTTCCCCCGACCCTGAGTGACCGGCCCCATGAGACTGTGGTTTTCTCGGCCCCTGGTGGTCCGAGGTCGTTCCCGCTGCACAGATTCATGCGCCAGGGCCTCCTACAGACAATGCACTTTGATTTATTGCGCTGTCTCTAATAGCACCCGAGATATCACCAGATATATATTGGATTTTTCCCTGACCCTGAGTGTCCGGCCCCATGAGTCGCTGGTTTTCTCGGCCCCTGGTAGTCCGAGGTCGTTCCCGCTGCACTGATTCATGCGCCAGGGCCTCCTACAGACAATGCACTTTGATTTATTGCGCTATCTCTAATAGCACCCGAGATATCACCAGATATATATTGGATTTTCCACTGACCCTGAGTGTCCGGCCCCATGAGACTGTGGTTTTCTCGGCCCTTTGTGGTCCCAGGTCGTTCCCGCTGCACAGATTCATGCGCCAGGGTCTCCTACAGACAATGCACATTGATTTATTGCGCTATCTGTAATACAACCCGAGAAAGCACCATATATATGCTGGATTTTTACATGACCTTGGGTGACGGATTCCGTATATCTGTAATTTTCTTGGCCCCTGGTGGTCCGAGGTCGTTCCTGCTGCACAGATTCATTCGCCAGTGCCTCCTACAGACAATGGACTTTGATTTATTGCGCTATCTCTAATAGAACCCGAGATATCACCAGATACATATTGGATTTTTCCCAGACCCTGAGTGTCCGGCCCCATGAGACGGTGGTTTTCTCGGCCCCTGGTGGTCCGAGGTCGTTCCCACTGGCCACATTCATGCGCCAGGGCCTCCTACAGACAATGCACTTTGATTTATTGCGCTATCTGTAATAGCACCCGAGATATCACCAGATACATATTGGATTTTCCCCTGACCCTGAGTGTCCGGCCCAATGAGACTGAGGTTTTCTTGGCCCCTGGTGTTCCGAGGTCATTCCCGCTGCATAGATTCATGCGTCAAGGCCTCCTACAGATAATTCACTTTGATTTATTGCGCTATCCCTAATAGCACCCGAGATATCACCAGATATATATTGGATTTTTCCCTGACCCTGAGCGCCCGACTCCATGAGACGGTGCTTGTCTCGGCCCCTGGTGATCCCAGGTCGTTCCCGCTGGTCACATTCATGCGCCAGGGCCTCCTACAGACAATGCACTTTGATTTGTTGGGCTATCTGTAATAGCACCCGAGATATCACCAGATATATATTGGATTTTTTCCTCACCCTGAGTGTCCGGCCCCATGAGACGGTGGTTTTCTCGGCCCCTGGTGGTCCGAGGTCGTTCTCGCTGCACAAGTGCATGCGCCAGGGCCTCCTGCAGATAATTCACTTTGATTTATTGCGCTATCTGTAATAGCACCCGAGAGAGCACCATATATATGCTTGATTTTTAGATGACTTTGGGTGACGGACACCGAAAATCTGTAAGTTTTTCGGCGCCTGGAGGGCCGAGGTCTTTCCTACTTCACAGATTCATGCGCCAGGGCCTCCTGCAGACAGTGCACTTTGATTTATCGCGCTATCTGTAATAGAACCCGAGATATCACCAGATATTTATTGGATTTTTCCCTGACCCCGACAGTCCGGCCCCATGAGACGGTGATTTTCTCGGCCCCTGGTGGTCCGAGGTCGTTGCCGCAGCACAGATTCATGCGCCAGGGCCTCCCGCAGACAAAGCAATTTGGTTTATTTCGCTATCTGTAATAGCACCCGAGATATCACCAGATATATGCTGGATTTTTACATGACCTTGGGTGACGGATTCCGAATATCTGTAATTTTCTCGGCCCCTGGTGGTCCTAGGTCGTTCCTGCTGCACAGATTCATTCGCCAGTGCCTCGTACAGACAATGAACTTTGATTTATTGCGCTTTCTCTAATAGCACCCGACATATCACCAGATATATATTGGATTGATCCCCGACCCTGAGTGTTCGGCCCCATGATACGGTGGTTTTCTCGGCCCCTGGTGGTCCCAGGTCGTTCCCGCTGCACAGATTCATGCGCCAGGGCCTCCAACAGACAATGCACTTTGATTTATTGCGCTATCTGTAATAGCACCCGATAAAGCACCATATATATGCTGGACTTTTACATGACCTTGGGTGACGGATTCCGAATATCTGTAATTTTCTCGGCCCTTGGTGGTCCGAGGTCGATCCCGCTGCACAGATTCATGCGCCAGAGCCTCCTGCAGATAATTCACTTTGGTTTATTGCGCTATCTCTAATAGCACCCAAGATATCACCAGATATATATTGGATTTTTCCCTGACCCTGAGTGTCCGGCCCCATGAGACGGTGGTTTTCTCGGCCCCTGGTGGTCCGAGGTAGTTCCCGCTGCCCAGATTCATGCGCCAGGGCATCCTACAGACAATGCACTTTGATTTATTGCGCTATCTGTAATAGCACCCGAGAAAGCTCCATATATATGCTGGATTTTTACATGACTTTGGGTGACGGATACCGAAAATCTGAAATTTTCTCGGCCCCTGGTGTTCCGAGGTCATTCCCGCTGCATAGATTCATGCGTCAAGGCCTCCTACAGATAATTCACTTTGGTTTATTGCACTATCTCTAATAGCACCCAAGATATCACCAGATATATATTGGATTTTTCCCTGACCCTGAGTTTCCGGCCCCATGAGACGTTGGTTGTCTCGGCCCCTGGTGATCCGAGGTAGTCCCCGCTGCACAGATTCATTTGCCAGGGCCTCCTGCAGATAATTCACTTTGGTTTTTGCGCTATCTGTAATAGCACCCGAGATATCACCAGATATATATTGGATTTTTCCCTGACTCTGACAGTCCGGCCCCATGAGACGGTGGTTTTCTCGATCCCTCGTGGTCCGAGGTCGATCCCGCTGAACATATTCATGCGCCAGTGCCTCCTACAGACAATGCACTTTGATTTATTGCGCTACCTGTAATAGCACCCGAGAGATCACCAGATGTATATTGGATTTTTCCTTGACCCTGAGTGTCCGACCCCATGAGACTGCGGTTTTCTCGGCCCCTGGTGGTCCGAGGTCGTTCCTGCTGCACAGATTCATGAGCCAGGCCCTCCTACAGATAATTCACTTTAGTTTATTGCGCTATCTCTAATAGCACCCGAGATATCACCAGATATATATTGGATTTTTCCCTGTCCCTGAGTGCCCGGCCCCATGAGACGGCGGTTTTCTCGGCCCCTGGTGGTCCGATGTCGTTCCCACTGCACAGATTCATGCGCCAGGGCCTCCTGCAGACAATGCACTTTGATTTATTTCGCAATCTCTAATTGCACCCGAGATATCACCAGATATATATTGGATTTTTCCCTGACCCTGAGTGTCCTGCCCCATGAGACGGTGGTTTTCTCGGCCCCTGGTGGTCCGAGGTCGATCCCGCTGCACAGATTCATGCGCCAAAGCCTCCTACCTGCAATGCACTTTGATTTATTGCGCTATCTCTAATAGCACCCGAGATATCACCAGATATATATTGGATTTTTCCCTGACCCTGAGTGCCCGGCCCCATGTTTCGGTGGTTTTCTCGACCCCCGGTGGTCCGAGGTCGATCCCGCTGCACAGATTCATGCGCTATGGCCTCCTGCAGGCAATGCATTTTGGTTTATTGCGCTATCTCTAATAGCTCCGGGGCTATCACCAGATATATATTGGATTTCTCCCTGACCCTGAGTGTCCGGCACCATGAGACGGTAGTTTTCCCGGCCCCTGGTGGTCCGAGGTCGTTCGCGCTGCACAGATTCATGCGCCAGGGCCTCCTGCAGTTAATTCACTTTGTTTTATTGCGCTATCTCTAATAGCACCCGAGATATCACCAGATATATATTGGATTTTTCCCTGTCCCTGAGTGCCCGGCCCCATGAGACGGCGGTTTTCTCGGCCCCTGGTGGTCCGAGGTCGTTCCCACTGCACAGATTCATGCGCCAGGGCCTCCTGCAGACAATGCACTTTGATTTATTTCGCTATCTCTAATTGCACCCGAGATATCACCAGATATATATTGGATTTTTCCCTGACCCTGAGTGTCCGGCCCAATGAGACGGTGGTTTTCTCGGCCCCTGGTGGTCCGAGGTCGATCCCGCTGCACAGATTCATGCTCCAAAGCCTCCTACCTGCAATGCACTTTGATTTATTGCGCTATCTCTAATAGCACCCGAGATATCACCATATATATATTGGATTTTCCCCTGACCCTGAATGTCCGGCCCAATGAGACGGTGGTTTTCTCGGCCCCTGGTGGTCCGAGGTCGATCCCGCTGCACAGATTCATGCGCCAGGTTCTCCTACAGACAATGCACTTTGACTTATTGCGCTATATCTAATAGCACCCGAGATATCACCAGATATATATTGGAGTTTTCCCTGACCCTGACAGTCCGTCCCCATGTGTCGATGGTTTTCTCGATCCCTCGTGGTCCGAGGTCGATCCCGCTGCACAGATTCATGCGCCAGGGCCTCCTACAGACAATGCACTTTGATTTATTGCGCTATCCATAATAGCACCCGAGATACCACCAGATATATATTCGATTTCTCCCTGACCCTGAGTGTCCGACCCTATGAGACGGTGGTTTTCTCGGACCCTGGTGGTACGAGGTCGTTCCCGCTGCACAGATTCATGCGCCTCGGCCTCTTGCAGACAATGCACTTTGGTTTGTTGCGCTATCTCTCATAGCACCCGAGATATCACCAGATATATATTGGATTTTTCCCTGACCCTGAGTGCCCGGCCCCATGTTTCGGTGGTTTTCTCGACCCCCGATGGTCCGAGGTCGATCCCGCTGCACAGATTCATGCGCTAGGGCCTCCTGCAGGCAATGCATTCTGGTTTATTGCGCTATCTCTAATAGCTCCGGGGATATCACCAGATATATATTGGATTTCTCCCTGTCCCTGAGTGTCCGGCCCCATGAGACGGTAGTTTTCTCGGCCCCTGGTGGTCCGAGGTCGTTCGCGCTGCACAGATTCATGCGCCAGGGCCTCCTGCAGATAATTCACTTTGTTTTATTGCGCTATCTCTAATAGCACCCGAGATATCACCAGATATATATTGGATTTTTCCCTGTCCCTGAGTACCCGGCCCCATGAGACGGCGGTTTTCTCGGCCCCTGGTGGTCCGAGGTCGTTCCCACTGCACAGATTCATGCGCCAGGGCCTCCTGCAGACAATGCACTTTGATTTATTTCGCTATCTCTAATTGCACCCGAGATATCACCAGATATATATTGGATTTTTCCCTGACCCTGAGTGTCCGGCCCAATGAGACGGTGGTTTTCTCGGCCCCTGGTGGTCCGAGGTCGATCCCGCTGCACAGATTCATGCTCCAAAGCCTCCTACCTGCAATGCACTTTGATTTATTGCGCTATCTCTAATAGCACCCGAGATATCACCAGATATATATTGGATTTTCCCCTGACCCTGAATGTCCGGCCCAATGAGACGGTGGTTTTCTCGGCCCCTGGTGGTGCGAGGTCGCTCCCGCTGGCCAGATTCATGCGCCAGGGCTTTCTACAGACAATTCACTTTGCTTTATTGCGCTATCTCTAATAGCACCCGAGATATCACCAGATATATAATGGATTTTTCCCTGACCCTGAGTGTCCGGCCCCATGAGACGGTGGTTTTCTCGGCCCCTGGTGGTCCTAGGTCGTTCCCGCTGCACAGATGCATGCGCCAGGGCCTTCTGCAGATAATTCACTTTGGTTTATTGCGCTATCTCTAACAGCACCCGAGGTACCACCAGATATATATTGGATTTTCCCCTGACCCTGAGTGTCCGGCCCCATGAGACTGTGGATTTCTCGGCCCCTGGTGGTCCGAGGTCGTTCCCGCTGGCCAGATTCATGCGCCAGGGCTTCCTACAGACAATTCTCTTTGGTTTATTGCGCTATCTCTAATAGCACCCAAGATATCACCAGATATATATTGGATTTTCCCCTGACCCTGAGTGTCCAGCCCCATGAGACTGTGGTTTTCTCGGCCCCTGGTGGTCCGAGGTCGATCCCGCTGCACAGATTCATGCCCCAGGGCCTCCTACAGACAATGCACTTTGATTTATTGGGCTATCTGTAATAGCACCCGAGATATCGCCAGATATATATTGGATTTTTCCCTGACCCTGAGTGTCCGGCCCCATGAGACGGTGGTTGTCTTGGCCCCTGGGGGTCCGAGGTCGTTCCCGCTGCACAGATTCATGCGCCAGGGTCTCCTACAGACAATGCACATTGATTTATTGCGCTATCTGTAATACAACCCGAGAAAGCACCATATATATGCTGGATTTTTACATGACCTTGGGTGACGGATTCCGTATATCTGTAATTTTCTTGGCCCCTGGTGGTCCGAGGTCGTTCCTGCTGCACAGATTCATTCGCCAGTGCCTCCTACAGACAATGGACTTTGATTTATTGCGCTATCTCTAATAGAACCCGAGATATCACCAGATACATATTGGATTTTTCCCAGACCCTGAGTGTCCGGCCCCATGAGACGGTGGTTTTCTCGGCCCCTGGTGGTCCGAGGTCGTTCCCACTGGCCACATTCATGCGCCAGGGCCTCCTACAGACAATGCACTTTGATTTATTGCGCTATCTGTAATAGCACCCGAGATATCACCAGATACATATTGGATTTTCCCCTGACCCTGAGTGTCCGGCCCAATGAGACTGAGGTTTTCTTGGCCCCTGGTGTTCCGAGGTCATTCCCGCTGCATAGATTCATGCGTCAAGGCCTCCTACAGATAATTCACTTTGATTTATTGCGCTATCCCTAATAGCACCCGAGATATCACCAGATATATATTGGATTTTTCCCTGACCCTGAGCGCCCGACTCCATGAGACGGTGCTTGTCTCGGCCCCTGGTGATCCCAGGTCGTTCCCGCTGGTCACATTCATGCGCCAGGGCCTCCTACAGACAATGCACTTTGATTTGTTGGGCTATCTGTAATAGCACCCGAGATATCACCAGATATATATTGGATTTTTTCCTCACCCTGAGTGTCCGGCCCCATGAGACGGTGGTTTTCTCGGCCCCTGGTGGTCCGAGGTCGTTCTCGCTGCACAAGTGCATGCGCCAGGGCCTCCTGCAGATAATTCACTTTGATTTATTGCGCTATCTGTAATAGCACCCGAGAGAGCACCATATATATGCTTGATTTTTAGATGACTTTGGGTGACGGACACCGAAAATCTGTAAGTTTTTCGGCGCCTGGAGGGCCGAGGTCTTTCCTACTTCACAGATTCATGCGCCAGGGCCTCCTGCAGACAGTGCACTTTGATTTATCGCGCTATCTGTAATAGAACCCGAGATATCACCAGATATTTATTGGATTTTTCCCTGACCCCGACAGTCCGGCCCCATGAGACGGTGATTTTCTCGGCCCCTGGTGGTCCGAGGTCGTTGCCGCAGCACAGATTCATGCGCCAGGGCCTCCCGCAGACAAAGCAATTTGGTTTATTTCGCTATCTGTAATAGCACCCGAGATATCACCAGATATATGCTGGATTTTTACATGACCTTGGGTGACGGATTCCGAATATCTGTAATTTTCTCGGCCCCTGGTGGTCCTAGGTCGTTCCTGCTGCACAGATTCATTCGCCAGTGCCTCGTACAGACAATGAACTTTGATTTATTGCGCTTTCTCTAATAGCACCCGACATATCACCAGATATATATTGGATTGATCCCCGACCCTGAGTGTTCGGCCCCATGATACGGTGGTTTTCTCGGCCCCTGGTGGTCCCAGGTCGTTCCCGCTGCACAGATTCATGCGCCAGGGCCTCCAACAGACAATGCACTTTGATTTATTGCGCTATCTGTAATAGCACCCGATAAAGCACCATATATATGCTGGACTTTTACATGACCTTGGGTGACGGATTCCGAATATCTGTAATTTTCTCGGCCCTTGGTGGTCCGAGGTCGATCCCGCTGCACAGATTCATGCGCCAGAGCCTCCTGCAGATAATTCACTTTGGTTTATTGCGCTATCTCTAATAGCACCCAAGATATCACCAGATATATATTGGATTTTTCCCTGACCCTGAGTGTCCGGCCCCATGAGACGGTGGTTTTCTCGGCCCCTGGTGGTCCGAGGTAGTTCCCGCTGCCCAGATTCATGCGCCAGGGCATCCTACAGACAATGCACTTTGATTTATTGCGCTATCTGTAATAGCACCCGAGAAAGCTCCATATATATGCTGGATTTTTACATGACTTTGGGTGACGGATACCGAAAATCTGAAATTTTCTCGGCCCCTGGTGTTCCGAGGTCATTCCCGCTGCATAGATTCATGCGTCAAGGCCTCCTACAGATAATTCACTTTGGTTTATTGCACTATCTCTAATAGCACCCAAGATATCACCAGATATATATTGGATTTTTCCCTGACCCTGAGTTTCCGGCCCCATGAGACGTTGGTTGTCTCGGCCCCTGGTGATCCGAGGTAGTCCCCGCTGCACAGATTCATTTGCCAGGGCCTCCTGCAGATAATTCACTTTGGTTTTTGCGCTATCTGTAATAGCACCCGAGATATCACCAGATATATATTGGATTTTTCCCTGACTCTGACAGTCCGGCCCCATGAGACGGTGGTTTTCTCGATCCCTCGTGGTCCGAGGTCGATCCCGCTGAACATATTCATGCGCCAGTGCCTCCTACAGACAATGCACTTTGATTTATTGCGCTACCTGTAATAGCACCCGAGAGATCACCAGATGTATATTGGATTTTTCCTTGACCCTGAGTGTCCGACCCCATGAGACTGCGGTTTTCTCGGCCCCTGGTGGTCCGAGGTCGTTCCTGCTGCACAGATTCATGAGCCAGGCCCTCCTACAGATAATTCACTTTAGTTTATTGCGCTATCTCTAATAGCACCCGAGATATCACCAGATATATATTGGATTTTTCCCTGTCCCTGAGTGCCCGGCCCCATGAGACGGCGGTTTTCTCGGCCCCTGGTGGTCCGATGTCGTTCCCACTGCACAGATTCATGCGCCAGGGCCTCCTGCAGACAATGCACTTTGATTTATTTCGCAATCTCTAATTGCACCCGAGATATCACCAGATATATATTGGATTTTTCCCTGACCCTGAGTGTCCGGCCCCATGAGACGGTGGTTTTCTCGGCCCCTGGTGGTCCGAGGTCGATCCCGCTGCACAGATTCATGCGCCAAAGCCTCCTACCTGCAATGCACTTTGATTTATTGCGCTATCTCTAATAGCACCCGAGATATCACCAGATATATATTGGATTTTTCCCTGACCCTGAGTGCCCGGCCCCATGTTTCGGTGGTTTTCTCGACCCCCGGTGGTCCGAGGTCGATCCCGCTGCACAGATTCATGCGCTATGGCCTCCTGCAGGCAATGCATTTTGGTTTATTGCGCTATCTCTAATAGCTCCGGGGCTATCACCAGATATATATTGGATTTCTCCCTGACCCTGAGTGTCCGGCACCATGAGACGGTAGTTTTCCCGGCCCCTGGTGGTCCGAGGTCGTTCGCGCTGCACAGATTCATGCGCCAGGGCCTCCTGCAGTTAATTCACTTTGTTTTATTGCGCTATCTCTAATAGCACCCGAGATATCACCAGATATATATTGGATTTTTCCCTGTCCCTGAGTGCCCGGCCCCATGAGACGGCGGTTTTCTCGGCCCCTGGTGGTCCGAGGTCGTTCCCACTGCACAGATTCATGCGCCAGGGCCTCCTGCAGACAATGCACTTTGATTTATTTCGCTATCTCTAATTGCACCCGAGATATCACCAGATATATATTGGATTTTTCCCTGACCCTGAGTGTCCGGCCCAATGAGACGGTGGTTTTCTCGGCCCCTGGTGGTCCGAGGTCGATCCCGCTGCACAGATTCATGCTCCAAAGCCTCCTACCTGCAATGCACTTTGATTTATTGCGCTATCTCTAATAGCACCCGAGATATCACCATATATATATTGGATTTTCCCCTGACCCTGAATGTCCGGCCCAATGAGACGGTGGTTTTCTCGGCCCCTGGTGGTCCGAGGTCGATCCCGCTGCACAGATTCATGCGCCAGGTTCTCCTACAGACAATGCACTTTGACTTATTGCGCTATATCTAATAGCACCCGAGATATCACCAGATATATATTGGAGTTTTCCCTGACCCTGACAGTCCGGCCCCATGTGTCGATGGTTTTCTCGATCCCTCGTGGTCCGAGGTCGATCCCGCTGCACAGATTCATGCGCCAGGGCCTCCTACAGACAATGCACTTTGATTTATTGCGCTATCCATAATAGCACCCGAGATACCACCAGATATATATTCGATTTCTCCCTGACCCTGAGTGTCCGACCCTATGAGACGGTGGTTTTCTCGGACCCTGGTGGTACGAGGTCGTTCCCGCTGCACAGATTCATGCGCCTCGGCCTCTTGCAGACAATGCACTTTGGTTTGTTGCGCTATCTCTCATAGCACCCGAGATATCACCAGATATATATTGGATTTTTCCCTGACCCTGAGTGCCCGGCCCCATGTTTCGGTGGTTTTCTCGACCCCCGATGGTCCGAGGTCGATCCCCCTGCACAGATTCATGCGCTAGGGCCTCCTGCAGGCAATGCATTCTGGTTTATTGCGCTATCTCTAATAGCTCCGGGGATATCACCAGATATATATTGGATTTCTCCCTGTCCCTGAGTGTCCGGCCCCATGAGACGGTAGTTTTCTCGGCCCCTGGTGGTCCGAGGTCGTTCGCGCTGCACAGATTCATGCGCCAGGGCCTCCTGCAGATAATTCACTTTGTTTTATTGCGCTATCTCTAATAGCACCCGAGATATCACCAGATATATATTGGATTTTTCCCTGTCCCTGAGTACCCGGCCCCATGAGACGGCGGTTTTCTCGGCCCCTGGTGGTCCGAGGTCGTTCCCACTGCACAGATTCATGCGCCAGGGCCTCCTGCAGACAATGCACTTTGATTTATTTCGCTATCTCTAATTGCACCCGAGATATCACCAGATATATATTGGATTTTTCCCTGACCCTGAGTGTCCGGCCCAATGAGACGGTGGTTTTCTCGGCCCCTGGTGGTCCGAGGTCGATCCCGCTGCACAGATTCATGCTCCAAAGCCTCCTACCTGCAATGCACTTTGATTTATTGCGCTATCTCTAATAGCACCCGAGATATCACCAGATATATATTGGATTTTCCCCTGACCCTGAATGTCCGGCCCAATGAGACGGTGGTTTTCTCGGCCCCTGGTGGTGCGAGGTCGCTCCCGCTGGCCAGATTCATGCGCCAGGGCTTTCTACAGACAATTCACTTTGCTTTATTGCGCTATCTCTAATAGCACCCGAGATATCACCAGATATATAATGGATTTTTCCCTGACCCTGAGTGTCCGGCCCCATGAGACGGTGGTTTTCTCGGCCCCTGGTGGTCCTAGGTCGTTCCCGCTGCACAGATGCATGCGCCAGGGCCTTCTGCAGATAATTCACTTTGGTTTATTGCGCTATCTCTAACAGCACCCGAGGTACCACCAGATATATATTGGATTTTCCCCTGACCCTGAGTGTCCGGCCCCATGAGACTGTGGATTTCTCGGCCCCTGGTGGTCCGAGGTCGTTCCCGCTGGCCAGATTCATGCGCCAGGGCTTCCTACAGACAATTCTCTTTGGTTTATTGCGCTATCTCTAATAGCACCCAAGATATCACCAGATATATATTGGATTTTCCCCTGACCCTGAGTGTCCAGCCCCATGAGACTGTGGTTTTCTCGGCCCCTGGTGGTCCGAGGTCGATCCCGCTGCACAGATTCATGCCCCAGGGCCTCCTACAGACAATGCACTTTGATTTATTGGGCTATCTGTAATAGCACCCGAGATATCGCCAGATATATATTGGATTTTTCCCTGACCCTGAGTGTCCGGCCCCATGAGACGGTGGTTGTCTTGGCCCCTGGGGGTCCGAGGTCGTTCCCGCTGCACTGATTCATGCGCCAGGGCCTCCTACAGACAATGCACTTTGATTTATTGCGCTATCTCTTATAGCACCCGAGATATCACCAGATATATATTGGATTTTTCCCTGACCCTGAGTTTCCGGGTCCATGAGAAGGTGGTTTTCTCGGCCCCTGGTGGTCCGAGGTCGTTCCCGCTGCACAGATTCATGCGCCAGGACCTCCTGCAGATAATTCACTTTGGTTTATTGCCCTATCTCTAACAGCACCAGAGATATCACCAGATATATATTGGATTTTCCCCTGACCCTGAGTGTCCGGCCCCATGAGACGCTGGTTTTCTCGGCCCCTGGTGGTGCGAGGTCGTTCCCGCTGGCCAGATTCATGCGCCAGGGCTTCCTACAGACAAATCACTTTCGTTTATTGCGCTATCTCTTATAGCACCCGAGATATCACCAGATATATATTGGATTTTTCCCTGACCCTGAGTGTCCGGCCCCATGAGACTGTGGTTTTCTCGGCCCCTGGTGGTCCGAGGTCGTTCCCGCTGCACAGATTTATGCGCCAGGGCCTCCTGCAGATAATTCACTTTGGTTTATTGCGCTATCTCTAATAGCACCCGAGATATCACCAGATATATATTGGATTTTTCCCTGACCCTGAGTGTCCGGCCCCATGAGACGCTGGTTTTCTCGGCCCCTGGTGGTGCGAGGTCGTTCCCGCTGCACAGATTCATGCGCCAGGGCCTCCGGCCGATAATTCACTTTGGTTTATTGCGCTATCTCTAATAGCACTCGAGATATCACCAGATATATATTGGATTTTTCCCTGACCCTGAGCGCCCGACTCCATGAGAAGGTGGTTTTCTCGGCCCCTGGTGGTGCCAGGTCGTTCCCGCTGGCCAGATTCATGCGCCAGGGCTTCCTACAGACAAATCACTTTGGTTTATTGCACTATCTCTAATAGCACCCGAGATATCACCAGATATATATTGGATTTTTCCCTGCCCCTGAGTGTCCGGCCCCATGAGACGGTGGTTTTCTCGGCCCCTGGTGGTCCGAGGTCGTTCCCGCTGCACAGATGCATGCGCCAGGGCCTCCTGCAGATATTTCACTTTGGTTTATTGGGCTATCTATAATAGCACCTGAGATATCACCAGATATATATTTAATTTTCCCCTGACCCTGAGTGTCCGGCCCCATGAGACTGTGGTTTTCTCGGCGCCTGGTGGTCCGAGGTCGATCCCGCTGCACAGATTCATGCGCCAGGGCCTCCTACAGACAATGCACTTTGATTTATTGCGCTGTCTCTAATAGCACCCGAGATATCACCAGATATATATTGGATTTGCCCCTGACCCTGAGTGTCCGGCCCCATGGGACTGTGGTTTTCTCGGCCCTTGGTGGTCCGAGGTCGTTCCCGCTGCACAGATTCATGCGCCAGGGCATCCTACAGACAATGCACTTTTATTTATTGCGCTACCTGTAATAGCACCCGAGATATCACCAGATATATATTGGATTTTTCCCTGACCCTGAGTGTCCGGCCCGATGAGAGGGTGGTTTAGTCGGCCCCTGGTGGTCCGAGGTCGTTCCCGCTGCACAGATTTATGCAACAGGGCCTCCTGCAGATAATTCACTTTGGTTTATTGCGCTATCTCTAATAGCACCCGAGATATAACCAGATATATATTGGATTTTCCCCCGACCCTGAGTGTCCGGCCCCATGAGACTGTGGTTTTCTCGGCCCCTGGTGGTCCGAGGTCGTTCCCGCTGCACATATTCATGCACCAGGGCCTCCTACAGACAATGCACTTTGATTTATTGCGCTATCTGCAATAGCACCCGAGATATCACCAGATATATATTGGATTTTTCCCTGACCCTGAGTTTCCGGGTCCATGAGAAGGTGGTTTTCTCGGCCCCTGGAGGTCCGAGGTCGTTCCCGCTGCACAGATTCATGCGACAGGGCCTCCTGCAGATAATTCACTTTGGTTTATTGCGCTATCTCTAACAGCACCAGAGATATCACCAGATATATATTGGATTTTCCCCCGACCCTGAGTGTCCGGCCCCATGAGACTGTGGTTTTCTCGGCCCCTGGTGGTCCGAGGTCGTTCCCGCTGCACAGATTCATGCAACAGGGCCTCCTACAGACAATGCACTTTGATTTATTGCGCTATCTGTAATAGCACCCGAGATATCACCAGATATATATTGGATTTTCCCCTGACCCTGAGTGTCCGGCCCCATGAGACTGTGGTTTTCTCGGCCATGGGGGTCCGAGGTCGTTCCCGCTGCACAGATTCATGCGCCAGGGCCTCCTACAGACAATGCACTTTGATTTATTGCGCTGTCTCTAATGGCACCCGAGATATCACCAGATATATATTGGATTTTTCCCTGACCCTGAGTGTCCGGCCCCATGAGACGCTGGTTTTCTCGGCCCCTGGTGGTCCGAGGTCGTTCCCGCTGCACAGATTTATGCGCCAGGGCCTCCTGCAGATAATTCACTTTGGTTTATTGCGCTATCTCTAATAGCACCCGAGATATAACCAGATATATATTGGATTTTCCCACGACCCTGAGCGTCCGGCCCCATGAGACTGTGGTTTTCTCGGCCCCTGGTGGTCCGAGGTCGTTCCCGCTGCACAGAAACATGCGCCAGGGCTTCCTGCAGACAATGCACTTTGATTTATTGCGCTATCTGTAATAGCACCCGAGATATCACCAGATATATGCTGGATTTTTCCCTGACCCTGAGTGTCCGGCCCCATGAGACGGTGGTTTTCTCGGCCCCTGGTCGTCCGAGGTCGTTCCCGCTGCACAGGTGCATGCGTCAGGGCCTCCTGCAGATAACTCACTATGATTTATTGCGCAATCTCTAATTGCACCCGAGATACCACCAGATATATATTGGATTTTTCCCCGACCCTGTCAGATTCATGCGACAGGGCCTCCCGCAGACAAGGCACTTTGATTTATCGCGCTGTCTCTAATGGCACCCGAGATATCACCAGATATATATTGGATTTTCCCCTGACCCTGCGTGTCCGGCCGCATGAGACTGTGGTTTTCTCGGCCCCTGGCGGTCCGAGGTCGTTCCCGCTGCCCAGATTCATGCGGCAGGGCCTCCTACAGACAATGCACTATGATTTATTGCGCTATCTGTAATAGCACCCGAGATATCACCAGATATATATTGGATTTATCCCTGACCCTGAGTGTCCGGCCCCATGAGACGGTGGTTTTCTCGGCCCCTGGTCGTCCGAGGTCGTTCCCGCTGCACAGGTGCATGCGTCAGGGCCTCCTGCAGATAATTCACTATGATTTATTGCGCAATCTCTAATAGCACCCGAGATACCACCAGATATATATTGGATTTTTCCCCGACCCTGACATTCCAGCCCCATGTGTCGATGGTTTTCTCGGCCCCTCTTGGTCCGAGGTCGTTGCCGCTGCACAGATTCATGCGACAGGGCCTCCCGCAGACAAGGCACTTCGATTTATCGCGCTATCTCAAATGGCACCCGAGATATCACCAGATATATAATGGATTTTTCCCTGACCCTGACAGTGCGGCCCCATGAGACTGTAGTTTTCTTGGCCCCTGGTTGTCCGAGGTCGTTCCCGCTGCACGGACTCGTGCGCCAGGGCTTCCTGCAGGCAATGCACTTTGATTTATCGCGCTATCTGTACTAGCACCTGAGATATCCCCAGATATATACTGGATTTTTCCCTGACCCTGAGTGTCCGGCCCCATGAGACGGTGGTTTTCTCGGCCCCTGGAGGTCAGAGGTCGTTACCGCTTCACAGATTCATGGGCCAGGGCCTCCCGCAGACAAAGCACTGTGGTTTATTGCGCTATCAGTAATAGCACCCGAGATATCACCAGATATATATTGGATTTTTCCCTGACCCTGAGTGTCCGGCCCCATGAGACGGTGGTTTTCTCGGCCCCTGGTTGTTCGAGGTCGTTCCCGCTGCACAGATTCATGCGCCAGGGCCTCCTACAGACAATGCACTTTGATTTATTGCGCTATCTGTAATAGCACCCGAGATATCAACAGATATATATTGGATTTTTTCCTGACCCTGACAGTCCGGCCCCATGAGACGGTGATTTTCTCGGCGCCTGGTGGTCCCAGGTCGTTCCCGCTGCACAGATTCATGCGCCAGGGCCACCCGCAGACAAAGCACTTTGGTTTATTGCGCTATCTGTAATAGCACCCGAGATATCACCAGATATATTCTGCATTTTTACATGACCTTGGGTGACGGTTTCCGAATATCTGTAATTTTCTCGGCCCCTGGTGGCCCGAGGTCGTTCCTGCTGCACAGATTCATTCCCCAGTGCCACCTACAGACAATGCACTTTGATTTATTACGCTATCTGTAATAGCACCCGAGATATCACCAGATATATATTGGATTTTCCCCTGACCCTGAGTGTCCGGCCCTATGAGACAGTGGTTTTCTCGGCCCCTGGTGGTGCGAGGTCGTTCCCGCTGCCCAGATTCATGCGGCAGGGCCTCCTACAGACAATGCACTTTGATTTATTGCGCTATCTGTAATAGCACCCGAGATATCACCAGATATATATTGGATTTTCCCCTAACCCTGAGTGTCCGGACCCATGAGACGGTGATTTTCTCGGCCCCTGGTGGTCCGAGGTCGTTCCTGCTGCACAGATTCATTCGCCAGAGGCACCTACAGACAAAGCACTGTGGTTTATTGCGCTATCAGTAATAGCACCCGAGATATCACCAGATATATATTGGATTTTTCCCTGACCCTGAGTGTCCGGCCCCATGAGACGGTGGTTTTCTCGGCCCCTGGTTGTTCGAGGTCGTTCCCGCTGCACAGATTCATGCGCCAGGGCCTCCTACAGACAATGCACTTTGATTTATTGCGCTATCTGTAATAGCACCCGAGATATCAACAGATATATATTGGATTTTTTCCTGACCCTGACAGTCCGGCCCCATGAGACGGTGATTTTCTCGGCGCCTGGTGGTCCCAGGTCGTTCCCGCTGCACAGATTCATGCGCCAGGGCCTCCCGCAGACAAAGAACTTTGGTTTATAGCGCTATCTGTAATAGCACCCGAGATATCACCAGATATATTCTGCATTTTTACATGACCTTGGGTGACGGTTTCCGAATATCTGTAATTTTCTCGGCCCCTGGTGGTCCGAGGTCGTTCCTGCTGCACAGATTCATTCGCCAGTGCCACCCACAGACAATGCACTTTGATTTATTACGCTATCTGTAATAGCACTCGAGATATCACCAGATATATATTGGATTTTCCCCTGACCCTGAGTGTCCGGCCCCATGAGACGGTGGTTTTCTCGTCCCCTGGTGGTGCGAGGTCGTTCCCGCTGCCCAGATTCATGCGGCTGGGCCTCCTACAGACAATGCACTTTGATTTATTGCGCTATCTGTAATAGCACCCGAGATATCACCAGATATATTGGATTTTCCCCTGACCCTGAGTGTCCGGACCCATGAGACGGTGATTTTCTCGGACCCTGGTGGTCCGAGGTCGTTCCTGCTGCACAGATTCATTAGCCTGTGGCACCTACAGACAATGCACTTTGATTTATTGCGCTATCTGTAATAGCACCCGAGATATCACCAGATATATATTGGATTTTTCCCTGACCCTGAGTGTCCGGCCCCATGAGACGGTGGTTTTCTCGGCCCCTGGTCGTCCGAGGTCGTTCCCGCTGCACAGGTGCATGCGTCAGGGCCTCCTGCAGATAATTCACTATGATTTATTGCGCAATCTCTAATAGCACCCGAGATACCACCAGATATATATTGGATTTTTCCCCGACCCTGACAGTCCGGCCCCATGTGTAGATGGTTTTCTCGGCCCCTCTTGGTCCGAGGTCGTTGCCGCTGCACAGATTCATGCGACAGGGCCTCCCGCAGACAAGGCACTTCGATTTATCGCGCTATCTCAAATGGCACCCGAGATATCACCAGATATATAATGGATTTTTCCCTGACCCTGACAGTGCGGCCCCATGAGACTGTAGTTTTCTTGGCCCCTGGTTGTCCGAGGTCGCTCCCGCTGCACGGACTCGTGCGCCAGGGCTTCCTGCAGACAATGCACTTTGATTTATCGCGCTATCTGTAATAGCACCTGAGATATCCCCAGATATATACTGGATTTTTCCCTGACCCTGAGTGTCCGGCCCCATGAGACGGTGGTTTTCTCGGCCCCTGGTGGTCAGAGGTCGTTGCCGCTGCACAGATTCATGGGCCAGGGCCTCCCGCAGACGAAGCACTGTGGTTTATTGCGCTATCAGTAATAGCACCCGAGATATCACCAGATATATATTGGATTTTTCCCTGACCCTGAGTGTCCGGCCCCATGAGACGGTGGTTTTCTCGGCCCCTGGTCGTCCGAGGTCGTTCCCGCTGCACAGGTGCATGCGTCAGGGCCTCCTGCAGATAATTCACTATGATTTATTGCGCAATCTCTAATAGCACCCGAGATACCACCAGATATATATTGGATTTTTCCCCGACCCTGACAGTCCGGCCCCATGTGTCGATGGTTTTCTCGGCCGCTCTTGGTCCGAGGTCGTTGCCGCTGCACAGATTCATGCGACAGGGCCTCCTGCAGATAATTCACTTTGGTTTATTGCGCTATCTCTAATAGCACCCGAGATATCACCAGATATATATTGGATTTTTCCCTGACCCTGAGTGTCCGGCCCCATGAGACGCTGGTTTTCTCGGCCCCTGGTGGTGCGAGGTCGTTCCCGCTGCACAGATTCATGCGCCAGGGCCTCCGGCCGATAATTCACTTTGGTTTATTGCGCTATCTCTAATAGCACTCGAGATATCACCAGATATATATTGGATTTTTCCCTGACCCTGAGCGCCCGACTCCATGAGAAGGTGGTTTTCTCGGCCCCTGGTGGTGCGAGGTCGTTCCCGCTGGCCAGATTCATGCGCCAGGGCTTCCTACAGACAAATCACTTTGGTTTATTGCACTATCTCTAATAGCACCCGAGATATCACCAGATATATATTGGATTTTTCCCTGCCCCTGAGTGTCCGGCCCCATGAGACGGTGGTTTTCTCGGCCCCTGGTGGTCCGAGGTCGTTCCCGCTGCACAGATGCATGCGCCAGGGCCTCCTGCAGATATTTCACTTTGGTTTATTGGGCTATCTATAATAGCACCTGAGATATCACCAGATATATATTTAATTTTCCCCTGACCCTGAGTGTCCGGCCCCATGAGACTGTGGTTTTCTCGGCGCCTGGTGGTCCGAGGTCGATCCCGCTGCACAGATTCATGCGCCAGGGCCTCCTACAGACAATGCACTTTGATTTATTGCGCTGTCTCTAATAGCACCCGAGATATCACCAGATATATATTGGATTTGCCCCTGACCCTGAGTGTCCGGCCCCATGGGACTGTGGTTTTCTCGGCCCTTGGTGGTCCGAGGTCGTTCCCGCTGCACAGATTCATGCGCCAGGGCATCCTACAGACAATGCACTTTTATTTATTGCGCTACCTGTAATAGCACCCGAGATATCACCAGATATATATTGGATTTTTCCCTGACCCTGAGTATCCGGCCCGATGAGAGGGTGGTTTAGTCGGCCCCTGGTGGTCCGAGGTCGTTCCCGCTGCACAGATTTATGCAACAGGGCCTCCTGCAGATAATTCACTTTGGTTTATTGCGCTATCTCTAATAGCACCCGAGATATAACCAGATATATATTGGATTTTCCCCCGACCCTGAGTGTCCGGCCCCATGAGACTGTGGTTTTCTCGGCCCCTGGTGGTCCGAGGTCGTTCCCGCTGCACATATTCATGCACCAGGGCCTCCTACAGACAATGCACTTTGATTTATTGCGCTATCTGCAATAGCACCCGAGATATCACCAGATATATATTGGATTTTTCCCTGACCCTGAGTTTCCGGGTCCATGAGAAGGTGGTTTTCTCGGCCCCTGGAGGTCCGAGGTCGTTCCCGCTGCACAGATTCATGCGACAGGGCCTCCTGCAGATAATTCACTTTGGTTTATTGCGCTATCTCTAACAGCACCAGAGATATCACCAGATATATATTGGATTTTCCCCCGACCCTGAGTGTCCGGCCCCATGAGACTGTGGTTTTCTCGGCCCCTGGTGGTCCGAGGTCGTTCCCGCTGCACAGATTCATGCAACAGGGCCTCCTACAGACAATGCACTTTGATTTATTGCGCTATCTGTAATAGCACCCGAGATATCACCAGATATATATTGGATTTTCCCCTGACCCTGAGTGTCCGGCCCCATGAGACTGTGGTTTTCTCGGCCATGGGGGTCCGAGGTCGTTCCCGCTGCACAGATTCATGCGCCAGGGCCTCCTACAGACAATGCACTTTGATTTATTGCGCTGTCTCTAATGGCACCCGAGATATCACCAGATATATATTGGATTTTTCCCTGACCCTGAGTGTCCGGCCCCATGAGACGCTGGTTTTCTCGGCCCCTGGTGGTCCGAGGTCGTTCCCGCTGCACAGATTTATGCGCCAGGGCCTCCTGCAGATAATTCACTTTGGTTTATTGCGCTATCTCTAATAGCACCCGAGATATAACCAGATATATATTGGATTTTCCCACGACCCTGAGCGTCCGGCCCCATGAGACTGTGGTTTTCTCGGCCCCTGGTGGTCCGAGGTCGTTCCCGCTGCACAGAAACATGCGCCAGGGCTTCCTGCAGACAATGCACTTTGATTTATTGCGCTATCTGTAATAGCACCCGAGATATCACCAGATATATGCTGGATTTTTCCCTGACCCTGAGTGTCCGGCCCCATGAGACGGTGGTTTTCTCGGCCCCTGGTCGTCCGAGGTCGTTCCCGCTGCACAGGTGCATGCGTCAGGGCCTCCTGCAGATAACTCACTATGATTTATTGCGCAATCTCTAATTGCACCCGAGATACCACCAGATATATATTGGATTTTTCCCCGACCCTGTCAGATTCATGCGACAGGGCCTCCCGCAGACAAGGCACTTTGATTTATCGCGCTGTCTCTAATGGCACCCGAGATATCACCAGATATATATTGGATTTTCCCCTGACCCTGCGTGTCCGGCCGCATGAGACTGTGGTTTTCTCGGCCCCTGGCGGTCCGAGGTCGTTCCCGCTGCCCAGATTCATGCGGCAGGGCCTCCTACAGACAATGCACTATGATTTATTGCGCTATCTGTAATAGCACCCGAGATATCACCAGATATATATTGGATTTATCCCTGACCCTGAGTGTCCGGCCCCATGAGACGGTGGTTTTCTCGGCCCCTGGTCGTCCGAGGTCGTTCCCGCTGCACAGGTGCATGCGTCAGGGCCTCCTGCAGATAATTCACTATGATTTATTGCGCAATCTCTAATAGCACCCGAGATACCACCAGATATATATTGGATTTTTCCCCGACCCTGACATTCCAGCCCCATGTGTCGATGGTTTTCTCGGCCCCTCTTGGTCCGAGGTCGTTGCCGCTGCACAGATTCATGCGACAGGGCCTCCCGCAGACAAGGCACTTCGATTTATCGCGCTATCTCAAATGGCACCCGAGATATCACCAGATATATAATGGATTTTTCCCTGACCCTGACAGTGCGGCCCCATGAGACTGTAGTTTTCTTGGCCCCTGGTTGTCCGAGGTCGTTCCCGCTGCACGGACTCGTGCGCCAGGGCTTCCTGCAGGCAATGCACTTTGATTTATCGCGCTATCTGTACTAGCACCTGAGATATCCCCAGATATATACTGGATTTTTCCCTGACCCTGAGTGTCCGGCCCCATGAGACGGTGGTTTTCTCGGCCCCTGGAGGTCAGAGGTCGTTACCGCTTCACAGATTCATGGGCCAGGGCCTCCCGCAGACAAAGCACTGTGGTTTATTGCGCTATCAGTAATAGCACCCGAGATATCACCAGATATATATTGGATTTTTCCCTGACCCTGAGTGTCCGGCCCCATGAGACGGTGGTTTTCTCGGCCCCTGGTTGTTCGAGGTCGTTCCCGCTGCACAGATTCATGCGCCAGGGCCTCCTACAGACAATGCACTTTGATTTATTGCGCTATCTGTAATAGCACCCGAGATATCAACAGATATATATTGGATTTTTTCCTGACCCTGACAGTCCGGCCCCATGAGACGGTGATTTTCTCGGCGCCTGGTGGTCCCAGGTCGTTCCCGCTGCACAGATTCATGCGCCAGGGCCTCCCGCAGACAAAGAACTTTGGTTTATAGCGCTATCTGTAATAGCACCCGAGATATCACCAGATATATTCTGCATTTTTACATGACCTTGGGTGACGGTTTCCGAATATCTGTAATTTTCTCGGCCCCTGGTGGTCCGAGGTCGTTCCTGCTGCACAGATTCATTCGCCAGTGCCACCCACAGACAATGCACTTTGATTTATTACGCTATCTGTAATAGCACTCGAGATATCACCAGATATATATTGGATTTTCCCCTGACCCTGAGTGTCCGGCCCCATGAGACGGTGGTTTTCTCGTCCCCTGGTGGTGCGAGGTCGTTCCCGCTGCCCAGATTCATGCGGCTGGGCCTCCTACAGACAATGCACTTTGATTTATTGCGCTATCTGTAATAGCACCCGAGATATCACCAGATATATTGGATTTTCCCCTGACCCTGAGTGTCCGGACCCATGAGACGGTGATTTTCTCGGACCCTGGTGGTCCGAGGTCGTTCCTGCTGCACAGATTCATTAGCCTGTGGCACCTACAGACAATGCACTTTGATTTATTGCGCTATCTGTAATAGCACCCGAGATATCACCAGATATATATTGGATTTTTCCCTGACCCTGAGTGTCCGGCCCCATGAGACGGTGGTTTTCTCGGCCCCTGGTCGTCCGAGGTCGTTCCCGCTGCACAGGTGCATGCGTCAGGGCCTCCTGCAGATAATTCACTATGATTTATTGCGCAATCTCTAATAGCACCCGAGATACCACCAGATATATATTGGATTTTTCCCCGACCCTGACAGTCCGGCCCCATGTGTAGATGGTTTTCTCGGCCCCTCTTGGTCCGAGGTCGTTGCCGCTGCACAGATTCATGCGACAGGGCCTCCCGCAGACAAGGCACTTCGATTTATCGCGCTATCTCAAATGGCACCCGAGATATCACCAGATATATAATGGATTTTTCCCTGACCCTGACAGTGCGGCCCCATGAGACTGTAGTTTTCTTGGCCCCTGGTTGTCCGAGGTCGCTCCCGCTGCACGGACTCGTGCGCCAGGGCTTCCTGCAGACAATGCACTTTGATTTATCGCGCTATCTGTAATAGCACCTGAGATATCCCCAGATATATACTGGATTTTTCCCTGACCCTGAGTGTCCGGCCCCATGAGACGGTGGTTTTCTCGGCCCCTGGTGGTCAGAGGTCGTTGCCGCTGCACAGATTCATGGGCCAGGGCCTCCCGCAGACAAAGCACTGTGGTTTATTGCGCTATCAGTAATAGCACCCGAGATATCACCAGATATATATTGGATTTTTCCCTGACCCTGAGTGTCCGGCCCCATGAGACGGTGGTTTTCTCGGCCCCTGGTTGTTCGAGGTCGTTCCCGCTGCACAGATTCATGCGGCAGGGCCTCCTACAGACAATGCACTTTGATTCATTGCGCTATCTGTAATAGCACCCGAGATATCACCAGATATATATTGGATTTTCCCCTGACCCTGAGTGTCCGGACCCATGAGACGGTGATTTTCTCGGCCCCTGGTGGTACGAGGTCGTTCCTGCTGCACAGATTCATTCGCCAGTGGCACCTACAGACAATGCACTTTGATTTATTGCGCTATCTGTAATAGCACCCGAGATATCACCAGATATATATTGGATTTTTCCCTGACCCTGAGCGTCCGGCCCCATGAGACGGTGGTTTTCTCTGCCCCTGGTGGTCCGAGGTCGTTCCCGCTGCACAGATTCATTCGCCAGTGCCACCTACAGACAATGCACTTTGATTTATTACGCTATCTGTAATACTACCCGAGATATCACCAGATATATATTGGATTTTCCCCTGACCCTGAGTGTCCGGCCCCATGAGACGGTGGTTTTCTCGTCCCCTGGTGGTGCGAGGTCGTTCCCGCTGCCCAGATTCATGCGGCTGGGCCTCCTACAGACAATGCACTTTGATTTATTGCGCTATCTGTAATAGCACCCGAGATATCACCAGATATATTGGATTTTCCCCTGACCCTGAGTGTCCGGACCCATGAGACGGTGATTTTCTCGGACCCTGGTGGTCCGAGGTCGTTCCTGCTGCACAGATTCATTAGCCTGTGGCACCTACAGACAATGCACTTTGATTTATTGCGCTATCTGTAATAGCACCCGAGATATCACCAGATATATATTGGATTTTTCCCTGACCCTGAGTGTCCGGCCCCATGAGACGGTGGTTTTCTCGGCCCCTGGTCGTCCGAGGTCGTTCCCGCTGCACAGGTGCATGCGTCAGGGCCTCCTGCAGATAATTCACTATGATTTATTGCGCAATCTCTAATAGCACCCGAGATACCACCAGATATATATTGGATTTTTCCCCGACCCTGACAGTCCGGCCCCATGTGTAGATGGTTTTCTCGGCCCCTCTTGGTCCGAGGTCGTTGCCGCTGCACAGATTCATGCGACAGGGCCTCCCGCAGACAAGGCACTTCGATTTATCGCGCTATCTCAAATGGCACCCGAGATATCACCAGATATATAATGGATTTTTCCCTGACCCTGACAGTGCGGCCCCATGAGACTGTAGTTTTCTTGGCCCCTGGTTGTCCGAGGTCGCTCCCGCTGCACGGACTCGTGCGCCAGGGCTTCCTGCAGACAATGCACTTTGATTTATCGCGCTATCTGTAATAGCACCTGAGATATCCCCAGATATATACTGGATTTTTCCCTGACCCTGAGTGTCCGGCCCCATGAGACGGTGGTTTTCTCGGCCCCTGGTGGTCAGAGGTCGTTGCCGCTGCACAGATTCATGGGCCAGGGCCTCCCGCAGACGAAGCACTGTGGTTTATTGCGCTATCAGTAATAGCACCCGAGATATCACCAGATATATATTGGATTTTTCCCTGACCCTGAGTGTCCGGCCCCATGAGACGGTGGTTTTCTCGGCCCCTGGTTGTTCGAGGTCGTTCCCGCTGCACAGATTCATGCGCCAGGGACTCCTACAGACAATGCACTTTGATTTATTGCTCTATCTGTAATAGCACCCGAGATATCAACAGATATATATTGGATTTTTTCCTGACCCTGACAGTCCGGCCCCATGAGATGGTGATTTTCTCGGCGCCTGGTGGTCCCAGGTCGTTCCCGCTGCACAGATTCATGCGCCAGGGCCACCCGCAGACAAAGCACTTTGGTTTATTGCGCTATCTGTAATAGCACCCGAGATATCACCAGATATATTCTGCATTTTTACATGACCTTGGGTGACGGTTTCCGAATATCTGTAATTTTCTCGGCCCCTGGTGGCCCGAGGTCGTTCCTGCTGCACAGATTCATTCCCCAGGGCCACCTACAGACAATGCACTTTGATTTATTACGCTATCTGTAATAGCACCCGAGATATCACCAGATATATATTGGATTTTCCCCTGACCCTGAGTGTCCGGCCCTATGAGACGGTGGTTTTCTCGGCCCCTGGTGGTGCGAGGTCGTTCCCGCTGCCCAGATTCATGCGGCAGGGCCTCCTACAGACAATGCACTTTGATTTATTGCGCTATCTGTAATAGCACCCGAGATATCACCAGATATATATTGGATTTTCCCCTGACCCTGAGTGTCCGGACCCATGAGACGGTGATTTTCTCGGCCCCTGGTGGTCCGAGATCGTTCCTGCTGCACAGATTCATTCGCCAGTGGCACCTACAGACAATGCACTTTGATTTATTGCGCTATCTGTAATAGCACCCGAGATATCACCAGATATATATTGGATTTTCCCCTGACCCTGAGTGTCCGGACCCATGAGACGGTGATTTTCTCGGCCCCTGGTGGTACGAGGTCGTTCCTGCTGCACAGATTCATTCGCCAGTGGCACCTACAGACAATGCACTTTGATTTATTGCGCTATCTATAATAGCACCCGAGTTATCACCAGATATATATTGGATTTTCCCCTGACCCTGAGTGTCCAGACCCATGAGACGGTGATTTTCTCGGCCCCTGGTGGTACGAGGTCGTTCCTGCTGCACAGATTCATGCGCCAGGGCCACCCGCAGACAAAGCACTTTGGTTTATTGCGCTATCTGTAATAGCACCCGAGATATCACCAGATATATTCTGCATTTTTACATGACCTTGGGTGACGGTTTCCGAATATCTGTAATTTTCTCGGCCCCTGGTGGCCCGAGGTCGTTCCTGCTGCACAGATTCATTCCCCAGGGCCACCTACAGACAATGCACTTTGATTTATTACGCTATCTGTAATAGCACCCGAGATATCACCAGATATATATTGGATTTTCCCCTGACCCTGAGTGTCCGGCCCTATGAGACGGTGGTTTTCTCGGCCCCTGGTTGTTCGAGGTCGTTCCCGCTGCACAGATACATGCGCCAGGGCCTCCTACAGACAATGCACTTTGATTTATTGCTCTATCTGTAATAGCACCCGAGATATCAACAGATATATATTGGATTTTTTCCTGACCCTGACAGTCCGGCCCCATGAGACGGTGATTTTCTCGGCGCCTGGTGGTCCCAGGTCGTTCCCGCTGCACAGATTCATGCGCCAGGGCCACCCGCAGACAAAGCACTTTGGTTTATTGCGCTATCTGTAATAGCACCCGAGATATCACCAGATATATTCTGCATTTTTACATGACCTTGGGTGACGGTTTCCGAATATCTGTAATTTTCTCGGCCCCTGGTGGCCCGAGGTCGTTCCTGCTGCACAGATTCATTCCCCAGGGCCACCTACAGACAATGCACTTTGATTTATTACGCTATCTGTAATAGCACCCGAGATATCACCAGATATATATTGGATTTTCCCCTGACCCTGAGTGTCCGGCCCTATGAGACGGTGGTTTTCTCGGCCCCTGGTGGTGCGAGGTCGTTCCCGCTGCCCAGATTCATGCGGCAGGGCCTCCTACAGACAATGCACTTTGATTTATTGCGCTATCTGTAATAGCACCCGAGATATCACCAGATATATATTGGATTTTCCCCTGACCCTGAGTGTCCGGACCCATGAGACGGTGATTTTCTCGGCCCCTGGTGGTCCGAGGTCGTTCCTGCTGCACAGATTCATTCGCCAGTGGCACCTACAGACAATGCACTTTGATTTATTGCGCTATCTGTAATAGCACCCGAGATATCACCAGATATATATTGGATTTTCCCCTGACCCTGAGTGTCCGGACCCATGAGACGGTGATTTTCTCGGCCCCTGGTGGTACGAGGTCGTTCCTGCTGCACAGATTCATTCGCCAGTGGCACCTACAGACAATGCACTTTGATTTATTGCGCTATCTATAATAGCACCCGAGTTATCACCAGATATATATTGGATTTTCCCCTGACCCTGAGTGTCCAGACCCATGAGACGGTGATTTTCTCGGCCCCTGGTGGTACGAGGTCGTTCCTGCTGCACAGATTCATTCGCCAGTGGCACCTACAGACAATGCAATTTGATTTATTGCGCTATCTGTAATAGCACCCGAGATATCACCAGATGTATATTGGATTTTTCCCTGACCCTGAGCGTCCGGCCCCATGAGACGGTGGTTTTCTCTGCCCCTGGTGGTCCGAGGTCGTTCCCGCTGCACAGATTCATTCGCCAGTGCCACCTACAGACAATGCACTTTGATTTATTGCGCTATCTGTAATAGCACCCGAGATATCACCAGATATATATTGGATTTTCCCCTGACCCTGAGTGTCCGGACCCATGAGACGGTGATTTTCTCGGACCCTGGTGGTCCGAGGTCGTTCCTGCTGCACAGATTCATTCGCCTGTGGCACCTACAGACAATGCACTTTGATTTATTGCGCTATCTGTAATAGCACCCGAGATATCACCAGATATATATTGGATTTTTCCCTGACCCTGAGTGTCCGGCCCCATGAGACGGTGGTTTTCTCGGCCCCTGGTCGTCCGAGGTCGTTCCCGCTGCACAGGTGCATGCGTCAGGGCCTCCTGCAGATAATTCACTATGATTTATTGCGCAATCTCTAATAGCACCCGAGATACCACCAGATATATATTGGATTTTTCCCCGACCCTGACAGTCCGGCCCCATGTGTCGATGGTTTTCTCGGCCGCTCTTGGTCCGAGGTCGTTGCCGCTGCACAGATTCATGCGACAGGGCCTCCCGCAGACAAGGCACTTCGATTTATCGCGCTATCTCAAACGGCACCCGAGATATCACCAGATATATAATGGATTTTTCCCTGACCCTGACAGTGCGGCCCCATGAGACTGTAGTTTTCTTGGCCCCTGGTTGTCCGAGGTCGTTCCCGCTGCACGGACTCGTGCGCCAGGGCTTCCTGCAGACAATGCACTTTGATTTATCGCGCTATCTGTAATAGCACCTGAGATATCCCCAGATATATACTGGATTTTTCCCTGACCCTGAGTGTCCGGCCCCATGAGACGGTGGTTTTCTCGGCCCCTGGTGGTCAGAGGTCGTTACCGCTGCACAGATTCATGGGCCAGGGCCTCCCGCAGACAAAGCACTGTGGTTTATTGCGCTATCAGTAATAGCACCCGAGATATCACCAGATATATATTGGATTTTTCCCTGACCCTGAGTGTCCGGCCCCATGAGACGGTGGTTTTCTCGGCCCCTGGTTGTTCGAGGTCGTTCCCGCTGCACAGATTCATGCGGCAGGGCCTCCTACAGACAATGCACTTTGATTCATTGCGCTATCTGTAATAGCACCCGAGATATCACCAGATATATATTGGATTTTCCCCTGACCCTGAGTGTCCGGACCCATGAGACGGTGATTTTCTCGGCCCCTGGTGGTACGAGGTCGTTCCTGCTGCACAGATTCATTCGCCAGTGGCACCTACAGACAATGCACTTTGATTTATTGCGCTATCTGTAATAGCACCGGAGATATCACCAGATATATATTGGATTTTTCCCTGACCCTGAGCGTCCGGCCCCATGAGACGGTGGTTTTCTCTGCCCCTGGTGGTCCGAGGTCGTTCCCGCTGCACAGATTCATTCGCCAGTGCCACCTACAGACAATGCACTTTGATTTATTACGCTATCTGTAATAGCACCCGAGATATCACCAGATATATATTGGATTTTCCCCTGACCCTGAGTGTCCGGCCCCATGAGACGGTGGTTTTCTCGTCCCCTGGTGGTGCGAGGTCGTTCCCGCTGCCCAGATTCATGCGGCTGGGCCTCCTACAGACAATGCACTTTGATTTATTGCGCTATCTGTAATAGCACCCGAGATATCACCAGATATATTGGATTTTCCCCTGACCCTGAGTGTCCGGACCCATGAGACGGTGATTTTCTCGGACCCTGGTGGTCCGAGGTCGTTCCTGCTGCACAGATTCATTAGCCTGTGGCACCTACAGACAATGCACTTTGATTTATTGCGCTATCTGTAATAGCACCCGAGATATCACCAGATATATATTGGATTTTTCCCTGACCCTGAGTGTCCGGCCCCATGAGACGGTGGTTTTCTCGGCCCCTGGTCGTCCGAGGTCGTTCCCGCTGCACAGGTGCATGCGTCAGGGCCTCCTGCAGATAATTCACTATGATTTATTGCGCAATCTCTAATAGCACCCGAGATACCACCAGATATATATTGGATTTTTCCCCGACCCTGACAGGCCGGCCCCATGTGTACATGGTTTTCTCGGCCCCTCTTGGTCCGAGGTCGTTGCCGCTGCACAGATTCATGCGACAGGGCCTCCCGCAGACAAGGCACTTCGATTTATCGCGCTATCTCAAATGGCACCCGAGATATCACCAGATATATAATGGATTTTTCCCTGACCCTGACAGTGCGGCCCCATGAGACTGTAGTTTTCTTGGCCCCTGGTTGTCCGAGGTCGCTCCCGCTGCACGGACTCGTGCGCCAGGGCTTCCTGCAGACAATGCACTTTGGTTTATTGCGCTATCTGTAATAGCACCCGAGATATCACCAGATATATTCTGCATTTTTACATGACCTTGGGTGACGGTTTCCGAATATCTGTAATTTTCTCGGCCCCTGGTGGCCCGAGGTCGTTCCTGCTGCACAGATTCATTCCCCAGGGCCACCTACAGACAATGCACTTTGATTTATTACGCTATCTGTAATAGCACCCGAGATATCACCAGATATATATTGGATTTTCCCCTGACCCTGAGTGTCCGGCCCTATGAGACGGTGGTTTTCTCGGCCCCTGGTGGTGCGAGGTCGTTCCCGCTGCCCAGATTCATGCGGCAGGGCCTCCTACAGACAATGCACTTTGATTTATTGCGCTATCTGTAATAGCACCCGAGATATCACCAGATATATATTGGATTTTCCCCTGACCCTGAGTGTCCGGACCCATGAGACGGTGATTTTCTCGGCCCCTGGTGGTCCGAGGTCGTTCCTGCTGCACAGATTCATTCGCCAGTGGCACCTACAGACAATGCACTTTGATTTATTGCGCTATCTGTAATAGCACCCGAGATATCACCAGATATATATTGGATTTTCCCCTGACCCTGAGTGTCCGGACCCATGAGACGGTGATTTTCTCGGCCCCTGGTGGTACGAGGTCGTTCCTGCTGCACAGATTCATTCGCCAGTGGCACCTACAGACAATGCACTTTGATTTATTGCGCTATCTATAATAGCACCCGAGTTATCACCAGATATATATTGGATTTTCCCCTGACCCTGAGTGTCCAGACCCATGAGACGGTGATTTTCTCGGCCCCTGGTGGTACGAGGTCGTTCCTGCTGCACAGATTCATTCGCCAGTGGCACCTACAGACAATGCAATTTGATTTATTGCGCTATCTGTAATAGCACCCGAGATATCACCAGATGTATATTGGATTTTTCCCTGACCCTGAGCGTCCGGCCCCATGAGACGGTGGTTTTCTCTGCCCCTGGTGGTCCGAGGTCGTTCCCGCTGCACAGATTCATTCGCCAGTGCCACCTACAGACAATGCACTTTGAGTTATTACGCTATCTGTAATAGCACCCGAGATATCACCAGATATATATTGGATTTTCCCCTGACCCTGAGTGTCCAGACCCATGAGACGGTGATTTTCTCGGACCCTGGTGGTCCGAGGTCGTTCCTGCTGCACAGATTCATTCGCCAGTGGCACCTACAGACAATGCACTTTGATTTATTGCGCTATCTGTAATAGCACCCGAGATATCAGCAGATATATATTGGATTTTTCCCTGACCCTGAGTGTCCGGCCCCATGAGACGGTGGTTTTCTCGGCCCCTGGTGGTCCGAGGTCGTTCCCGCTGCACAGATTCATGCGCCAGGGCCTCCTACAGACAATGCACTTTGATTTATTGCGCTATCTGTAATAGCACCCGAGATATCAACAGATATATATTGGATTTTTTCCTGACCCTGACAGTCCGGCCCCATGAGACGGTGATTTTCTCGGCGCCTGGTGGTCCGAGGTCGTTCCCGCTGCACAGATTCATGCGCCAGGGCCTCCCGCAGACAAAGCACTTTGGTTTATTGCGCTATCTCTAATAGCACCCGAGATATCACCAGATATATATTGGATTTTTCCCTGACCCTGCGTGTCCGGCCCCATGAGACTGAGGTTTTCTCGGCCCCTGGTGGTCCGAGGTCGTTCCCGTTGCACAGATTCATGCGCCAGGGCCTCCTACGGACAATGCACTTTGATTTATTGCGCTATCTGTAATAGCACCCGAGATATCACCAGATATATATTGGATTTTTCCCTGATCCTGAGCGTCCGGCCCCATGAGACGGTGGTTTTCTCGGCCCCTGGTGGTCCGAGGTCGTTTCCGCACCACAGATTCATGCGCCAGGGCCTCCTGCAGATAATTCACTTTGGTTTATAGCGCTATCTCTAATAGCACCCGAGATATCACCAGATATATATTGGATTTTCCCCTGACCCTGAGTGTCCGGCCCCATGAGACGGGTGGTTTTCTCGGCCCCTGGTGGAACGAGGTCGTTCCCGCTGCACAGATTCATGCGCCAGGGCCTCCTACGGACAATGCACTTTGATTTATTGCGCTATCTGTAAAAGCACCCGAGATATCACCAGATATATATTGGATTTTTCCCTGACCCTGACAGTCCGGCCCCATGAGACGGTGGTTTTCTCGGCCCTGGTGGTCCGAGGTCGTTCCCGCTGCACAGATTCATGCGTCAGGGTCTCCTACAGACAATGCACTTTGGTTTATTGCGCTATCTGTAACAGCACCCGACATATCACCAGATATATGCTGGATTTTTACATGACCTTGGGTGACGGATTCCGAATACCTGTAATTTTCTCGGCCCCTGGTGGTCCGAGGTCGTTCCTGCTGCACAGATTCATTCGCCAGTGCCGCCTACAGACAATGCACTTTGATTTATTGCGCTATCTCTAATAGCACCCGAGATATCACCAGATATATATTGGATTTTTCCGTGACCCTGACAGTCCGGCCCCATGAGACGGTGGTTTTCTCGGCCCCTGGTGGTTCGAGGTCGTTACCCGCTGCACAGATGCATGCGCCAGGGCTTCCTGCAGACAATGCACCTTGATTTATTGCGCTATCTCTAATAGCGCCCGAGATATCACCAGATATATATTGGATTTTTCCCTGAACCTGAGTGTCCGGCCCCATGAGACTGTGGTTTTCTCGGCCCCTGGTGGTCCGAAGTCGTCCCCGCTGCCCAGATTCATGCGCTAGGGCCTCCTACAGACAATGCACTTTGGTTTATTGCGCTATCTCTAATAGCACCCGAGATATCACCGGATATATATTGGATTTTTCCCTGACCCTGAGTGTCTGGCCCCATGAGACGGTGGTTGTCTCGGCCCCTGCTGGTCCGAGGTCGTTCCCGCTGCACAGATTCATGCGCCACGGCCTCCTGCAGACAATTCACTTTGGTTTTTTTGCGCTATCTCTAATAGCACCCGACATATCACCAGATATAAATTGGATTTTTCCCTGAACCTGAGTATCCGGCCCCATGAGACTGTGGTTTTCTTGGCCCCTGGTGGTCCGAGGTCGTTCCCGCTGCACAGATTCATGCGCCAGGGCCTCCTACAGACAATGCACTTTGGTTTATTGCGATATCTGTAATAGCACCCGAGATATCACCAGATATATGCTGGATTTTTACATGACTTTGGGTGACGGATTCCGAATATCTGTAATTTTCTCGGCCCCTGGTGGTCCGAGGTCGTTCCTGCTGCACAGATTCATTCGCCAGTGCCGCCTACAGACAATGCACTTTGATTTATTGCGCTATCTCTAATAGCACCCGAGATATCACCAGATATATATAGGATTTTTCCCTGACCCTGACAGTCCGGCCCCATGAGACGGTGATTTTCTCGGCCCCTGCTGGTCCGAGGTCGTTCCCGCTGCACAGATTCATGCGCCAGGGCCTCCTGCAGACAATTCACTTTCGTTTTTTTGCGCTATCTCTAATAGCACCCGACATATCACCAGATATAAATTGGATTTTTCCCTGAACCTGAGTATCCGGCCCCATGAGACTGTGGTTTTCTTGGACCCTGGTGGTCCGAGGTCGTTCCCGCTGCACAGATTCCTGCGCCAGGGCCTCCTACAGACAATGCACTTTGGTTTATTGCGATATCTGTAATAGCACCCGAGATATCACCAGATATATGCTGGATTTTTACATGACTTTGGGTGACGGATTCCGAATATCTGTAATTTTCTCGGCCCCTGGTGGTCCGAGGTCGTTCCTGCTGCACAGATTCATTCGCCAGTGCCGCCTACAGACAATGCACTTTGATTTATTGCGCTATCTCTAATAGCACCCGAGATATCACCAGATATATATAGGATTTTTCCCTGACCCTGACAGTCCGGCCCCATGAGACGGTGATTTTCTCGGCCCCTGGTGGTCCGAGGTAGTTCCCGCTGCACAGATTCATGCGCCAGGGCCTCCTGCAGATAATTCACTTTGGTTTATTGCGCTATCTCTAATAGCACCCGAGATATCACCAGATATATATTGGATTTTCCCCTGACCCTGAGTGTCCGGCCCCATGAGACGGTGGTTTTGTCGGCCCCTGGTGGTCCGAGGTCGTTCCTGCTGCACAGATTCATTCGCCAGTGCCGCCTACAGACAATGCACTTTGATTTATGGCGCTATCTCTAATAGCGCCCGAGATATCACCAGATATATATTGGATTTTCCCCTGACCCTGAGTGTCCGGCACCATGAGACTGTGGTTTTCTCGGCCCCTGGTGGTCCGAGGTCGTTCCCGCTGCCCAGATTCATGCGCCTGGGCTTCCTACAGACAATGCACTTTGATTTATTGCGCTATCTGTAATAGCACCCGAGATATCACCAGATATATATTGGATTTTTCCCTGACCCTGAGTGTCCGGCCCAATGAGACTGTGGTTTTCTCGGAGCCTGGTGGTCCGAGGTCGTTCCCGCTGCCCAGATTCATGCGCCAGGGCCTCATACAGACAATGCACTTTGATTTATTGCGCTATCTGTAATAGCACCGGAGATATCACCAGATATATATTGGATTTTCCCCTGACCCTGAGTGTCCGGCCCCATGAGACGGTGGTTTTCTCGGCCCTTGGTGGTCCGAGGTCGTTCCCGCTGCACAGATCCATGCGCCAGGGCCTCCTACAGACAATGCACTTTGGTTTATTGCGCTATCTGTAACAGCACCCGAGATATCACCAGATATATGCTGGATTTTTACATTACCTTGGGTGACGGATTCCGAATATCTGTAATTTTCTCGGCCCCTGGTGGTCCGAGGTGGTTCCTGGTGCACAGATTCATTCGCCAGTGCCGCCTACAGACAATGCACTTTGATTTATTGCGCTATCTCTAATAGCACCCGAGATATCACCAGATATATATTGGATTTTTCCATGACCCTGACAGTCCGGCCCCATGAGACGGTGATTTTCTCGGCCCCTGGTGGTCTGAGGTAGTTCCCGCTGTACAGAATCATGCGCCAGGGCTTCCTGCAGACAATGCACCTTGATTTATTGCGCTATCTCTAATAGCGCCAGAGATATTACCAGATATATGCTGGATTTTTCCCTGACCCTGAGTGTCCGGCCCCATGAGACTGTGGTTTTCTCGGCCCCTGGTGGTGCGACGTCGTTCCCGCTGCACAGATGCTTGCGCAAGGGCCTCCTGCAGATAATGCACTTTGATTTATTGCGCTATCTGTAATAGCACCCGAGATATCACCAGATATATATTGGATTTTCCCCTGACCCTGAGTGTCCGGCCCCATGAGACGGTGGTTTTCTCGGCCCCTGGAGGTCCGAGGTCGTTCCCGCTGGCCAGATTCATGCGCCAGGTCCTCCTACAGACAATGCACTTTGATTTATGGCGCTATCTCTAATAGCGCCCGAGATATCACCAGATATATATTGGATTTTCCCCTGACCCTGAGTGTCCGGCCCCATGAGACTGTGGTTTTCTCGGCCCCTGGTGGTCCGAGGTCGTTCCCGCTTTACAGATTCATGCGCCAGGGCCTCCTGCAGATAATTCACTTTGGTTTATTGCGCTATCTCTAATAGCACCCGAGATATCACCAGATATATATTGGATTTTCCCCAGACCCTGAGTGTCCGGCCCAATGAGACGGTGGTTTTCTCGGCCCCTGGTGGTGCGAGGTCGTTCCCGCTGGCCAGATTCATGCGCCTGGGCTTCCTACAGACAAATCACTTTGGTTTATTGCGCTATCTCTAATAGCACCCGAGATATCACCAGATATATATTGGATTTTCCCCAGACCCTGAGTGTCCGGCCCAATGAGACGGTGGTTTTCTCGGCCCCTGGAGGTCAGAGGTCGTTCACGCTGGCCAGATTCATGCGCCAGGTCCTCCTACAGACAATGCACTTTGATGTATTGCGCTATCTGTAATAGCACCCGAGATATCACCAGATATATATTGGATTTTCCCCTGACCCTGAGTGTCCGGCCCAATGAGACTGTGGTTTTCTCGGAGCCTGGTGGTCCGAGGTCGTTCCCGCTGCCCAGATTCATGCGCCAGGGCCTCATACAGACAATGCACTTTGATTTATTGCGCTATCTGTAATAGCACCGGAGATATCACCAGATATATATTGGATTTTTCCCTGACCCTGAGTGTCCGGCCCCATGAGACTGTGATTTTCTCGGCCCCTGGTGGTCCGAGGTCGTTCCCGCTGCCCAGATTCATGCGCCAGGGCTTCCTACAGACAATGCACTTTGATTTATTGCGCTATCTGTAATAGTACCCGAGATATCACCAGATATATATTGGATTTTTCCCTGACCCTGAGTGTCCGGCCCAATGAGACTGTGGTTTTCTCGGCCCCTGGTGCTCCGAAGTCGTTCCCGCTGCCCAGATTCATGCGCCAGGGCTTCCTACAGACAATGCACTTTGATTTATTGCGCTATCTGTAATAGCACCGGAGATATCACCGGATATATATTGAATTTTTCCCTGACCCTGAGTGTCTGGCCCCATGAGACGGTGGTTTTCTCGGCCCCTGGTGGTCCGAGGTCGTTCCCGCTGCACAGAGTCATGCGCCAGGGCCTCCTACAGACAATGCACTTTGGTTTATTGCGCTATCTGCAATAGCACCCGCGATATCACCAGATATATGCTGGATTTTTACATGACCTTGGGTGAGGGATTCCGAATATCTGTAATTTTTTCGGCCCCTGGTGGTCCGAGGTCGTTCCTGCTGCACAGATTCATGCGCCAGGGCCTCCTACAGACAATGCACTTTGATTTATTGCGCTATCTCTAATAGCACCCGAGATATCACCAGATATATGCTGGATTTTCCCCTGACCCTGAGTGTCCGGCCCCATGAGACTGTGGTTTTCTCGGCCCCTGGTGGTCCGAGGTCGTTCCCGCTGAACAGATGCTTGCGCCAGGGCCTCCTGCAGATAATTCACTTTGGTTTATTGCGCTATCTCTAATAGCACCCGAGATTTCACCAGATATATATTGGATTCTTCCCTGACCCTGTGTGTCCGGCCCCATGAGACGGTGGTTTTCTCGGCCCCTGGTGGTCCGAGGTCGTTCCCGCTGCACAGATTCATGCGCCAGGGCCTCCTACAGACAATGCACTTTCATTTATTGCGCTATCTGTAATAGCACCCGAGATATCACCAGATATATATTGGATTTTTCCCTGACCCTGAGTGTCCGGCCCCATGAGACGGTGGTTCTCTCGGCCCCTGGTGGTCCGAGGTCGTTCCCGCTTCACAGATTCATGCGCCAGGGCCTCCTGCAGATAAATCACTATGGTTTTGTGCGCTATCTGTAAGAACGCCCGAGATATAACCAGATATATATTGTATTTTCCCCTGTCCCTGAGTGTCCGGCCCCATGAGACTGCGGTTTTCTCGGCCCCTGGTGGTCCGAGGTCGTTCCCGCTGCACAGATTCATGCGCCAGGGCCTCCTACAGACAATGCACTTTGATTTATTGCGCTATCTGTAATAGCACCCGAGATATCACCAGATATATATTGGATTTTTCCCTGACCCTGAGTGTCCGGCCCCATGATGACGGTGGTTCTCTCGGCCCCTGGTGGTCCGAGGTCGTTCCCGCTTCACAGATTCATGCGCCAGGGCCTCCTACAGGCAATGCACTTTGGTTTATTGCGCGATCTGTAATAGCACCCGAGCTATCACCAGATATATGCTGGATTTTTACATGACCTTGGGTGACGGATTCCGAATATCTGTAATTTTCTCGGCCCCTGGAGGTCCGAGGTAGTTCCCGCTGCACAGAAACATGCGCCAGGGCTTCCTGCAGACAATGCACTTTGATTTATTGCGAAATCTCTAATAGCACCCGAGATATCACCAGATATATGCTGGATTTTTCCCTGACCCTGAGCGTCCGGCCCCATGAGACTGTGGTTTTCTCGGCCCCTGGTGGTCCGAGGTCGTTCCCGCTGAACAGATGCTTGCGCCAGGGCCTCCTGCAGATAATTCACTTTGGTTTATTGCGCTATCTCTAATAGCACCCGAGATATCACCAGATATATATTGGATTTTTCCCTGACCCTGAGTGTCCGGCCCCATGAGACGGTGGTTTTCTCGGCCCCTGGTGGTCCGAGGTCGTTCCCGCTGCACAGATTCATGCGCCAGGGCCTCCTGCAGATAATTCACTTTGGTTTATTGCGTTATCTCTGATAGCACCCGAGACATTACCAGATATATATTGGATTTTTCCCTGACCCTGAGTGTCCGGCCCCATGAGACTGTGGTTTTCTCGGACCCTGGTGGTCCGAAGTCCTTCCCGCTGCCCAGATTCATGCGCCAGGGCCTCGTACAGACAATGCACTTTGATTTATTGCGCTATCTGTAATAGCACCCGAGATATCACCAGATATATATTGGATTTTTCCCTGACTCTGAGTGTCCGGCCCCATGAGACGGTGGTTCTCTCGGCCCCTGGTGGTCCGAGGTCGTTCCCGCTTCACAGATTCATGCGCCAGGGCCTCCTGCAGATAAATCACTATGGTTTTGTGCGCTATCTGTAAGAACGCCCGAGATATAACCAGATATATATTGTATTTTCCCCTGTCCCTGAGTGTCCGGCCCCATGAGACTGCGGTTTTCTCGGCCCCTGGTGGTCCGAGGTCGTTCCCGCTGCACAGATTCATGCGCCAGGGCCTCCTACAGACAATGCACTTTGATTTATTGCGCTATCTGTAATAGCACCCGAGATATCACCAGATATATATTGGATTTTTCCCTGACCCTGAGTGTCCGGCCCCATGAGACGGTGGTTCTCTCGGCCCCTGGTGGTCCGAGGTCGTTCCCGCTTCACAGATTCATGCGCCAGGGCCTCCTACAGGCAATGCACTTTGGTTTATTGCGCGATCTGTAATAGCACCCGAGCTATCACCAGATATATGCTGGATTTTTACATGACCTTGGGTGACGGATTCCGAATATCTGTAATTTTCTCGGCCCCTGGTGGTCCGAGGTAGTTCCCGCTGCACAGAAACATGCGCCAGGGCTTCCTGCAGACAATGCACTTTGATTTATTGCGCTATCTCTAATAGCACCCGAGATATCACCAGATATATGCTGGATTTTTCCCTGACCCTGAGCGTCCGGCCCCATGAGACTGTGGTTTTCTCGGCCCCTGGTGGTCCGAGGTCGTTCCCGCTGAACAGATGCTTGCGCCAGGGCCTCCTGCAGATAATTCACTTTGGTTTATTGCGCTATCTCTAATAGCACCCGAGATATCACCAGATATATATTGGATTTTTCCCCGACCCTGAGTGTTCGGCCCCATGAGACGGTGGTATTCTTGGCCCCTGGTGTTCCGAGGTCGTTCCCGCTGCGCAGATTCATGCGCCAGGGCCTCCTACAGGCAATGCACTTTGGTTTATTGCGCGATCTGTAATAGCACCCGAGATATCACCAGATATATGCTGGATTTTTACATGACCTTGGGTGACGGATTCCGAATACCTGTAATTTTCTCTGCCCCTGGTGGTCCGAGGTCGTTCCCGCTGCCCAGATTCATGCGCCAGGGCTTCCTACAGACAATGCACTTTGATTTATTGCGCTATCTGTAATAGCACCCGAGATATCACCAGATATATATTGGATTTTTCCCTGACCCTGAGTGTCCGGCCAAATGAGACTGTTGTTTTCTCGGCCCCTGGTGCTCCGAAGTCGTTCCCGCTGCCCAGATTCATGCGCCAGGGCCTCCTACAGACAATGCACTTTGATTTATTGCGCTATCTGTAATAGCACCGGAGATATCACCAGATATATATTGGATTTTTCCCTGACCCTGAGTGTCCGGCCCCATGAGACTGTGATTTTCTCGGCCCCTGGTGGTCCGAAGTCGTTCCCGCTGCCCAGATTCATGCGCCAGGCCCTCCTACAGACAATGCACGTTGATTTATTGCGCTATCTGTAATAGCACCCGAGATATCACCAGATATATATTGGATTTTCCACTGACCCTGAGTGTCCGGCCCCATGAGACGGTGGTTTTCTCGGCCCCTGGTGGTCCGAGGTCGTTTCCGCTGCACAGATTCATGCGCCAGGGCCTCCTGCAGCTAATTCACTATGGTTTATTGCGCTATCTGTAATAGCACCCGAGATATCACCAGATATATATTGGATTTTCCCCTGACCCTGAGTGTCCGGCCCCATGAGACGGTGGTTTTCTCGGCCCCTGGTGGTCCGAGGTCGTTCCCGCTTTACAGATTCATGCGCCAGGGCCTCCTGCAGATAATTCACTTTGGTTTATTGCGCTATCTCTAATAGCACCCGAGATATCACCAGATATATATTGGATTTTCCCCAGACCCTGAGTGTCCGGCCCAATGAGACGGAGGTTTTCTCGGCCCCTGGAGGTGCGAGGTCGTTCCCGCTGGCCAGATTCATGCGCCTGGGCTTCCTACAGACAAATCACTTTGGTTTATTGCGCTATCTCTAATAGCACCCGAGATATCACCAGATATATATTGGATTTTCCCCTGACCCTGAGTGTCCGGCCCAATGAGACTGTGGTTTTCTCGGAGCCTGGTGGTCCGAGGTCGTTCCCGCTGCCCAGATTCATGCGCCAGGGCCTCATACAGACAATGCACTTTGATTTATTGCGCTATCTGTAATAGCACCGGAGATATCACCAGATATATATTGGATTTTTCCCTGACCCTGAGTGTCCGGCCCCATGAGACTGTGATTTTCTCGGCCCCTGGTGGTGCGAGGTCGTTCCCGCTGCCCAGATTCATGCGCCAGGGCTTCCTACAGACAATGCACTTTGATTTATTGCGCTATCTGTAATAGTACCCGAGATATCACCAGATATATGCTGGATTTTTACATGACCTTGGGTGAGGGATTCCGAATATCTTTAATTTTTTCGGCCCCTGGTGGTCCGAGGTCGTTCCTGCTGCACAGATTCATGCGCCAGGGCCTCCTACAGACAATGCACTTTGATTTATTGCGCTATCTGTAATAGCACCCGAGATATCACCAGATATATATTGGATTTTTCCCTGACCCTGAGTGTCCGGCCCCATGAGACGGTGGTTTTCTCGGCCCCTGGTGGTCCGAGGTCGTTTCCGCTGCACAGATTCATGCGCCAGGGCCTCCTGCAGATAATTCACTATGGTTTATTGCGCTATCTGTAATAGCACCCGAGATATCACCAGATATATATTGGATTTTTCCCTGACCCTGAGTGTCCGGCCCCATGAGACGGTGGTTTTCTCGGCCCCTGGGGGTCCGAGGTCGTTCCCGCTGCACAGATTCATGCGCCAGGGCCTCCTGCAGATAATTCACATTGGTTTATTGCGCTATCTGTAATAGCACCCGAGCTATCACCAGATATATGCTGGATTTTTACATGACCTTGGGTGACGGATTCCGAATATCTGTAATTTTCTCGGCCCCTGGTGGTCCGAGGTAGTTCCCGCTGCACAGAAACATGCGCCTGGGCTTCCTGCAGACAATGCACTTTGATTTATTGCGCTATCTCTAATAGCACCCGAGATATCACCAGATATATGCTGGATTTTTCCCGGACCCTGAGCGTCCGGCCCCATGAGACCGTGGTTTTCTCGGCCCCTGGTGGTCCGAGGTCGTTCCCGCTGAACAGATGCTTGCGCCAGGGCCTCCTGCAGATAATTCACTTTGGTTTATTGCGCTATCTCTAATAGCACCCGAGATATCACCAGATATATATTGGATTTTTCCCTGACCCTGAGTGTCCGGCCCCATGAGACGGTGGTTTTCTCGGCCCCTGGTGGTCCGAGGTCGTTCCCGCTGCACAGATTCATGCGCCAGGGCCTCCTGCAGATAATTCACTTTGGTTTATTGCGTTATCTCTGATAGCACCCGAGACATTACCAGATATATATTGGATTTTTCCCTGACCCTGAGTGTCCGGCCCCATGAGACTGTGGTTTTCTCGGACCCTGGTGGTCCGAAGTCCTTCCCGCTGCCCAGATTCATGCGCCAGGGCCTCGTACAGACAATGCACTTTGATTTATTGCGCTATCTGTAATAGCACCCGAGATATCACCAGATATATATTGGATTTTTCCCTGACCCTGAGTGTCCGGCCCCATGAGACGGTGGTTCTCTCGGCCCCTGGTGGTCCGTGGTCGTTCCCGCTTCACAGATTCATGCGCCTGGGCCTCCTGCAGATAAATCACTATGGTTTTGTGCGCTATCTGTAAGAACGCCCGAGATATAACCAGATATATATTGTATTTTCCCCTGTCCCTGAGTGTCCGGCCCCATGAGACTGCGGTTTTCTCGGCCCCTGGTGGTCCGAGGTCGTTCCCGCTTCACAGATTCATGCGCCAGGGCCTCCTACAGGCAATGCACTTTGGTTTATTGCGCGATCTGTAATAGCACCCGAGCTATCACCAGATATATGCTGGATTTTTACATGACCTTGGGTGACGGATTCCGAATATCTGTAATTTTCTCGGCCCCTGGTGGTCCGAGGTAGTTCCCGCTGCACAGAAACATGCGCCAGGGCTTCCTGCAGACAATGCACTTTGATTTATTGCGCTATCTCTAATAGCACCCGAGATATCACCAGATATATGCTGGATTTTTCCCTGACCCTGAGCGTCCGGCCCCATGAGACTGTGGTTTTCTCGGCCCCTGGTGGTCCGAGGTCGTTCCCGCTGAACAGATTCATGCGCCAGGGCCTCCTACAGACAATGCACTTTGATTTATTGGGCTATCTGTAATAGGACCCGAGATATCACCAGATATATATTGGATTTTTCCCTGACCCTGAGTGTCCGGCCCCATGAGACGGTGGTTTTCTCGGCCCCTGGTGGTCCGAGGTCGTTCCCGCTGCACAGATTCATGCGCCAGGGCCTCCTGCAGATAATTCACTTTGGTTTATTGCGTTATCTCTGATAGCACCCGAGACATTACCAGATATATATTGGATTTTTCCCTGACCCTGAGTGTCCGGCCCCATGAGACTATGGTTTTCTCGGACCCTGGTGGTCCGAAGTCGTTCCCGCTGCCCAGATTCATGCGCCAGGGCCTCCTACAGACAATTCACTTTGGTATATTGCGCTATCTCTAATAGCACCCGACATATCACCAGATATATATTGGATTTTTCCCCGACCCTGAGTGTTCGGCCCCATGAGACGGTGGTATTCTTGGCCCCTGGTGTCCCGAGGTCGTTCCCGCTGCGCAGATTCATGCGCCAGGGCCTCCTACAGGCAATGCACTTTGGTTTATTGCGCGATCTGTAATAGCACCCGAGATATCACCAGATATATGCTGGATTTTTACATGACCTTGGGTGACGGATTCCGAATACCTGTAATTTTCTCTGCCCCTGGTGGTCCGAGGTCGTTCCCGCTGCCCAGATTCATGCGCCAGGGCTTCCTACAGACAATGCACTTTGATTTATTGCGCTATCTGTAATAGCACCCGAGATATCACCAGATATATATTGGATTTTTCCCTGACCCTGAGTGTCCGGCCAAATGAGACTGTCGTTTTCTCGGCCCCTGGTGCTCCGAAGTCGTTCCCGCTGCCCAGATTCATGCGCCAGGGCCTCCTACAGACAATGCACTTTGATTTATTGCGCTATCTGTAATAGCACCGGAGATATCACCAGATATATATTGGATTTTTCCCTGACCCTGAGTGTCCGGCCCCATGAGACTGTGATTTTCTCGGCCCCTGGTGGTCCGAAGTCGTTCCCGCTGCCCAGATTCATGCGCCAGGGCCTCCTACAGACAATGCACGTTGATTTATTGCGCTATCTGTAATAGCACCCGAGATATCACCAGATATATATTGGATTTTCCACTGACCCTGAGTGTCCGGCCCCATGAGACGGTGGTTTTCTCGGCCCCTGGTGGTCCGAGGTCGTTTCCGCTGCACAGATTCATGCGCCAGGGCCTCCTGCAGATAATTCACTATGGTTTATTGCGCTATCTGTAATAGCACCCGAGATATCACCAGATATATATTGGATTTTTCCCTGACCCTGAGTGTCCGGCCCCATGAGACGGTGGTTTTCTCGGCCCCTGGGGGTCCGAGGTCGTTCCCGCTGCACAGATTCATGCGCCAGGGCCTCCTGCAGATAATTCACATTGGTTTATTGCGCTATCTGTAATAGCACCCGAGATATCACCAGATATATATTGGATTTTCCCCTGACCCTGAGTGTCCGGCCCCATGAGACGGTGGTTTTCTCGGCCCCTGGTGGTCCGAGGTCGTTCCTGCTGCACAGATTCCTGCGCCAGGGCCTCCTGCAGATAATTCACTTTGGTTTATTGCGCTATCTCTAATAGCACCCGAGATATCGCCAGATATATATTGGATTTTTCCCTGACCCTGAGTGTCCGGCCACATGAGACTGTGGTTTTCTCGTACCCTGGTGGTCCGAAATCGTTCCCGCTGCCCAGATTCATGCGCCAGAGCCTCCTACAGACAATGCACGTTGATTTATTGCGCTATCTGTAATAGCACCCGAGATATCACCAGATATATATTGGATTTTTCCCTGACCCTGAGTGTCCGGCCCCATGAGACTGTGATTTTCTCGGCCCCTGGTGGTCCGAAGTCGTTCCCGCTGCCCAGATTCATGCGCCAGGGCCTCCTACAGACAATTCACTTTGGTATATTGCGCTATCTCTAATAGCACCCGACATATCACCGGATATATATTGGGTTTTCCCCTGACCCTGAGTGTCCGGCAACATGAGACTGTGGTTTTCTCGGCCCCTGGTGGTCCGAGGTCGCTCCCGCTGCACAGAATCATGCACCAGGGCCTCCTACAGACAATGCACTTTGATGTATTGGGCTATCTGTAATAGCACCCGAGATAACACCAGATATATATTGGATTTTTCCCTGACCCAGAGTGTCCGGCACCATGAGACGGTGGTTTTCTCGGCCCCTGGTGGTCCGAGGTCGTTCCCGCTGCACAGATTCATGCGCCAGGGCCTCCTGCAGATGATTCACTTTGGTTCATAGCACTATCTCTAATAGCACCCGAGATAGCACCAGATATATATTGGATTTTCCCCTGACCCTGTGTGTCCGGCCCCATGAGACTGTGGTTTTCTCGGGCCCTGGTGGTCCGAGGTCGTTCCCGCTGCACAGACTCATGCGCCAGGGCCTCCTACAGACAATGAACTTTGATTTATTGCGCTATCTGTAATAGCACCCGAGACATCACCAGATATATATTGGATTTTTCCCTGACCCTGAGTGTCCGGCACCATGAGACGGTGGTTTTCTCGGCCCCTGGTGGTTCGAGGTCGTTCCCGCTTCATGGAATCATGCGCCAGGGCCTCCTGCAGATAATTCACTTTGGTTTATTGCGCTATCTCTAATAGCACCCGAGATATCACCAGATATATATTTGATTTTTCCCTGACCCTGACAGTCCGGCCCCATGAGACGGTGATTTTCTCGGCCCCTGGTGGTCGGAGGTAGTTCCCGCTGCACAGATTCATGCGCCAGGGCCTCCTAAAGATAATTCACTTTGGTTTATTGCGCTATCTCTAATAGCACCCGAGATTTCACCAGATATATATTGGATTTTTCCCTGACCCTGAGTGTCCGGCACCATGAGACGGTGGTTTTCTCGGCCCCTGGTGGTCCGAGGTCGTTCCCGCTTCATAGAATCATGCGCCAGGGCCTCCTGCAGATAATTCACTTTGGTTTATTGCGCTATCTCTAATAGCACCCGAGATATCACCAGATATATATTGGATTTTTCCTTGACCCTGAGTGTCCGGTTCCATGAGACGGTGGTTTTCGCGGCCCCTGGTGGTCCGAGGTCGTTCCCGATGCACAGATGCATGCGCCAGGGCCTCCTGCAGATAATTCACTTTGGTTTATTGCGCTATCTGTAATAGCACCCGAGCTATCACCATATATATATTGGATTCTTCCCTGACCCTGAGTGTCCGTCCCCATGAGACGGTGGTTTTCTCGGCCCCTGGTGGTCCGAGGTCGTTCCCGCTGCACAGATTCATGCGCCAGGGCCTCCTACAGACAATGCACTTTCATTTATTGCGCTATCTGTAATAGCACCCGAGATAACACCAGATATATATTGGATTCTTCCCTGACCCTGAGTGTCCGGCCCCATGAGACGGTGGTTTTCTCGGCCCCTGGTGGTCCGAGGTCGTTAACGCTGCACAGATTCATGGGCCAGGGACTCCTGCAGATAATTCACTTTGGTTTATTGCGCTATCTCTAATAGCACCCGAGCTATCACCATATATATATTGGATTCTTCCCTGACCCTGAGTGTCCGTCCCCATGAGACGGTGGTTTTCTCGGCCCCTGGTGGTCCGAGGTCGTTCCCGCTGCACAGATTCATGCGCCAGGGCCTCCTACAGACAATGCACTTTCATTTATTGCGCTATCTGTAATAGCACCCGAGATATAACCAGATGTATATTGGATTTTTCCCTGACCCTGAGTGTCCGGCACCATGAGACGGTGGTTTTCTCGGCCCCTGGTGGTCCGAGGTCGTTCCCGCTTCATAGAATCATGCGCCAGGGCCTCCTGCAGATAATTCACTTTGATTTATTGCGCTATCTGTAATAGCACCCGAGATATCACCAGATATATATTGGCTTTTTCCCTGACCCTGTGTGTCCGGCCCCATGAGACTGCGGTTTTCTCGGCCCCTGGTGGTCTGAGGTCGTTCCCGCTGCCCAGATTCATGCGCCAGGGCCTCCTGCAAATAATTCACTTTGGTTTATTGCGCTATCTCTAATAGCACCCGAGATATCACCAGATATATATTGGATTTTCCCCTGACCCTGAGTGTCCGGCCCCATGAGATTGTGGTTTTCTCGGCCCCTGGTGGTTCGAGGTCGTTCCCGCTGCACAGATTTATGAGCCAGGGCCTCCTACAGACTATGCACTTTGATTTATTGCGCTATCTGTAATAGCACCCGAGATATCACCAGATATATATTGGATTTTTCCCTGACCCTGAGTGTCCGGCCCCATGAGACGGTGGTTTTCTCGGCCCCTGTTGGTCCGACGTCGTTTCCGCTTCATAGAATCATGCGCCAGGGCCTCAAGCAGATAATTCACTTTGGTTTATTGCGCTATATCTAGTAGCACCCGAGATATCTCCAGATATATATTGGATTTTTCCCTGACCCTGAGTGTCCGGCCCCATGTGTCGATGGTTTTCTCGGTCCCTCGTGGTCCGAGTTCGATCCCGCTGAACAGATTCATGCGCCAGGGCTTCCTGCAGACAATTCACTTTGGTGTATTGCGCTATCTGTAATGGCACCCGAGATATCACTAGATATATATTGGATTTTCCCCTGACCCTGAGTGTCCGGCCCCATGTGACTGTAGTTTTCTCGGCCCCTGGTGGTCCGAGATCGTTCCCGCTGAACAGATTCATGCGCAAGGGCCTCCTGCAGATAATTCACTTTGGTTTATTGGGCTATCTCTAATAGCACCCGAGATATCACCAGATATATATTGGATTTTCCCCTGACCCTGACTGTCCGGCAACATGAGACTGCGGTTTCCTCGGCCCCTGGTGGTCCGAGGTCGTTCCCGCTGCACAGATTCATGCGCCAGGGCATCCTACAGACAAAGCACTTTGATTTATTGCGCTATCTGTAATAGCACCCGAGATATCACCAGGTATATATTGGATTTTTCCCTGACCCTGAGTGTCCGGCCCCATGAGACGGTAGTTTTCTCGGGCCCTGGTGGTCCGAGGTCGTTCCCGCTGCACAGGTTCATGCGCTAGGGCCTCCTGCAGACAATGCACTTTGATTTATTTCGCTATCTCTAATAGCAGCCGAGATATCACCAGATTTATATTGGATTTTTCCTAGACCCTGACAGTCCGGCCCCATGAGACGGTGGTTTTCTCGGCCCCTGGTGGGCCGAGGTCGTTCCCCCTGCACAGATTCTTGCGCCGGGGCCCCCTGCAGATAATTCACATTGGTTTATTGCGCTATCTCTAATAGCACCCGAGATATCACCAGATATATATTGGATTTTCCCCTGACCCTGAGTGTCCGGCCCCATGAGACTGTGGTTTTCTCGGCCCCTGGTGGTCCGAGGTCGTCCCTGCTGCACAGATTTATGCGCCAGGGCCTCCTACAGACTATGCACTTTGATTTATTGGGCTATCTGTAATAGCACCCGAGATATCACCAGATATATATTGGATTTTTCCCTCACCCTGAGTGTCCGGCCACGTGAGACGGTGGTTTTCTCGGCCCCTGGTGGTCCGAGGTCGTTCCCGCTGCACAGATTCATGCGCCAGGGCCCCCTGCAAATAATTCACTTTGGTTTATTGCACTATCTCTAATAGCACCCGAGATATCACCAGATATATATTGGATTTTCCCTTGACACTGAGTGTCCGGCCCCATGAGACTGTGGTTTTCTCGGCCCCTGGTGGTCCGAGGTCGTACCCGCTGCACAGATTCATGCGCCAGGGCCTCCTGCAGATAATTCACATTGGGTTATAGCGCCATCTGTAATAGCACCCGAGATATCACCAGATATATATTGGATTTTCCACTGACCCTGAGTGTCCGGCCCCATGAGACTGTGGTTTTCTCGGCCCCTGGTGGTCCGAGGTCGTTCCCGCTGAACAGACTCATGCGCCAGGGCCTCCTACAGACAATGAACTTTGATTTATTGCGCTATCCGTAATAGCACCCGAGATATCACCAGATATATATTGGATTTTTCCCTGAACCTGAGTGTCCGGCCCCATGCGACGGTGGTTTTCTCGGCCCCTGGTGCTCCGAGGTCGTTCCCGCTGCACAGATTCATGCGACAGGGCCTCCTGCAGATAATTGACTTTGGTTTATTGCGCTATCTCTAATAGCACCCGAGATATCACCAGATATATATTGGATTTTCCCCTGACCCTGAGTGTCCGGCAACATGAGACTGTGGTTTTCTCGGCCCCTGGTGGTCCGAGGTCGTTCCCGCTGCACAGATTCATGCGCCAGGGTTTCCTACAGACAATGCACTTTGATGTATTGGGCTATCTGTAATAACACCCGAGATATCACCAGATATATATTGGATTTTCCCCTGACCCTGAGTGTCCGGCGCCATGAGACTGTGGTTTTCTCGGCCCCTGGTGGTCCGAGGTCGCTCCCGCTGCACAGATTTATGCGCCAGGGCCTCCTACAGACTATGCACTTTGATTTATTGGGCTATCTGTAATAGCACCCGAGATATGACCAGATATATATTGGATTTTTCCCTGACCCTGACTGTCCGGCCCCATGAGACGGTGGTTTTCTCGGCCCCTGGTGGTCCGAGGTCGTTCCCGCTGCCCAGATTCATGCGCCAGGGCCTCCTGCAAATAATTCACTTTGGTTTATTGCGCTATCTCTATTAGCACCCGAGATATCACCGGATATTTATTGGATTTTTCCCTGACCATGAGTGTCCGGCCACATGAGACGGTGGTTTTCTCGGCCCCTGGTGGTCCGATGTCGTTCCTGCTGCACAGATTCATGCGCAAGGGCCTCCTACAGACAATGCACTTTGATTTATTGCGCTATCTCTAATAGCACCCGAGAAAGCACCATATATATGCAGGATTTTTACATGACTTTGGGTGACGGATACCGAAAATCTGTTATTTTCTCGGCCCCTGGTGGTCCGAGGTCGTTCCCGCTGGACAGATGCATGCGCCAGGGCCTCCTGCAGATAATTCACTTTGGTTTATTGCGCTATCTCTAATAGCACCCGAGATTTCACTAGATATATATTGGATTTTTCCCAGACCCTGAGTGTCCGGCCCCATGAGACGGTGGTTTTCTCCGCCCCTGGTGGTCCGAGGTCGTTCCCGCTGCTCAAATGCATGCGTCAGGGCCTCCTGCAGATAATTCACTTTGGTTTATTGCGCTATCTCTAATAGCACCCGAGATATCACCAGATATATATTGGATTTTCCCCTGACCCTGACTGTCCGGCAACATGAGACTGCGGTTTCCTCGGCCCCTGGTGGTCCGAGGTCGTTCCCGCTGCACAGATTCATGCGCCAGGGCATCCTACAGACAAAGCACTTTGATTTATTGCGCTATCTGTAATAGCACCCGAGATATCACCAGGTATATATTGGATTTTTCCCTGACCCTGAGTGTCCGGCCCCATGAGACGGTAGTTTTCTCGGGCCCTGGTGGTCCGAGGTCGTTCCCGCTGCACAGATTCATGCGCTAGGGCCTCCTGCAGACAATGCACTTTGATTTATTTCGCTATCTCTAATAGCAGCCGAGATATCACCAGATTTATATTGGATTTTTCCTAGACCCTGACAGTCCGGCCCCATGAGACGGTGGTTTTCTCGGCCCCTGGTGGGCCGAGGTCGTTCCCCCTGCACAGATTCTTGCGCCGGGGCCCCCTGCAGATAATTCACATTGGTTTATTGCGCTATCTCTAATAGCACCCGAGATATCACCAGATATATATTGGATTTTCCCCTGACCCTGAGTGTCCGGCCCCATGAGACTGTGGTTTTCTCGGCCCCTGGTGGTCCGAGGTCGTCCCTGCTGCACAGATTTATGCGCCAGGGCCTCCTACAGACTATGCACTTTGATTTATTGGGCTATCTGTAATAGCACCCGAGATATCACCAGATATATATTGGATTTTTCCCTCACCCTGAGTGTCCGGCCACGTGAGACGGTGGTTTTCTCGGCCCCTGGTGGTCCGAGGTCGTTCCCGCTGCACAGATTCATGCGCCAGGGCCCCCTGCAAATAATTCACTTTGGTTTATTGCACTATCTCTAATAGCACCCGAGATATCACCAGATATATATTGGATTTTCCCTTGACCCTGAGTGTCCGGCCCCATGAGACTGTGGTTTTCTCGGCCCCTGGTGGTCCGAGGTCGTACCCGCTGCACAGATTCATGCGCCAGGGCCTCCTGCAGATAATTCACATTGGGTTATAGCGCCATCTGTAATAGCACCCGAGATATCACCAGATATATATTGGATTTTCCACTGACCCTGAGTGTCCGGCCCCATGAGACTGTGGTTTTCTCGGCCCCTGGTGGTCCGAGGTCGTTCCCGCTGAACAGACTCATGCGCCAGGGCCTCCTACAGACAATGAACTTTGATTTATTGCGCTATCCGTAATAGCACCCGAGATATCACCAGATATATATTGGATTTTTCCCTGAACCTGAGTGTCCGGCCCCATGCGACGGTGGTTTTCTCGGCCCCTGGTGCTCCGAGGTCGTTCCCGCTGCACAGATTCATGCGACAGGGCCTCCTGCAGATAATTGACTTTGGTTTATTGCGCTATCTCTAATAGCACCCGAGATATCACCAGATATATATTGGATTTTCCCCTGACCCTGAGTGTCCGGCAACATGAGACTGTGGTTTTCTCGGCCCCTGGTGGTCCGAGGTCGTTCCCGCTGCACAGATTCATGCGCCAGGGTTTCCTACAGACAATGCACTTTGATGTATTGGGCTATCTGTAATAACACCCGAGATATCACCAGATATATATTGGATTTTCCCCTGACCCTGAGTGTCCGGCCCCATGAGACTGTGGTTTTCTCGGCCCCTGGTGGTCCGAGGTCGCTCCCGCTGCACAGATTTATGCGCCAGGGCCTCCTACAGACTATGCACTTTGATTTATTGGGCTATCTGTAATAGCACCCGAGATATGACCAGATATATATTGGATTTTTCCCTGACCCTGACTGTCCGGCCCCATGAGACGGTGGTTTTCTCGGCCCCTGGTGGTCCGAGGTCGTTCCCGCTGCCCAGATTCATGCGCCAGGGCCTCCTGCAAATAATTCACTTTGGTTTATTGCGCTATCTCTATTAGCACCCGAGATATCACCGGATATTTATTGGATTTTTCCCTGACCATGAGTGTCCGGCCACATGAGACGGTGGTTTTCTCGGCCCCTGGTGGTCCGATGTCGTTCCTGCTGCACAGATTCATGCGCAAGGGCCTCCTACAGACAATGCACTTTGATTTATTGCGCTATCTCTAATAGCACCCGAGAAAGCACCATATATATGCAGGATTTTTACATGACTTTGGGTGACGGATACCGAAAATCTGTTATTTTCTCGGCCCCTGGTGGTCCGAGGTCGTTCCCGCTGGACAGATGCATGCGCCAGGGCCTCGTGCAGATAATTCACTTTGGTTTATTGCGCTATCTCTAATAGCACCCGAGATTTCACTAGATATATATTGGATTTTTCCCAGACCCTGAGTGTCCGGCCCCATGAGACGGTGGTTTTCTCCGCCCCTGGTGGTCCGAGGTCGTTCCCGCTGCTCAAATGCATGCGTCAGGGCCTCCTGCAGATAATTCACTTTGGTTTATTGCGCTATCTCTAATAGCACCCGAGATATCACCAGATATATATTGGATTTTCCCCTGACCCTGAGTGTCCGGCCCCATGAGACGTTGGTTGTCTCGGCCAATGGTTGCCCGAGGTCGTTCCCGCTGCCCATATTCATGCGCCAGGGCCTCCTACAGACAATGCACTTTGATTTATTGCGCTATCTGTAATAGCACCCGAGAAAGCACCATATATATGCTGGATTTTTACATGACTTTGGGTGACGGATACCGAAAATCTGTAATTTTCTCGGCCCCTGGTGGTCCGATGTCGTTCCTGCTGCACAGATTCATGCGCAAGGGCCTCCTACGGACAATGCACGTTGATTTATTGCGCTATCTGTAATAGCACCCGAGGTATCACCAGACATATATTTGATTTTTCCCTGACCCTGAGTGTCCGGCCCCATGAGACGGTGGTTTTCTCGGCCCCTGGTGGTCCGAGGTCGTTCCCGCTGGACAGATGCATGCGCCAGGGCCTCCTGCAGATAATTCACTTTGGCTTATTGCGCTATCTCTAATAGGACCCGAGATATCACCAGATATATATTGGATTTTCCCCTGACCCTGAGTGTCCGGCCCCATGAAACGGTGGTTTTCTCGGCCCCTGGTGGTCCGAGGTCGTTCCCGCTGCACAGATTCATGCGCCAGGGCCTCCTGCAGATAATTCACTTTGGTTTAGTGCGCTATCTCTAATAGCAACCGTGATATCACCAGATATATATTGGATTTTTCCCTGACCCTGAGTGTCCGGCCCCATGAGACGGTGGTTTTCTCGGCCCCTGGTGGTCCGAGGTCGTTCCCGCTGGACAGATGCATGCGCCAGGGCCTCCTGCAGATAATTCACTTTGGTTTATTGCGCTATCTCAAATAGCACCCGAGATTTCACCAGATATATATTGGATTTTTCCCAGACCCTGAGTGTCCGCCCCCTTGAGACGGTGGCTTTCTCCGCCCCTGGTGGTCCGAGGTCGTTCCCGCTGCTCAAATGCATGCGTCAGGGCCTCCTGCAGATAATTCACTTTGGTTTATTGCGCTATCTCTAATAGCACCCGAGATATCACCAGATAGATATTGGATTTTCCCCTGACCCTGAGTGTCCGGCCCCATGAGACGGCGGTTTTCTCGGCCAATGGTTGTCCGAGGTCGTTCCCGCTGCCCATATTCATGCGCCAGGGCCTCCTACAGACAATGCACTTTGATTTATTGCGCTATCTGTAATAGCACCCGAGAAAGCACCATATATATGCTGGATTTTTACATGACTTTGGGTGACGGATACCGAAAATCTGTAATTTTCTCGGCCCCTGGTGGTCCGATGTCGTTCCTGCTGCACAGATTCATGCGCAAGGGCCTCCTACGGACAATGCACGTTGATTTATTGCGCTATCTCTAATAGCACCCGAGATATCACCAGATATATATTTGATTTTTCCCTGACCCTGAGTGTCCGGTCCTATGAGACGGTGGTTTTCTCGGCCCCTGGTGGTCCGAGGTCGTTCCCGCTGAACAGATTCATGCGCCAGGGCCTCCTACAGACAATGCACTTTGATTTATTGGTCTATGTGTAATAGGACCCGAGATATCACCAGATATATATTGGATTTTTCCCTGAGCCTGAGTGTCCGGCCCCAAGAGACGGTGGTTTTCTCGGCCCCTGGTGGTCCGAGGTCGTTCCCGCTGCACAGATTCATGCGCCAGGGCCTCCTGCAGATAATTCACTTTGGTTTAGTGCGCTATCTCTAATAGCACCCGAGATATCTCCAGATACATATTGGATTTTCCCCTGACCCTGAGTGTCCGGCCCCATGAGACTGGTTTTCTCGGCCCCTGGTCGTCCGAGGTCGTTCCCGCTGCACAGATTCATGACCCAGGGCCTCCTGCAGATAATTCACTTTGGTTTATTGCGCTATCTCTAATAGCACCCGAGATTTCACCAGATATATATTGGATTTTTCCCAGACCCTGAGTGTTCGGCCCCATGAGACGGTGGTTTTCTCCGCCCCTGGTGGTCCGAGGTCGTTCCCGCTGCTCAAATGCATGCGACAGGGCCTCCTGCAGATAATTCACTTTGGTTTATTGCGCTATCTCTAATAGCACCCGAGATATCACCAGATATATATTGGATTTTTCCATGACCCTGAGCGTCCGGCCCCATGAGACGGTGGTTTTCTCGGCCCCTGGTGTTCCGAGGTCGTTCCCGCTGACCATATTCATGCGTCAGGGCCTCCTACAGACAATGCACTTTGATTTATTGCGCTATCTGTAATAGCACCCGAGAAAGCACCATATATATGCAGGATTTTTACATGACTTTGGGTGACGGATACCGAAAATCTGTTATTTTCTCGGCCCCTGGTGGTCCGAGGTCGTTCCTGCTGCACAGATTCATGCGCAAGGGCCTCCTACGGACAATGCACGTTGATTTATTGCGCTATCTCTTATAGCACCCGAGATATCACCAGATATATATTTGATTTTTCCCTGACCCTGAGTGTCCGGCCCCAAGAGACGGTGGTTTTCTCGGCCCCTGGTGGTCCGAGGTCGTTCCCGCTGCACAGATTCATGCGCCAGGGCCTCCTGCAGATAATTCACTTTGGTTTAGTGCGCTATCTCTAATAGCACCCGAGATATCTCCAGATACATATTGGATTTTCCCCTGACCCTGAGTGTCCGGCCCCATGAGACTGGTTTTCTCGGCCCCTGGTCGTCCGAGGTCGTTCCCGCTGCACAGATTCATGACCCAGGGCCTCCTGCAGATAATTCACTTTGGTTTATTGCGCTATCTCTAATAGCACCCGAGATATCACCAGTTATATATTGGATTTTCCCCTGACCTTGAGTGTCCGGCCCCATGAGACGTTGGTTTTCTCGGCCCCTGGTGTTCCGAGGTCGTTCCCGCTGACCATATTCATGCGCCAGGGCCTCCTACAGACAATGCACTTTGATTTATTGCGCTATCTGTAATAGCACCCGAGAAAGCACCATATATATGCAGGATTTCTACATGACTTTGGGTGACGGATACCGAAAATCTGTTATTTTCTCGGCCCCTGGTGGTCCGATGTCGTACCTGCTGCACAGACTCATGCGCAAGGGCCTCCTACGGACAATGCACGTTGATTTATTGCGCTATCTCTAATAGCACCCGAGATATCACCAGATATATATTTGATTTTTCCCTGACCCTCAGTGTCCGGCCCCATGAGACGGTGGTTTTCTCGGCCCCTGGTGGTCCGAGGTCGTTCCCGCTGGACAGATGCATGCGCCAGGGCCTCCTGCAGGTAATTCACTTTGGCTTATTGCGCTATCTCTAATAGCACCCGAGATATCACCAGATATATATTGGATTTTTCCATGACCCTGAGCGTCCGGCCCCATGAGACGGTGGTTTTCTCGGCCCCTGGTGTTCCGAGGTCGTTCCCGCTGACCATATTCATGCGCCAGGGCCTCCTACAGACAATGCACTTTGATTTATTGCGCTATCTGTAATAGCACCCGAGAAAGCACCATATATATGCAGGATTTTTACATGACTTTGGGTGACGGATACCGAAAATCTGTTATTTTCTCGGCCCCTGGTGGTCCGAGGTCGTTCCCGCTGGACAGATGCATGCGCCAGGGCCTCCTGCAGATAATTCACTTTGGTTTATTGCGCTATCTCTAATAGCACAAGAGATATCACCAGATAGATATTGGATTTTCCCCTGACCCTGAGTGTCCGGCCCCATGAGACGGCGGTTTTCTCGGCCAATGGTTGTCCGAGGTCGTTCCCGCTGCCCGTATTCATGCGGCAGGGCCTCCTACAGACAATGCACTTTGATTTATTGCGCTATCTGTAATAGCACCCGAGAAAGCACCATATATATGCTGGATTTTTACATGACTTTGGGTGACGGATACCGAAAATCTGTAATTTTCTCGGCCCCTGGTGGTCCGATGTCGTTCCCGCTGGACAGATGCATGCGCCAGGGCCTCCTGCAGATAATTCACTTTGGCTTATTGCGCTATCTCTAATAGCACCCGAGATATCACCAGATATATATTGGATTTTTCCATGACCCTGAGCGTCCGGCCCCATGAGACGGTGGTTTTCTCGGCCCCTGGTGTTCCGAGGTCGTTCCCGCTGACCATATTCATGCGCCAGGGCCTCCTACAGACAATGCACTTTGATTTATTGCGCTATCTGTAATAGCACCCGAGAAAGCACCATATATATGCAGGATTTTTACATGACTTTGGGTGACGGATACCGAAAATCTGTTATTTTCTCGGCCCCTGGTGGTCCGAGGTCGTTCCCGCTGGACAGATGCATGCGCCAGGGCCTCCTGCAGATAATTCACTTTGGTTTATTGCGCTATCTCTAATAGCACCCGAGATTTCACTAGATATATATTGGATTTTTCCCAGACCCTGAGTGTTCGGCCCCATGAGACGGTGGTTTTCTCCGCCCCTGGTGGTCCGAGGTCGTTCCCGCTGCTCAAATGCATGCGTCAGGGCCTCCTGCAGATAATTCACTTTGGTTTATTGCGCTATCTCTAATAGCACCCGAGATATCACCAGATATATATTGGATTTTCCCCTGACCCTGAGTGTCCGGCCCCATGAGACGTTGGTTTTCTCGGCCAATGGTTGCCCGAGGTCGTTCCCGCTGCCCATATTCATGCGCCAGGGCCTCCTACAGACAATGCACTTTGATTTATTGCGCTATCTGTAATAGCACCCGAGAAAGCACCATATATATGCTGGATTTTTACATGACTTTGGGTGACGGATACCGAAAATCTGTAATTTTCTCGGCCCCTGGTGGTCCGATGTCGTTCCTGCTCCACAGATTCATGCGCAAGGGCCTCCTACGGACAATGCACGTTGATTTATTGCGCTATCTGTAATAGCACCCGAGGTATCACCAGACATATATTTGATTTTTCCCTGACCCTGAGTGTCCGGCCCCATGAGACGGTGGTTTTCTCGGCCCCTGGTGGTCCGAGGTCGTTCCCGCTGCACAGATTCATGCGCCAGGGCCTCCTGCAGATAATTCACTTTGGTTTAGTGCGCTATCTCTAATAGCAACCGTGATATCACCAGATATATATTGGATTTTTCCCTGACCCTGAGTGTCCGGCCCCATGAGACGGTGGTTTTCTCGGCCCCTGGTGGTCCGAGGTCGTTCCCGCTGGACAGATGCATGCGCCAGGGCCTCCTGCAGATAATTCACTTTGGTTTATTGCGCTATCTCTAATAGCACCCGAGATTTCACCAGATATATATTGGATTTTTCCCAGACCCTGAGTGTCCGGCCCCTTGAGACGGTGGCTTCCTCCGCCCCTGGTCGTCCGAGGTCGTTCCCGCTGCTCAAATGCATGCGTCAGGGCCTCCTGCAGATAATTCACTTTGGTTTATTGCGCTATCTCTAATAGCACCCGAGATATCACCAGATAGATATTGGATTTTCCCCTGACCCTGAGTGTCCGGCCCCATGAGACGGCGGTTTTCTCGGCCAATGGTTGTCCGAGGTCGTTCCCGCTGCCCATATTCATGCGCCAGGGCCTCCTACAGACAATGCACTTTGATTTATTGCGCTATCTGTAATAGCACCCGAGAAAGCACCATATATATGCTGGATTTTTACATGACTTTGGGTGACGGATACCGAAAATCTGTAATTTTCTCGGCCCCTGGTGGTCCGATGTCGTTCCTGCTGCACAGATTCATGCGCAAGGGCCTCCTACGGACAATGCACGTTGATTTATTGCGCTATCTCTAATAGCACCCGAGATATCACCAGATATATATTTGATTTTTCCCTGACCCTGAGTGTCCGGCCCTATGAGACGGTGGTTTTCTCGGCCCCTGGTGGTCCGAGGTCGTTCCCGCTGAACAGATTCATGCGCCAGGGCCTCCTACAGACAATGCACTTTGATTTATTGGTCTATCTGTAATAGGACCCGAGATATCACCAGATATATATTGGATTTTTCCCTGAGCCTGAGTGTCCGGCCCCAAGAGACGGTGGTTTTCTCGGCCCCTGGTGGTCCGAGGTCGTTCCCGCTGCACAGATTCATGCGCCAGGGCCTCCAGCAGATAATTCACTTTGGTTTAGTGCGCTATCTCTAATAGCAACCGTGATAACACCAGATATATATTGGATTTTTCCCTGACCCTGAGTGTCCGGCCCCATGAGACGTTGGTTTTCTCCGCCCCTGGTGGTCCGAGGTCGCTCCCGCTGGACAGATGTATGCGCCAGGGCCTCCTGCAGATAATTCACTTTGGTTTATTGCGCTATCTCTAATAGCACCCGAGATTTCACCAGATATATATTGGATTTTTCCCAGACCCTGAGTGTCCGGCCCCATGAGACGGTGGTTTTCTCCGCCCCTGGTGGTCCGAGGTCGTTCCCGCTGCTCAAATGCATGCGTCAGGGCCTCCTGCAGATAATTCACTTTGGTTTATTGCGCTATCTCTAATAGCACCCGAGATATCACCAGATATATATTGGATTTTCCCCTGACCCTGAGTGTCCGGCCCCATGAGACGGTGGTTTTCTCGGCCCCTGGTTGTCCGAGGTCGTTCCCGCTGCCCATATTCATGCGCCAGGGCCTCCTACAGACAATGCACTTTGATTTATTGGGCAATCTGTAATAGCACCCGAGAAAGCACTAAATATATGCTGGATTTTTACATGACTTTGGGTGACGGATACCGAAAATCTGTAATTTTCTCGGCCCCTGGTGGTCCATTGTCGTTCCTGCTGCACAGATTCATGCGCAAGGGCCTCCTACGGACAATGCACGTTGATTTATTGCGCTATCTTTAATATCACCCGAGATATCACCAGATATATATTTGATTTTTCCCTGACCCTGAGTGTCCGGCCCCATGAGACGGTGGTTTTCTCGGCCCCTTGTGGTCCGAGGTCGTTCCCGCTGGACAGATGCATGCGCCAGGGCCTCCTGCAGATAATTCACTTTGGCTTATTGCGCTATCTCTAATAGGACCCGAGATATCACCAGATATATATTGGATTTTCCCCTGACCCTGAGTGTCCGGCCCCATGAGACGGTGGTTTTCTCGGCCCCTGGTGGTCCGAGGTCGTTCCCGCTGCACAGATTCATGCGCCAGGGCCTCCTGCAGATAATTCACTTTGGTTTAGTGCGCTATCTCTAATAGCAACCGTGATATCACCAGATATATATTGGATTTTTCCCTGACCCTGAGTGTCCGGCCCCATGAGACGGTGGTTTTCTCGGCCCCTGGTGGTCCGAGGTCGTTCCCGCTGAACAGATTCATGCGCCAGGGCCTCCTACAGACAATGCACTTTGATTTATTGGTCCATCTGTAATAGGACCCGAGATATCACCAGATATATATTGGATTTTTCCCTGAGCCTGAGTGTCCGGCCCCAAGAGACGGAGGTTTTCTCGGCCCCTGGTGGTCCGAGGTCGTTCCCGCTGCACAGATTCATGCGCCAGGGCCTCCTGCAGATAATTCACTTTGGTTTAGTGCGCTATCTCTAATAGCACCCGAGATATCTCCAGATACATATTGGATTTTCCCCAGACCCTGAGTGTCCGGCCCCATGAGACTGGTTTTCTCGGCCCCTGGTGGTCCGTGGTCGTTCCCGCTGCTCAAATGCATGCGACAGGGCCTCCTGCAGATAATTCACTTTGGTTTATTGCGCTATCTCTAATAGCACCCGAGATATCACCAGATATATATTGGATTTTCCCCTGACCTTGAGTGTCCGGCCCCATGAGACGTTGGTTTTCTCATCCCCTGGTGTTCCGAGGTCGTTCCCGCTGACCATATTCATGCGCCAGGGCCTCCTACAGACAATGCACTTTGATTTATTGCGCTATCTGTAATAGCACCCGAGAAAGCACCATATATATGCAGGATTTCTACATGACTTTGGGTGACGGATACCGAAAATCTGTTATTTTCTCGGCCCCTGGTGGTCCGATGTCGTACCTGCTGCACAGACTCATGCGCAAGGGCCTCCTACGGACAATGCACGTTGATTTATTGCGCTATCTCTAATAGCACCCGAGATATCACCAGATATATATTTGATTTTTCCCTGACCCTCAGTGTCCGGCCCCATGAGACGGTGGTTTTCTCGGCCCCTGGTGGTCCGAGGTCGTTCCCGCTGGACAGATGCATGCGCCAGGGCCTCCTGCAGATAATTCACTTTGGCTTATTGCGCTATCTCTAATAGCACCCGAGATATCACCAGATATATATTGGATTTTTCCATGACCCTGAGCGTCCGGCCCCATGAGACGGTGGTTTTCTCGGCCCCTGGTGTTCCGAGGTCGTTCCCGCTGACCATATTCATGCGCCAGGGCCTCCTACAGACAATGCACTTTGATTTATTGCGCTATCTGTAATAGCACCCGAGAAAGCACCATATATATGCAGGATTTTTACATGACTTTGGGTGACGGATACCGAAAATCTGTTATTTTCTCGGCCCCTGGTGGTCCGAGGTCGTTCCCGCTGGACAGATGCATGCGCCAGGGCCTCCTGCAGATAATTCACTTTGGTTTATTGCGCTATCTCTAATAGCACCCGAGATTTCACTAGATATATATTGGATTTTTCCCAGACCCTGAGTGTTCGGCCCCATGAGACGGTGGTTTTCTCCGCCCCTGGTGGTCCGAGGTCGTTCCCGCTGCTCAAATGCATGCGTCAGGGCCTCCTGCAGATAATTCACTTTGGCTTATTGCGCTATCTCTAATAGCACCCGAGATATCACCAGATATATATTGGATTTTCCCCTGACCCTGAGTGTCCGGCCCCATGAGACGTTGGTTTTCTCGGCCAATGGTTGCCCGAGGTCGTTCCCGCTGCCCATATTCATGCGCCAGGGCCTCCTACAGACAATGCACTTTGATTTATTGCGCTATCTGTAATAGCACCCGAGAAAGCACCATATATATGCTGGATTTTTACATGACTTTGGGTGACGGATACCGAAAATCTGTAATTTTCTCGGCCCCTGGTGGTCCGATGTCGTTCCTGCTGCACAGATGCATGCGCCAGGGCCTCCTGCAGATAATTCACTTTGGCTTATTGCGCTATCTCTAATAGGACCCGAGGTATCACCAGACATATATTTGATTTTTCCCTGACCCTGAGTGTCCGGCCCCATGAGACGGTGGTTTTCTCGGCCCCTGGTGGTCCGAGGTCGTTCCCGCTGGACAGATGCATGCGCCAGGGCCTCCTGCAGATAATTCACTTTGGCTTATTGCGCTATCTCTAATAGGACCCGAGATATCACCAGATATATATTGGATTTTCCCCTGACCCTGAGTGTCCGGCCCCATGAAACGGTGGTTTTCTCGGCCCCTGGTGGTCCGAGGTCGTTCCCGCTGCACAGATTCATGCGCCAGGGCCTCCTGCAGATAATTCACTTTGGTTTAGTGCGCTATCTCTAATAGCAACCGTGATATCACCAGATATATATTGGATTTTTCCCTGACCCTGAGTGTCCGGCCCCATGAGACGGTGGTTTTCTCGGCCCCTGGTGGTCCGAGGTCGTTCCCGCTGGACAGATGCATGCGCCAGGGCCTCCTGCAGATAATTCACTTTGGTTTATTGCGCTATCTCTAATAGCACCCGAGATTTCACCAGATATATATTGGATTTTTCCCAGACCCTGAGTGTCCGGCCCCTTGAGACGGTGGCTTTCTCCGCCCCTGGTGGTCCGAGGTCGTTCCCGCTGCTCAAATGCATGCGTCAGGGCCTCCTGCAGATAATTCACTTTGGTTTATTGCGCTATCTCTAATAGCACCCGAGATATCACCAGATAGATATTGGATTTTCCCCTGACCCTGAGTGTCCGGCCCCATGAGACGGCGGTTTTCTCGGCCAATGGTTGTCCGAGGTCGTTCCCGCTGCCCATATTCATGCGCCAGGGCCTCCTACAGACAATGCACTTTGATTTATTGCGCTATCTGTAATAGCACCCGAGAAAGCACCATATATATGCTGGATTTTTACATGACTTTGGGTGACGGATACCGAAAATCTGTAATTTTCTCGGCCCCTGGTGGTCCGATGTCGTTCCTGCTGCACAGATTCATGCGCAAGGGCCTCCTACGGACAATGCACGTTGATTTATTGCGCTATCTCTAATAGCACCCGAGATATCACCAGATATATATTTGATTTTTCCCTGACCCTGAGTGTCCGGCCCTATGAGACGGTGGTTTTCTCGGCCCCTGGTGGTCCGAGGTCGTTCCCGCTGAACAGATTCATGCGCCAGGGCCTCCTACAGACAATGCACTTTGATTTATTGGTCTATCTGTAATAGGACCCGAGATATCACCAGATATATATTGGATTTTTCCCTGAGCCTGAGTGTCCGGCCCCAAGAGACGGTGGTTTTCTCGGCCCCTGGTGGTCCGAGGTCGTTCCCGCTGCACAGATTCATGCGCCAGGGCCTCCAGCAGATAATTCACTTTGGTTTAGTGCGCTATCTCTAATAGCAACCGTGATAACACCAGATATATATTGGATTTTTCCCTGACCCTGAGTGTCCGGCCCCATGAGACGTTGGTTTTCTCCGCCCCTGGTGGTCCGAGGTCGCTCCCGCTGCACAGATTCATGCGCCAGGGCCTCCTGCAGATAATTCACTTTGGTTTAGTGCGCTATCTCTAATAGCAACCGTGATAACACCAGATATATATTGGATTTTTCCCTGACCCTGAGTGTCCGGCCCCATGAGACGTTGGTTTTCTCGGCCCCTGGTGGTCCGAGGTTGTTCCCGCTGGACAGATGTATGCGCCAGGGCCTCCTGCAGATAATTCACTTTGGTTTATTGCGCTATCTCTAATAGCACCCGAGATTTCACCAGATATATATTGGATTTTTCCCAGACCCTGAGTGTCCGGCCCCATGAGACGGTGGTTTTCTCCGCCCCTGGTGGTCCGAGGTCGTTCCCGCTGCTCAAATGCATGCGTCAGGGCCTCCTGCAGATAATTCACTTTGGTTTATTGCGCTATCTCTAATAGCACCCGAGATATCACCAGATATATATTGGATTTTCCCCTGACCCTGAGTGTCCGGCCCCATGAGATGGTGGTTTTCTCGGCCCCTGGTTGTCCGAGGTCGTTCCCGCTGCCCATATTCATGCGCCAGGGCCTCCTACAGACAATGCACTTTGATTTATTGGGCAATCTGTAATAGCACCCGAGAAAGCACTAAATATATGCTGGATTTTTACATGACTTTGGGTGACGGATACCGAAAATCTGTAATTTTCTCGGCCCCTGGTGGTCCATTGTCGTTCCTGCTGCACAGATTCATGCGCAAGGGCCTCCTACGGACAATGCACGTTGATTTATTGCGCTATCTTTAATATCACCCGAGATATCACCAGATATATATTTGATTTTTCCCTGACCCTGAGTGTCCGGCCCCATGAGACGGTGGTTTTCTCGGCCCCTGGTGGTCCGAGGTCGTTCCCGCTGGACAGATGCATGCGCCAGGGCCTCCTGCAGATAATTCACTTTGGCTTATTGCGCTATCTCTAATAGGACCCGAGATATCACCAGATATATATTGGATTTTCCCCTGACCCTGAGTGTCCGGCCCCATGAGACGGTGGTTTTCTCGGCCCCTGGTGGTCCGAGGTCGTTCCCGCTGCACAGATTCATGCGCCAGGGCCTCCTGCAGATAATTCACTTTGGTTTAGTGCGCTATCTCTAATAGCAACCGTGATATCACCAGATATATATTGGATTTTTCCCTGACCCTGAGTGTCCGGCCCCATGAGACGGAGGTTTTCTCGGCCCCTGGTGGTCCGACGTCGTTCCCGCTTCATAGAATCATGCGCCTGGGCCTCCTGCAGATAATTCACTTTGGTTTATTGCGCTATCTCTAATAGCACCCGAGATATCACCAGATATATATTGGATTTATCCCTGACCCTGAGTGTCCGGCCCCATGAGACGGTGGTTTTCTCGGCCCCTGGTGGTCCGAGGTCGTTCCCGCTGCACAGATTCATGCGCCAGTGCCTCCTGCAGATAATTCACTTTGGTTTATTGCGCTATCTCTAATAGCACCCGAGATATCACCAGATATATATTGGGTTTTCCCCTGACCCTGAGTGTCCGGCAACATGAGACTGTGGTTTTCTCGCCCCCTGGTGGTCCGAGGTCGTTGCCGCTGCACAGATTCATGCGCCAGGGCCTCCTGCAGATAATTCACTTTGGCTTATTGCGCTATCTCTAATAGCACCCGAGATATCACCAGATATATATTGGATTCTTCCCTGACCCTGAGTGCCCGGCCCCATGAGACGGTGGTTTTCTCGGCCCCTGGTGGTCCGAGGTCGTTCCCGCTGCAGAGACTCATGCGCCAGGGCCTCCTACAGACAATGAACTTTGATTTATTGCGCTATCTGTAATAGCACCCGAGAAGGCACCATATATATGCTGGATTTTTACATGACTTTGTGTGACGGATACCGAAAATCTGTAATTTTCTCGGCCCCTGGTGGTCCGATGTCGTTCCTGCTGCACAGATTCATGCGCAAGGGCCTCCTACGGACAATGCACGTTGATTTATTGCGCTATCTCTAATAGCACCCGAGATATCACCAGATATATATTTGATTTTTCCCTGACCCTGAGTGTCCGGACCCATGAGACGGTGGTTTTCTCGGCCCCTGGTGGTCCGAGGTGGTTCCCGCTGAACAGACTCATGCGCCAGGGCCTCCTACAGACAATGAACTTTGATTTATTGCGCTATCTGTAATAGCACCCGAGATAGCACCAGATATATATTGGATTTTTCCCTGACCCTGACAGTCCGGCCCCATGAGACGGTGATTTTCTCGGCCCCTGGTTGTCCGAGGTCGATCCCGCTGCACAGATTCATGCGCGAATGCTTCCTGCAGACAATTCACTTTGGTTTATTGCGCTATCTGTAATAGCACCCGAGATATCACCAGATATATATTGGATTTTTCCTTGACCCTGACAGTCCGGCCCCATTTGTCGTTGGTTTTCTCGGTCCCTCGTTCTCCGAGGTCGATCCCGCTGCACAGATTCGTGCGCCAGGGCCTCCTACAGACAATGCACTTTGATTTATTGCGCTATCTGTAATAGCACCCGAGATATCACTAGATATATATTGGATTCTCCCCTGACCCTGAGTGTACGGCCCCATGAGACGGTAGTTTTCTAGGCGCCTGGTGGTCCGAGATCGTTCCCGCTGCACAGATTCATGCGCCAGGGCCTCCTGCAGATAATTCACTTTGGTTTGTTGCGCTATCTCTAATAGCACCCGAGATATCACTAGATATATATTGGATTTTCCCCTGACCCTGAGTGTCCGGCACCATGAGACGGTAGTTTTCTCGGCCCCTGGTGGTCCGAGATCGTTCCCGCTGCACATATTCATGCGTCAGGACCCCTGCAGATAATTCACTTTGATTTATTGCGCTATCTGTAATAGCACCCGAGATATCACCAGATATATATTGGATTTTCCCCTGACCCTGAGTGTCCGGCCCCATGAGACGGTGATTTTCTCGGCCCCTGGTTGTCCGAGGTCGATCCCGCTCCACAGATTCATGCGCCAGGGCCTCCTATAGATAATTCACTTTGGTTTATTGCGCTATCTCTAATAGCACTCGAGATATAACCAGATATATATTGGATTTTTCCCTGACCCTGACAGTCCGGCATCATGTATCGGTGGTTTTCTCGGCCCCTGGTGGTCCGAGATCGTTCCCGCTGCAGAGACTCATGCGCCAGGGCCTCCTACAGACAATGAACTTTGATTTATTGCGCTATCTGTAATAGCACCCGAGAAGGCACCATATATATGCTGGATTTTTACATGACTTTGGGTGACGGATACCGAAAATCTGTAATTTTCTCGGCCCCTGGTGGTCCGATGTCGTTCCTGCTGCACAGATTCATGCGCAAGGGCCTCCTACGGACAATGCACGTTGATTTATTGCGCTATCTCTAATAGCACCCGAGATATCACCAGATATATATTTGATTTTTCCCTGACCCTGAGTGTCCGGACCCATGAGACGGTGGATTTCTCGGCCCCTGGTGGTCCGAGGTCGTTCCCGCTGCCCAGATTCATGCGCCAGGACCTCCTGCAGATAATTCACTTTGGTTTATTGCGCTATCTCTAATAGCACCCGAGATATCACCAGATATATATTGGATTTTTCCCTGACCCTGAGTGTCCGGCCCCATGAGACGGTGGTTTTCTCGGCCCCTGGTGGTCCGAGGTTGTTCCCGCTTCATAGAATCATGCGCCAGGGCCTCCTGCAGATAATTCACTTTGGTTTATTGCGCTATCGCTAATAGCACCCGAGATATCACCAGATATATATTGGATTTTTCCCTGACCCTGAGTGTCCAGCCCTATGAGACGGTGGTTTTCTCGGCCCCTGGTGGTCCGAGGTCGTTCCCGCTGCACAGAATAATGCGCGAAGGCTTCCTGCTGACAATGCACTCTGATTTATCGCGCTATCTCTAATAGCACCCGAGATATCACCAGATATATAATGGATTTTTCCCTGACCCTGACAGTCCGGCTCCATGAGACTGTGGTTTTCTCGGCCCCTGGTGGTCCGAGGTCGTTCCCGCTGAACAGACTCATGCGCCAGGGCCTCCTACAGACAATGAACTTTGATTTATTGCGCTATCTGTAATAGCACCCGAGATAGCACCAGATATATATTGGATTTTTCCCTGACCCTGACAGTCCGGCCCCATGAGACGGTGATTTTCTCGGCCCCTGGTTGTCCGAGGTCGATCCCGCTGCACAGATTCATGCGCGAATGCTTCCTGCAGACAATTCACTTTGGTTTATTGCGCTATCTGTAATAGCACCCGAGATATCACCAGATATATATTGGATTTTTCCTTGACCCTGACAGTCCGGCCCCATTTGTCGTTGGTTTTCTCGGTCCCTCGTTCTCCGAGGTCGATCCCGCTGCACAGATTCGTGCGCCAGGGCCCCTTGCAGATAATTCACTTTGATTTATTGCGCTATCTCTAATAGCACCCGAGATATCACCAGATATATATTGGATTTTTCCTTGACCCTGAGTGTCCGGCCCCATGAGACGGTGATTTTCTCGGCCCCTGGTGTTCCGAGGTCGATCCCGCTGCACAGATTCATGCGCCAGGGCCTCCTACAGACAATGCACTTTGATTTATTGCGCTATCTGTAATAGCACCCGAGATATCACTAGATATATATTGGATTTTCCCCTGACCCTGAGTGTCCGGCCCCATGAGACGGTGATTTTCTCGGCCCCTGGTTGTCCGAGGTCGATCCCGCTGCACAGATTCATGCGCCAGGGCCTCCTATAGATAATTCACTTTGGTTTATTGCGCTATCTCTAATAGCACTCGAGATATAACCAGATATATATTGGATTTTTCCCTGACCCTGACAGTCCGGCATCATGTATCGGTGGTTTTCTCGGCCCCTGGTGGTCCGAGGTCGTTGCCGCTGCACAGATTCATGCGCCAGGGCCTCCTGCAGATAATTCACTTTGGTTTGTTGCGCTATCTCTAATAGCATCCGAGATATCACCAGATATATATTGGATTTTTCCCTGACCCTGGCAGTCCGGCCCCATGAGACGGTGATTTTCTCGGCCCCTGGTTGTCCGAGGTCGATCCCGCGGCACAGATTCATGCGCCAATGCTTCCTGCAGACAATTCACTTTGGTTTATTGCGCTATCTCTAATAGCACCCGAGATATCACCAGATATATATTGGATTTTTCCCTGACCCTGAGTGTCCGGCACCATGAGACGGTGGTTTTCTCGGCCCCTGTTGGTCCAAGGTCGTTCCCGCTGCACAGAATAATGCGCGAAGGCTTCCTGCTGACAATGCACTCTGATTTATCGCGCTATCTCTAATAGCACCCGAGATATCACCAGATATATAATGGATTTTTCCCTGACCCTGAGTGTCCGGCCCCATGAGACGGTGGTTTTCTCGGCCCCTGGTGGTCCGAGGTCGTTCCCGCTGGACAGATGCATGCACCAGGGCCTCCTGCAGATAATTCACTATGGCTTATTGCGCTATGTCTAATAGCATCCGAGATACCACTAGATATATAATGGATTTTTCCCTGACGCTGAGTGTCCGGCCCCATGAGACGGTGATTTTCTCGGCCCCTGGTTGTCCGAGGTCGATCCCGCTGCACAGATTCATGCGCCAATGCTTCCTGCAGACAATTCACTTTGGTTTATTGCGCTATCTGTAATAGCACCCGAGATATCACCAGATATATATTGGATTTTTCCTTGACCCTGACAGTCCGGCCCCATTTGTCGTTGGTTTTCTCGGTCCCTCGTTCTCCGAGGTCGTTCCCGCTGAACAGACTCATGCGCCAGGGCCTCCTACAGACAATGCACTTTGATTTATTGCGCTATCTGTAATAGCACCCGAGATATCACTAGATATATATTGGATTCTCCCCTGACCCTGAGTGTACGGCCCCATGAGACGGTAGTTTTCTCGGCCCCTGGTGGTCCGAGATCGTTCCCGCTGCACATATTCATGCGTCAGGACCCCTGCAGATAATTCACTTTGGTTTGTTGCGCTATCTCTAATAGCACCCGAGATATCACCAGATATATATTGGATTTTTCCCTCACAGTGGCAGTCCGGCATCATGTATCGGTGGTTTTCTCGGCCCCTGGTGGTCCGAGGTCGTTGCCGCTGCACAGAATCATGCGCCAGGGCCTCCTGCAGATAATTCACTTTGGTTTGTTGCGCTATCTCTAATAGCACCCGAGATATCACCAGATATATATTGGATTTTTCCCTGACCCTGGCAGTCCGGCCCCATGAGACGTTGATTTTCTCGGCCCCTGGTTGTCCGAGGTCGATCCCGCTGCACAGATTCATTCGCCAGGCCCCCCTGCAGATAAATAACTTTGATTTATTGCGCTATCTCTAATAGCAGCCGAGATATCACCAGATATATATTGGATTTTTCCTTGACCCTGACAGCCCGGCCCCCTGTGTCGATGGTTTTCTCGGTCCCTCGTGGTCCGAGGTCGATCCCGCTGCACAGATTCATGCGCCAGGACCCCCTGCAGATAAATCACTTTGATTTATTGCGCTATCTCTAATAGCACCCGAAATATCACCAGATATATGATGGATGATTCCCTGACGCTGACAGTCCGGCCCCATTTGTCGATGGTTTTCTCGGTCCCTCGTTGTCCGAGGTCGATCCCGCTGCACAGATTCGTGCGACAGGGCCCCTTGCAGATAATTCACTTTGATTTATTGCGCTATCTCTAATAGCACCCGAGATATCACCAGATATATATTGGATTTTTACCAGGCCCTGACAGTCCGACCCAATGAGACGGTGATTTTCTCGGTCCCTGGTGGTCCGAGGTCGTTCCCGCTGCACAGGTTCATGCGTCAGGGCCCCCTGCAGATAATTTACATTCGTTTATTGCGCTATCTCTGATAGCACCCGAGATATTACCAGATATATATTGGATTTTTACCTGACGCTGACAGTCCGGCCCAATGAGACGGTGATTTTCTCGGCCCCTGGCGGTCCGAGGTCGTTCCCGCTGTACAGACTCATGCGCGAGTGCCTCCTACAGACAATGCACTTTGATTTATTGCGCTATATGTAATAGAACCCGAGATATCACCAGATATATATTGGATTTTTCCTTGACCCTGAGTGTCCGGCCCCATGAGACGGTTGTTTTCTCGGCCCCTGGTGGTCCGAGGTCGCTCCCGCTGCACAGATTCATGAGCTAGGGCCTCCTGCAGACCATGCACTTTGATTTATTGCGCTATCTCTAATAGCACCCGAGATATCAGTAGATATATATTGGATTTTCCCCTGACCCTGAGTGTCCGGCACCATGAGACGGTAGTTTTCTCGGCCCCTGGTGGTCCGTGATCGTTCCCGCTGCACATATTCATGCGTCAGGACCCCTGCAGATAATTCACTTTGATTTATTGCGGTATCTGTAATAGCACCCGAGATATCACCAGATATATATTGGATTTTCCCCTGACCCTGAGTGTCCGGCCTCATGAGAGGGTGGTTTTCTCGGCCCCTGGTGGTCCGAGGACGATCCCGCTGCACAGATTCATGCGCCAGGCCCCCCTGCAGATAAATCACTTTGATTTATTGTGCAATCTCTAGTAGCACCCGAGATATCACCAGATATATATTGGATTTTTCCCTGACCCTGACAGTCCGGCCCCATGAGACGGTGATTTTCTCGGCACCTGGTGGTCCGATGTCGATCCCGCTGCACAGATTCATGCGCTAGGGCCTCCTACAGACAATCCAATTTGATTTATTGCGCTATCTCTAATAGCACCCGAGATATAACCAGATATATATTGGATTTTTGCCTGACTCTGAGTGTCCAGCCCCATGAGACGGTAGTTTTCTCGGCCCCTGGTGGTCCGAGGTCGTTCCCGCTGCCCAGATTCATGCGCCAGGGCCTCCTACAGACAATGCACGTTGATTTATTGCGCTATCTTTAATATCACCCGAGATATCACCAGATATATATTTGATTTTTCCCTGACCCTGAGTGTCCGGCCCCATGAGACGGTAGTTTTCTCGGCCCCTGGTGGTCCGTGATCGTTCCCGCTGCACATATTCATGCGTCAGGACCCCTGCAGATAATTCACTTTGATTTATTGCGGTATCTGTAATAGCACCCGAGATATCACCAGATATATATTGGATTTTCCCCTGACCCTGAGTGTCCGGCCTCATGAGAGGGTGGTTTTCTCGGCCCCTGGTGGTCCGAGGACGATCCCGCTGCACAGATTCAGGCGCCAGGCCCCCCTGCAGATAAATCACTTTGATTTATTGTGCAATCTCTAGTAGCACCCGAGATATCACCAGATATATATTGGATTTTTCCCTGACCCTGACAGTCCGGCCCCATGAGACGGTGATTTTCTCGGCACCTGGTGGTCCGATGTCGATCCCGCTGCACAGATTCATGCGCTAGGGCCTCCTACAGACAATCCAATTTGATTTATTGCGCTATCTCTAATAGCACCCGAGATATAACCAGATATATATTGGATTTTTGCCTGACCCTGAGTGTCCAGCCCCATGAGACGGTAGTTTTCTCGGCCCCTGGTGGTCCGAGGTCGTTCCCGCTGCCCAGATTCATGCGCCAGGGCCTCCTACAGACAATGCACTTTGATTTATTGCGCTATCTGTAATAGCACCCGAGATATCACCAGATATATATTGGATTTTCCCTGACCCTGAGTAACCGGCCCCATGTGTCGGTGGTTTTCTCGGCCCCTGGTAGTCCGAGGTCGATACCGCTGCACATATTCATGCGCCAGGGCCTCCTACAGTCAATGCACTTTAATTTATTCCGCTATCTGTAATAGCACCCGTGATATCACCAGATTTATGTTGGATTTTTCCCTGACCCTGAGTGTCCGACTCCATGAGACGGTGGTTTTCTCGGCCCCTGGTTGTCCGAGGTCGTTCCCGCTGCACAGATTCATGCGCCAGGGCCTCCTGCAGACAATGCACTTTGGTTTATTGCGCTATCTCTAATAGCACCCGAGATATCACCAGATATATATTGGATTTTTCCCTGACCCTGAGTGTCCGACTCCATGAGACGGTGGTTTTCTCGGCCCCTGGTTGTCCGAGGTCGTTCCCGCTGCACAGATTCCTGCGCTAGGGCCTCCTGCAGACAATGCACTTTGATTTATTGCGCAATCTCTAATAGCACCCGAGATATCACCAGATATATAATGGATTTTTCCCTGACCCTGAGTGTCCGGCCCCATGAGACGGTAGTTTTCTCGGCCCCTGGTGGTCCGAGGTCGTTCCCGCTGCCCAGATTCATGCGCCAGGGCCTCCTACAGACAATGCACGTTGATTTATTGCGCTATCTTTAATATCACCCGAGATATCACCAGATATATATTTGATTTTTCCCTGACCCTGAGTGTCCGGCCCCATGAGACGGTAGTTTTCTCGGCCCCTGGTGGTCCGTGATCGTTCCCGCTGCACATATTCATGCGTCAGGACCCCTGCAGATAATTCACTTTGATTTATTGCGGTATCTGTAATAGCACCCGAGATATCACCAGATATATATTGGATTTTCCCCTGACCCTGAGTGTCCGGCCTCATGAGAGGGTGGTTTTCTCGGCCCCTGGTGGTCCGAGGACGATCCCGCTGCACAGATTCAGGCGCCAGGCCCCCCTGCAGATAAATCACTTTGATTTATTGTGCAATCTCTAGTAGCACCCGAGATATCACCAGATATATATTGGATTTTTCCCTGACCCTGACAGTCCGGCCCCATGAGACGGTGATTTTCTCGGCACCTGGTGGTCCGATGTCGATCCCGCTGCACAGATTCATGCGCTAGGGCCTCCTACAGACAATCCAATTTGATTTATTGCGCTATCTCTAATAGCACCCGAGATATAACCAGATATATATTGGATTTTTGCCTGACCCTGAGTGTCCAGCCCCATGAGACGGTAGTTTTCTCGGCCCCTGGTGGTCCGAGGTCGTTCCCGCTGCCCAGATTCATGCGCCAGGGCCTCCTACAGACAATGCACTTTGATTTATTGCGCTATCTGTAATAGCACCCGAGATATCACCAGATATATATTGGATTTTCCCTGACCCTGAGTAACCGGCCCCATGTGTCGGTGGTTTTCTCGGCCCCTGGTAGTCCGAGGTCGATACCGCTGCACATATTCATGCGCCAGGGCCTCCTACAGTCAATGCACTTTAATTTATTCCGCTATCTGTAATAGCACCCGTGATATCACCAGATTTATGTTGGATTTTTCCCTGACCCTGAGTGTCCGACTCCATGAGACGGTGGTTTTCTCGGCCCCTGGTTGTCCGAGGTCGTTCCCGCTGCACAGATTCATGCGCCAGGGCCTCCTGCAGACAATGCACTTTGGTTTATTGCGCTATCTCTAATAGCACCCGAGATATCACCAGATATATATTGGATTTTTCCCTGACCCTGAGTGTCCGACTCCATGAGACGGTGGTTTTCTCGGCCCCTGGTTGTCCGAGGTCGTTCCCGCTGCACAGATTCCTGCGCTAGGGCCTCCTGCAGACAATGCACTTTGATTTATTGCGCAATCTCTAATAGCACCCGAGATATCACCAGATATATAATGGATTTTTCCCTGACCCTGAGTGTCCGGCCCCATGAGACGGTAGTTTTCTCGGCCCCTGGTGGTCCGAGGTCGTTCCCGCTGCACAGATTCATGCGCCAGGGCCTCCTACAGACAATGCACTTTGGTTTATTGCGCTATCTCTAATAGCAACCGAGATATCACCAGATGTATGCTGGATTTTTACATGACGTTCGGCGACGGATTCCGAATATCTGTAATTTTTTCGGCCCCTGGTGGTCCGAGGTCGTTCCTACTGCACAGATTCATTCGCCAGTGCGTCCTACAGGCAATGCACTTTGATTTATTGCGCTATCTGTAATAGCACTCGAGATATCACCAGATATATATTGGATTTTTCCCTGACCCTGAGTGTCCGACCCCGTGAGACGGTGGTTTTTTCGGCCCCTGGTGGTCCGAGGTCGTTCCCGCTGCACTGATTCATGCGCCAGGGCCTCCTGCAGATAATTCATTTTTGTTTATTGCGCTATCTCTAATAGCACCCGAGATATCACCAGATATATATTGGATTTTTCCCCGACCCTGACAGTCCGGCCCCATGTGTCGGTGGTTTTCTCGGCCCCTGGGGGTCCCAGGTCGTTCCCGCTGCACAGATTCGTGCGCCAGGGCCTCCTACAAACAACGCACTTTGATTTATTGCGCTATCTGTAATAGCACTCGAGATATCACCAGATATATATTGGATTTTTCCCTGACCCTGAGTGTCCGACCCCATGAGACGGTGGTTTTCTCGGCCCCTGGTGGTCCGAGGTCGATCCCGCTGCACATATTCATGCGCCAGGGCCTTCTACAGACAATGCACTTTGGTTTATTGCGCTAACTCTAATAGCACCCGAGATATCACCAGATATAAACTGGATTTTTCCCTGACCCTGACATTCCGGCCCCATGAGACGGTGATTTTCTCGGACCCTGGTGGTCCGAGGTCGTTCCCGCTGCACCGAATCATGCGCCAGGGCTTCCTGGAGACAATGCACGTTGATTTATTGCGCTATCTGTAATAGCACCCGAGATATCACCAGATATATATTGAATTTTTCCCTGGCCCTAGGTGTCCGGCCCCATGAGACGGTGGTTTTCTCGGCCCCTGGTGGTCCGAGGTTGTGCCCGCTTCTCAGAATCATGCGCCAGGGCCCCCCGCAGATAATTCACTTTGGTTTATTGCGCTATCTCTAATAGCACCCGAGATATCACCAGATATATATTGGATTTTTCCCTCACCCTGAGTGTCCGGCCCCATGAGACGGTGGTTTTCTCGGCCCCTGGTGGTCCGAGGTCGTTCCCGCTGAACAGATGCATGCCCCAGGGCCTCCCGTAGATAATTCACTTTGGTTTATTGCGCTATCTCTAATAGCACCCGAGATATCACCAGATATATATTGGATTTTTCCCCGGCCCTGAGTGTCCGGCCCCACGGGACGGTGATTTTCTCGGCCCCTGGTGGTCCCAGGTCGTTCCCGCTGCACAGATTCATGCGACAGAGCCTCCCGCAGACGATGCACTTTGATTTATCGCGCTGTCTCTAATAGCACCCGAGATATCGCCAGATATATATTGGATTTTTCCCTTACCCTGACATTCCGGCCCCATGAGACGGTGATTTTCTCGGACCCTGGTGGTCCGAGGTCGTTCCCGCTGCACCGAATCATGCGCCAGGGCTTCCTGGAGACAATGCACTTTTATTTATCGCGCTATCTCTAATAGCACCTGAGATAACACCAGATATATATTGGATTTTTCCCTGTCCCTGAGTATCCGGCCCAATGTGTCGGTGGTTTTCTTGGCCTCTGGTGGTCCGAGGTCGTTCCCGCTGCACAGATTCATGCGACAGAGCCTCCCGCAGACGATGCACTTTGATTTATCGCGCTGTCTCTAATAGCACCCGAGATATCGCCAGATATAAACTGGATTTTTCCCTGACCCTGACATTCCGGCCCCATGAGACGGTGATTTTCTCGGACCCTGGTGGTCCGAGGTCGTTCCCGCTGCACCGAATCATGCGCCAGGGCTTCCTGGAGACAATGCACGTTGATTTATTGCGCTATCTGTAATAGCACCCGAGATATCACCAGATATATATTGAATTTTTCCCTGGCCCTAGGTGTCCGGCCCCATGAGACGGTGGTTTTGTCGGCCCCTGGTGGCCCGAGGTCGTGCCCGCTTCTCAGAATCATGCGCCAGGGCCCCCCGCAGATAATTCACTTTGGTTTATTGCGCTATCTCTAATAGCACCCGAGATATCACCAGATATATATTGGATTTTTCCCTCACCCTGAGTGTCCGGCCCCATGAGACGGTGGTTTTCTCGGCCCCTGGTGGTCCGAGGTCGTTCCCGCTGAACAGATGCATGCTCCAGGGCCTCCTGCAGATAATTGACTTTGGTTTATTGCGCTGTCTCTAATAGCACCAGAGATATCACCAGATATATATTGGATTTTTCTCTGACCCTGACATTCCGGCCCCATGAGACGGTGATTTTCTCGGACCCTGGTGGTCCGAGGTCGTTCCCGCTGCACCGGATCATGCGCCAGGGCTTCCTGGAGACAATGCACTTTGATTTATTGCGCTACCTCTAATAGCACCCGAGATATCACCAGATATATATTTGATTTTTCCCTGACCCAGAGTGTCCGGCCCCATGAAGCAGTGATTTTCTCGGCCCCTGGTGGTCCGAGGTCGATCCCGCTGCGCAGATTCATGCGCCAGGGCCTCCTGCAGACAATGCACTATGGATTATTGCGCTATCTCTAATAGCAGCCGAGATATCACCAGATATATATTGAATTTTTCCCTGGCCCTAGGTGTCCGGCCCCATGAGACGGTAGTTTTCTCGGCCCCTGGTGGTCCGAGGACGTTCCCGCTGAACAGATGCATGCTCCAGGGCCTCCTGCAGATAATTGACTTTGGTTTATTGCGCTGTCTCTAATAGCACCAGAGATATCACCAGATATATATTGGATTCTCCCCGGACCCTGAGTGTCCTGCCCCATAAGACAGAGATTTTCTCGGCCCCTGGTGGTCCGAGGTCGATCCCGCTGCACCGAATCATGCGCCAGGGCTTCCTCGGGACAATGCACTTTGATTTATTTCGCTATCTGTAAGAGCACCCGAGATATCACCAGATATATATTGGATTTTTCGCTGACCCTGAGTGTCCGACCCCATGAGACGGTGGTTTTCTCGGCCCCTGGTTGTCCGATGTCTTTCCTGTTGCACAGATTCATGCGCAAGGGCCTCCTACAGACAATGCACTTTGATTTATTGGGCTATCTGTAATAGCACCCGAGATATCACCAGATATATAGTGGATTTTTCCCTGACCCTGAGTGTCCGGCCCCATGAGACGGTGGTTTTCTCGGCCCCTGGTGGTCCGAGGTCGTTCCCGCTGAACAGATGCATGCGCCAGGGCCTCCTACAGACCATGCACTTTGGGTTATTGCGCTATCTCTAATAGCACCCGACATATCACTAGATATATATTGGATTTTTCCCCGACCATGAGTGTTCGGCCCCATGAGACGGTGGTTTTCTCGGCCCCTGGTGGTCAGAGGTCGTTCCCGCTGCACAGATTCATACGCCAGGGCCTCCTACAGACAATGCACTTTGGTTTATTGCGCTATCTGTAATAGCACCCGAGATATCACCAGATATATGCTGGATTATTACATGACCCTGTTAGTCCGGCCCCATGAGACGGTGATTTTCTCGGCGCCTGGTGGTCCGAGGTCGTTCCCGCTGCACAGATTCCTGCGCCAGGGCCTCCTGCAGACAATGCACTTTCATTTATTGCGCTATCTCTAATAGCACCAGAGATATCACCAGATGTATATTGGATTTTTCCCCGACCCTGAGGGTCCGGCCCCATGAGACGGTGGTTTTCTCGGCCCCTGGTGGTCCGAGGTCGTTCCCGCTGCACAGATTCCTGCGCCAGGGCCTCCTGCAGACAATGCACTTTCATTTATTGCGCTATCTCTAATAGCACCAGAGATATCACCAGATGTATATTGGATTTTTCCCCGACCCTGAGGGTCCGGCCCCATGAGACGGTGGTTTTCTCGGCCCCTGTTGGTCCGAGGTCGTTGCCGCTGCAGAGATTCATGCGCCAGGGCCTCTTGCGGACAATGCACTTTGGTTTATTGCGCTATCTCTAATAGCACCCGAGATATCACCAGATATATATTGGATTTTTCCCCGACCCTGAGTGTCCGGCCCCACGGGACGGTGATTTTTTCGGCCCCTGGTGGTCCGAGGTCGTTCCCGGTGAAGGAATCATGCGCCAGGGCTTCCTGCAGATAATTCACTTTGGTTTATTGCGCTATCTCTAATAGCACCCGAGATATCACCAGATATATATTGGATTTTTCCCTGTCCCTGAGTGTCCGGCCCCATGTGTCGATGGTTTTCTCGGTCCCTCGTGGTCCGAGGTCGTTGCCGCTGCAGAGATTCATGCGCCAGGGCCTCTTGCAGACAATGCACTTTGGTTTATTGCGCTATCTCTAATAGCACCCGAGATATCACCAGATATATATTGGATTTTTCTCCGACCCTGAGTGTCCGGCCCCACGGGACGGTGATTTTTTCGGCCCCTGGTGGTCCGAGGTCGTTCCCGCTGAAGGAATCATGCGACAGAGCCTCCCGCAGACAATGCACTTTGATTTATCGCGCTGTCTCTAATAGCACCCGAGATATCGCCAGATATATATTGGATTTTTCCCTTACCCTGACATTCCGGACCCATGAGACGGTGATTTTCTCGGACCCTGGTGGTCCGAGGTCGTTCCCGCTGCACCGAATCATGCGCCAGGGCTTCCTGGAGACAATGCACTTTTATTTATCGCGCTATCTCTAATAGCACCTGAGATAACACCAGATATATATTGGATTTTTCCCTGTCCCTGAGTATCCGGCCCAATGTGTCGGTGGTTTTCTTGGCCTCTGGTGGTCCGAGGTCGTTCCCGCTGCACAGATTCATGCGGCAGGGCTTTCTGGAGACAATGCACTTTGATTTATTGCGCTATCTCTAATAGCACCCGAGATATCACCAGATATATACTGGATTTTTCCCTGACCCTGACAGTACGGCCCCATGTGTCGGTGGTTTTCTCGGCCCCTCGTGGTCCGACCTCGTTGCCGCTGCACAGATTCATGCGACAGAGCCTCCCGCAGGCAATGCACTTTTATTTATCGCGCTATCTCTAATAGCACCTGAGATAACACCAGATTTATATTGGATTTTTCCCTGTCCCTGAGTGTCCGGCCCCATGTGTCGGTGGTTTTCTTGGCCCCTGGTGGTCCGAGGTCGTTCCCGCTGCACAGATTCATGCGCCAGGGCCTCCTGCAGACAATGCACTTTGATTTATTGCGCTATCTGTAATAGCACCCGAGATATCACCAGATTTATATTGGATTTTTCCCTTACCCTGAGTGGCCGGCCCCATGTGTCGATGGTTTTCTCGGTCCCTCGTAGTCCGAGGCCGATCCCGCTTCACAGATTCATGCGTCAGGGCCCCACGCAGATAATTCACTTTGATTTATTGCGCTATCTCTAATAGCACCCGAGATATCACCAGATATGTATTGGATTTTTCGCTGACCCTGAGTGTCCGACCCCATGAGACGGTGGTTTTCTCGGCCCCTGGTGGTCCGAGGTCGTTCCCGCTGCACATATTCATGCGCCAGGGCCTTCTACAGACAATGCACTTTGGTTTATTGCGCTAACTCAAATAGCACCCGAGATATCACCAGATATAAACTGGATTTTTCCCTGACCCTGACATTCCGGCCCCATGAGACGGTGATTTTCTCGGACCCTGGTGGTCCGAGGTCGTTCCCGCTGCACCGAATCATGCGCCAGGGCTTCCTGGAGACAATGCACGTTGATTTATTGCGCTATCTGTAATAGCACCCGAGATATCACCAGATATATATTGAATTTTTCCCTGGCCCTAGGTGTCCGGCCCCATGAGACGGTGGTTTTCTCGGCCCCTGGTGGTCCGAGGTCGTGCCCGCTTCTCAGAATCATGCGCCAGGGCCCCCCGCAGATAATTCACTTTGGTTTATTGCGCTACCTCTAATAGCACCCGAGATATCACCAGATATATATTTGATTTTTCCCTGACCCAGAGTGTCCGGCACCATGAAGCAGTGATTTTCTCGGCCCCTGGTGGTCCGAGGTCGATCCCGCTGCACAGATTCATGCGCCAGGGCCTCCTGCAGACAATGCACTATGGATTATTGCGCTATCTCTAATAGCAGCCGAGATATCACCAGATATATATTGAATTTTTCCCTGGCCCTAGGTGTCCGGCCCCATGAGACGGTAGTTTTCTCGGCCCCTGGTGGTCCGAGGACGTTCCCGCTGAACAGATGCATGCTCCAGGGCCTCCTGCAGATAATTGACTTTGGTTTATTGCGCTGTCTCTAATAGCACCAGAGATATCACCAGATATATATTGGATTCTCCCCGGACCCTGAGTGTCCTGCCCCATAAGACAGTGATTTTCTCGGCCCCTGGTGGTCCGAGGTCGTTCCCGCTGCACCGAATCATGCGCCAGTGCTTCCTCGGGACAATGCACTTTGATTTATTTCGCTATCTCTAATGGCACACGAGATATCACCAGATATATATTGGATTTTTCCCTGACCCTTAGTGTCCGGCCCCATGTGTCGGTGGTTTTCTCGGCCCCTGTTGGTCCGAGGTCGTTGCCGCTGCTCAGAGTCATGCGCCAGGGCCTCCCGCAGACAAAGCACTTTGATTTATTGTGCTGTCTGTAATAGCCCCCGAGAAAGCTCCATATAAATTCTGGATTTTTACATGACTTTGGGTGACCGATACCGAAAATCTGTAATTTTCTCGGCCCCTGGTGTTCCGATGTCGTTCCTGCTGCACAGATTCATGCGCAAGGGCCTCCTAAGGACAATGCACTTTGATTTATTTCGCTATCTGTAAGAGCACCCGAGATATCACCAGATATATATTGGATTTTTCGCTGACCCTGAGTGTCCGACCCCATGAGACGGTGGTTTTCTCGGCCCCTGGTGGTCCGATGTCTTTCCTGTTGCACAGATTCATGCGCAAGGGCCTCCTACAGACAATGCACTTTGATTTATTGGGCTATCTGTAATAGCACCCGAGATATCACCAGATATATAGTGGATTTTTCCCCGACCATGAGTGTTCGGCCCCATGAGACGGTGGTTTTCTCGGCCCCTGGTGGTCAGAGGTCGTTCCCGCTGCACAGATTCATACGCCAGGGCCTCCTACAGACAATGCACTTTGGTTTATTGCGCTATCTGTAATAGCACCCGAGATATCACCAGATATATGCTGGATTATTACATGACCCTGTTAGTCCGGCCCCATGAGACGGTGATTTTCTCGGCGCCTGGTGGTCCGAGGTCGTTCCCGCTGAAGGAATCATGCGCCAGGGCTTCCTGCAGATAATTCACTTTGGTTTAACGCGCTATCTGTAATAGCACCCGAGATATCACAAGATGTATATTGGATTTTTCCCCGACCCTGAGGGTCCGGCCCCATGAGACGGTGGTTTTCTCGGCCCCTGGTGGTCCGAGGTCGTTTCCGCTGCACAGATTCCTGCGCCAGGGCCTCCTGCAGACAATGCACTTTCATTTATTGCGCTATCTCTAATAGCACCCGAGATATCACCAGATATATATTGGATTTTTCCCCGGCCCTGAGTGTCCGGCCCCACGGGACGGTGATTTTCTCGGCCCCTGGTGGTCCCAGGTCGTTCCCGCTGCACAGAATCATGCGCCAGGGCCTCCTACAGACAATGCACTTTGGTTTACTGCGCTATCTGTAATAGCACCCGAGATATCACCAGATATATGCTGGATTTTTACATGACCTTGGGTGACGGATTCCGAATATCAGTAATTTTCTCGGCCCCTGGTGATCCGAGTTCGTTCCCGCTGCACAGATTCATGCGCCAGGGACTCCTGCAGATAATTCACTTTGGTTCATTGAGCTATCTCTAATTTCACCGGAGATATCACCAGATATACATTGGATTTTTCCCTGAGCCTGACAGTCCGACCCCATGTGTCGATGGTTTTCTCGGTCCCTCGTGGTCCGAGGTCGTTCCCGCTGCACAGATTCATGCGCCAGGGCCTCCTGCAGATAATTCACTTTGGTTTATTGCGCTATCTCTAATAGCACCCGAGATATCACCAGATATATATTGGATTTTTCCCTGACCCTGACTGTCCGGCCCCATGAGACGGTGATTTTCTCGGCCCCTGGTGGTCCGAGGTCGATCCCGCTACACAGATTCATGCGCCAGAGCCTCCTACAGACAATGCACTATGGTTTATTGCGCTATCTCTAATTTCACCAGAGATATCACCAGATATATATTGGATTTTTCCCTGACCCTGAGTGTCCGGCCCCATGCGACGGTGGTTCTCTCGGCCCCTGGTAGTCCGAGGTCGTTCCCGCTGCACAGATTCATGCGATAGGGCCTCCTACAGACAATGCACTATGGCTTATTGCGCTATCTCTAATTTCACCAGAGATATCACCAGATTTATATTGGATTTTTCCCTGACCCTGAGTGTCCGGCCCCATGAGACGGTGGTTGTCTCGGCCCCTGGTAGTCCGAGGTCGTTCCCGCTGCACAGATTCATGCGACAGGGCCTCCTACAGACAATGCACTTTGATTTATTGCGCTAACTGTAATAGCACCTGAGATATCACCAGATATATAATGGATTTTCCCCTGACCCTGAGTGTCCGGCCCCATGAGACTGTGGTTTTCTCGGCTCCTGGTGGTCCGAGGTCGTTCCCGCTGCACACATTCATGCGCCAGGGCCTCCTACAGACAATGCACTTTGATTTATCGCGCTATCTGTAATAGCACCCGAGATATCACCAGCTATATATTGGATTTTTCCCTGACCCTGAGTGTGCGACCCCATGAGGCTGCGGTTTTCTCGGCCCCCGGTGGTACGAGGTCGTTTCCGCTGCATAGATTCATGCGCCAGGGCCTCCGACAGACAATGCACTCTGATTTATTGCGCTATCTCTAATAGCACCCGAGATATCACCAGATATATATCGGATTGTTCCCTGACCCTGACAGTCCGGCCCCATGAGACGGTGATTTTATCGGCCCCTGGTGGTCCGAGGTCCATCCCGCTGCACAGATTCATGCGCCAGGGCCTCATACAGACAATGCCTTTTGATTTATTGCGCTATCTGTAATAGCACCTGAGATATCACCAAATATATATTGGATTTTTCCTTGACCCTGACAGTCCGGCCCCATGTGTCGATGGTTTTCTCGGTCCCTCGTGGTCGGAAGTTGATCCCGCTGCACAGATTCATGCGCCACGGCCTCCTACAGACAATGCACTTTGGTTTTATTTCGCTATCTCTAATAGCACCCGAGATATCACCAGATATATATTGGATTTTTCCCTGACCCTGACAGTCCGGCCCCATGTGTCGATGGTTTTCTCGGTCCCTCGTGGTCCGAGGTCGTTCCCGCTGCACAGATTCATGCGCCAGGGCATCCTGCAGATAATGCACTTTGACTTATTGCGCTATCTGTAATAGCACCCGAGATATCACCAGATATATATTGGATTTTTCCCTGACCCTGACAGTCCGGGCCCTTGTGTCGATGGTTTTCTCGGTCCCTCGTGGTCCGAGGTCGATCCCGCTGAACAGATTCATGCGCCAGGGCTTCCTGCAGACAATTCACTTTGGTTTATTGCGCTATCTGTAATAGCCCTCGAGAAATCACCAGATATATATTGGATTTTCCCCTGGCCGTGAGTGTCCGGCCCCATGAGACGGTGGTTTTCTCGGCCCCTGGTGGTCCAAGGTCTTTCCCGCTGGCCAGTTTCATGCGCCAGGGCCTCCTACAGACAATGCACATTGATTTATTGCGCTATCTGTAATAGCACCCGAGATAGCACCAGATATATATTGGATTCTTCCCTGACCCTGAGTGTCCGGCACCATGAGACGGTGGTTTTCTCGGACCCTGGTGGTCCGAGGTCGTTCCCGCTGCACAGATTCATGCGCCAGGACCTCCTACAGACAATGCACTTTCATTTATTGCGCTATCTCTAATTGCACCCGAGATATCACCAGATATATATTGGATTTTTCCCTGACCCTGAGTGTCCGGCCCCATGAGACGGTGGTTTTCTCGGCCCCTGGTGGTCTGAGGTCGTTCCCGCTGAACAGACTCATGCGCCTGGGCCTCCTACAGACAATGCACTTTGATGTATTGGGCTATCTGTAATAGCTCCCGACATATCACCAGATATATATTGGATTTTTCCCTGATCCTGAGTGTCCGGCCCCATGAGACGGTGGTTTTCTCGGCCCCTGGTGGTCCGAGGTCGTTCCCGCTGCCCAGATTCATGTGCCAGGGCCTCCTGCAGATAATTCACATTGGTTTATTGCAGTATCTCTAATAGCACCCGAGACATCACCAGATATATATTGGATTTTTCGCTGACCCTGAGTGTCCGGCTCCATGAGACGGTGGTTTTCTCGGCCCCTGGTGGTCCGAGGTCGTTCCCGCTGAACAGACTCATGCGCCTGGGCCTCCTACAGACAATGCACTTTGATGTATTGGGCTATCTGTAATAGCTCCCGAGATATCACCAGATATATATTGGATTTTTCCCTGACCCTGAGTGTCCGGCCCCATGAGACGGTGGTTTTCTCGGCCCCTGGTGGTCCGAGGTCGTTCCCGCTGCCCAGATTCATGTGCCAGGGCCTCCTGCAGATAATTCACATTGGTTTATCGCGCTATCTCTAATAGCACCCGAGATATCACCAGATATATAATGGATTTTTCCCTGAACCTGACAGTCCGGCTCCATGAGACGGTGGTTTTCTCGGCCCCTGGTGGTCTGAGGTCGTTCCCGCTGCACAGAATCATGCGCCAGGGCCTCCTACAGACAATGCACTTTGATGTATTGGGCTATCTGTAATAGCTCCCGAGATATCACCAGATATATATTGGATTTTTCCCTGACCCTGAGTGTCCGGCCCCATGAGACGGTGGTTTTCTCGGCCCCTGGTGGTCCGAGGTCGTTCCCGCTGCCCAGATTCATGTGCCAGGGCCTCCTGCAGATAATTCACATTGGTTTATTGCACTATCTCTAATAGCACCCGAGATATCAGCAGATATATATTGGATTTTCCCCTGACCCTGAGTGTCCGGCCCCATGAGACTGTGGTTTTCTCGGCCCCTGGTGGTCCGAGGTCGTTCCCGCTGCCCAGATTCATGCGCCAGGGCCTCCTGCAGATAATTCACTTTGGTTTATTGCACTATCTGTAATAGCACCCGAGATATCACCAGATATATATTGGGTTTTCCCCTGACCCTGAGTGTCCGGCAACATGAGACTGTGGTTTTCTCGGCCCCTGGTGGTCCGAGGTCGTTCCCGCTGCACAGAATCATGCGCCAGGGCCTCCTACAGACAATGCACTTTGATGTATTGGGCTATCTGTAATAGCTCCCGAGATATCACCAGATATATATATTGGATTTTTCCCTGACCCTGAGTGTCCGGCCCCATGAGACGGTGGTTTTCTCGGCCCCTGGTGGTCCGAGGTCGTTCCCGCTGCCCAGATTCATGTGCCAGGGCCTCCTGCAGATAATTCACATTGGTTTATTGCACTATCTGTAATAGCACCCGAGATATCACCAGATACATATTGGGTTTTCCCCTGACCCTGAGTGTCCGGCCCCATGAGACGGTAGTTTTATCGGCTCCTGGTGGTCCGAGGTCGTTTCCGCTTCATAGAATCATGCGCCAGGGCCTCCTGCAGATAATTCACTTTCGTTTATTGCGCTATCTCTAATAGCACCCGAGATATCACCAGATATATATATTGGATTTTTCCCTGACCCTGAGTGTCCGGCCCCATGAGACGGTGGTTTTCTCGGCCCCTGGTGGTCCGAGGTCGTTCTCGCTGCCCAGATTCATGCGCCAGGGCCTCCTGCAGATAATGCACTTTGGTTTATTGCGCTATCTCTAATAGCACCCAAGATTTCACCAGATATATATTGGATTTTTCCCTGACCCTGAGTGTCCGGCCCCATGAGACGGTGGTTTTCTCGGCCCCTGGTAGTCCGAGGTCGTTCCCGCTGCACAGATTCATGCGACAGGGCCTCCTACAGACAATGCACTTTGATTTATTGCGCTAACTCTAATAACACGCGAGATATCACCAGATATATATTGGATATTTCCCTGACCCTGAGTGTCCGGCCCCATGAGACGGTAGTTTTCTCGGCCCCTGGTGGTCCGAGATCGTTCCCGCTGCACAGATGCATGCGCCAGGGCCTCCTGCAGATAATTCACATTGGTTTATTGCGCTATCTGTAATAGCACTCGAGATATCACCAGATATATAGTGGATTTGTCCCTGAACCTGAGTGTCCGGCCCCATGAGACGGTGGTTTTCTCGGCCCCTGGTGCTCCGAGGTCGTTCCCGCTGCACAGATTCATGCGACAGGGCCTCCTGCAGATAATTGACTTTGGTTTACTGCGCTATCTCTAATAGCACCCGAGATATCACCAGATATATATTGTATTTTCCCCTGGCCCTGAGTGTCCGGCCCCATGAGACTGTGGTTTTCTCGGCCCCTGGTAGTCCGAGGTTGTTCCCGCTGCACAGAATCATGCGCCATGGCCTCCTACAGACAGTGCACTTTGATGTATTGGGCTATCTGTAATAGCACCCGAGATATCAGCAGATATATATTGGATTCTTCCCTGACCCTGAGCGTCCGGCCCCATGAGACGGTGGTTTTCTCGGCCCCTGGTGGTCCGAGGTCGTTCCCGCTGCCCAGATTCATGCTCCAGGGCCTCCTACAGACAATGCACTTTCATTTATTGCGCTATCTGTAATAGCACCCGAGATATCACCAGATATATATTGGATTCTTCCCTGACCCTGAGTGTCCGGCCCCATGAGACGGTGGTTTTCTCGGCCCCTGGTGGTCCGAGGTCGTTCCCGCTGCAGAGATTCATGCGCCAGGGTCTCCTACAGACAATGCACTTTGGTTTATTGCGCTATCTGTAATAGCACCCGAGATATCACCAGATATATATTGGATTCTTCCCTGACCCTGAGTGTCCGGCCCCATGAGACGGTGGTTTTCTCGGCCCCTGGTAGTCCGAGGTCGTTCCCGCTGCCCAGATTCATGCGACAGGGCCTCCTACAGACAATGCACTTTGATTTATTGCGCTATCTCTAATTGCACCCGAGATATCACCAGATATATATTGGATTTTTCCTTGACCCTGACAGTCCGGCCCCATGTGTCGATGGTTTTCTCGGTCCCTCGTGGTCCGAGGTCGATCCCGCTGCACGCATTCATGCGCCAGGGCCTCCTACAGGCAATGCACTTTGATTTATTGCACTATCTGTAATAGCACCCGAGCTATCACTAGATATATATTGGATTTTCCTCTGACCCTGAGTGTCCGGCCCCATGAGACGGTAGTTTTCTCGGCCCCTGGTGGTCCGAGATCGTTCCCGCTGCACAGATGCATGCGCCAGGACCTCCTGCAGATAATTCACTTTGGTTTATTGCGCTATCTCTAATTGCACCCGAGATATCACCAGATATATATTGGATTTTCCCCTGAGCCTGAGTGTCCGGCCCCATGAGACGGTAGTTTTATCGGCTCCTGGTGGTCCGAGGACGTTTCCGGTTCATAGAATCATGCGCCAGGGCCTCCTGCAGATAATTCACTTTGGTTTATTGCGCTATTTCTAATAGCACCCGAGATATCACCAGATATATATATTGGATTTTTCCCTGACCCTGAGTGTCCGGCCCCATGAGACGGAGGTTTTCTCGGCCCCTGGTGGTCCGACGTCGTTCCCGCTGCCCAGATTCATGCGCCAGGGCCTCCTGCAGATAATTCACTTTGGTTTATTGGGCTATCTGTAATAGCACCCGAGATATCACCAGATATATATTGGATTCTTCCCTGACCCTGAGTGTCCGGCAACATGAGACTGTGGTTTTCTCGGCCCCTGGTGGTCCGAGGTCGTTCCCGCTGCACAGATTCATGCGCCAGGGCCTCCTACAGACAATGCACTTTCATTTATTGCGCTATCTGTAATAGCACCCGAGAGCTCACCAGATATATATTGGATTTTTCCCTGACCCTGAGTGTCCGGCCCCATGAGACGGAGGTTTTCTCGGCCCCTGGTGGTCCGACGTCGTTCCCGCTGCCCAGATTCATGCGCCAGGGCCTCCTGCAGATAATTCACTTTGGTTTATTGGGCTATCTGTAATAGCACCCGAGATATCACCAGATATATATTGGATTCTTCCCTGACCCTGAGTGTCCGGCAACATGAGACTGTGGTTTTCTCGGCCCCTGGTGGTCCGAGGTCGTTCCCGCTGCACAGATTCATGCGCCAGGGCCTCCTACAGACAATGCACTTTCATTTATTGCGCTATCTGTAATAGCACCCGAGAGCTCACCAGATATATATTGGATTTTTCCCCGACCCTGAGTGTCCGGCCCCATGAGACGGTGGTTTTCTCGGCCCCTGGTGGTCCGAGGTCGTTCCCGCTGCCCAGATTCATGTGCCAGGGCCTCCTGCAGATAATTCACATTGGTTTATTGCGCTATCTGTAATAGCACTCGAGATATCACCAGATATATATTGGATTCTTCCCTGACCCTGAGTGTCCGGCCCCATGAGACGGTGGTTTTCTCGGCCCCTGGTAGTCCGAGGTCGTTCCCGCTGCCCAGATTCATGCGACAGGGCCTCCTACAGACAATGCACTTTGATTTATTGCGCTATCTCTAATTGCACCCGAGATATCACCAGATATATATTGGATTTTTCCTTGACCCTGACAGTCCGGCCCCATGTGTCGATGGTTTTCTCGGTCCCTCGTGGTCCGAGGTCGATCCCGCTGCACGCATTCATGCGCCAGGGCCTCCTACAGGCAATGCACTTTGATTTATTGCACTATCTGTAATAGCACCCGAGCTATCACTAGATATATATTGGATTTTCCCCTGACCCTGAGTGTCCGGCCCCATGAGACGGTAGTTTTCTCGGCCCCTGGTGGTCCGAGATCGTTCCCGCTGCACAGATGCATGCGCCAGGACCTCCTGCAGATAATTCACTTTGGTTTATTGCGCTATCTCTAATAGCACCCGAGATATCACCAGATATATATTGGATTTTCCCCTGAGCCTGAGTGTCCGGCCCCATGAGACGGTGGTTTTCTCGGCCCCTGGTGGTCCGAGGTCGTTCCCGCTGCACAGATTCATGCGCCAGGGTCTCCTACAGACAATGCACTTTGGTTTATTGCGCTATCTGTAATAGCACCCGAGATATCACCAGATATATATTGGATTCTTCCCTGACCCTGAGTGTCCGGCCCCATGAGACGGTGGTTTTCTCGGCCCCTGGTAGTCCGAGGTCGTTCCCGCTGCCCAGATTCATGCGACAGGGCCTCCTACAGACAATGCACTTTGATTTATTGCGCTATCTCTAATTGCACCCGAGATATCACCAGATATATATTGGATTTTTCCTTGACCCTGACAGTCCGGCCCCATGTGTCGATGGTTTTCTCGGTCCCTCGTGGTCCGAGGTCGATCCCGCTGCACAGATTCATGCGCCAGGGCCTCCTACAGACAATGCACTTTCATTTATTGCGCTATCTGTAATAGCACCCGAGAGCTCACCAGATATATATTGGATTTTTTCCAGACCCTGAGTGTCCGGCCCCATGAGACGGTGGTTTTCTCGGCCCCTGGTGGTCGGAGGTCGTTCCCGCTGCCCAGATTCATGCGCCAGGGCCTCCTGCAGGTAATTCACTTTAGTTTATTGCGCTATCTCTAATAGCACCCGAGATTTCACCAGATATATATTGGATTTTTCCCCGACCCTGAGTGTCCGGCCCCATGAGACGGTGGTTTTCTCGGCCCCTGGTGGTCCGAGGTCGTTCCCGCTGCCCAGATTCATGTGCCAGGGCCTCCTGCAGATAATTCACATTGGTTTATTGCACTATCTCTAATAGCACCCGAGACATCACCAGATATATATTGGATTTTTCCCTGACCCTGAGTGACCGGCTCCATGAGACGGTGGTTTTCTCGGCCCCTGGTGATCCGAGGTCGTTCCCGCTGAACAGACTCATGCGCCTGGGCCTCCTACAGACAATGAACTTTGATTTATTGCGCTATCTGTAATAGCTCCCGAGATATCACCAGATATATATTGGATTTTTCCCTGACCCTGAGTGTCCGGGCCCATGAGACGGTGGTTTTCTCGGCCCCTGGTGGTCCGAGGTCGTTCCCGCTGCCCAGATTCATGTGCCAGGGCCTCCTGCAGATAATTCACATTGGTTTATTGCACTATCTCTAATAGCACCCGAGATATCAGCAGATATATATTGGATTTTCCCCTGACCCTGAGTGTCCGGCCCCATGAGACTGTGGTTTTCTCGGCCCCTGGTGGTCCGAGGTCGTTCCCGCTGCCCAGATTCATGCGCCAGGGCCTCCTGCAGATAATTCACTTTGGTTTATTGCACTATCTGTAATAGCACCCGAGATATCACCAGATATATATTGGGTTTTCCCCTGACCCTGAGTGTCCGGCAACATGAGACTGTGGTTTTCTCGGCCCCTGGTGGTCCGAGGTCGTTCCCGCTGCACAGAATCATGCGCCAGGGCCTCCTACAGACAATGCACTTTGATGTATTGGGCTATCTGTAATAGCTCCCGAGATATCACCAGATATATATATTGGATTTTTCCCTGACCCTGAGTGTCCGGCCCCATGAGACGGTGGTTTTCTCGGCCCCTGGTGGTCCGAGGTCGTTCCCGCTGCCCAGATTCATGTGCCAGGGCCTCCTGCAGATAATTCACATTGGTTTATTGCACTATCTGTAATAGCACCCGAGATATCACCAGATACATATTGGGTTTTCCCCTGACCCTGAGTGTCCGGCCCCATGAGACGGTAGTTTTATCGGCTCCTGGTGGTCCGAGGTCGTTTCCGCTTCATAGAATCATGCGCCAGGGCCTCCTGCAGATAATTCACTTTCGTTTATTGCGCTATCTCTAATAGCACCCGAGATATCACCAGATATATATATTGGATTTTTCCCTGACCCTGAGTGTCCGGCCCCATGAGACGGTGGTTTTCTCGGCCCCTGGTGGTCCGAGGTCGTTCTCGCTGCCCAGATTCATGCGCCAGGGCCTCCTGCAGATAATGCACTTTGGTTTATTGCGCTATCTCTAATAGCACCCAAGATTTCACCAGATATATATTGGATTTTTCCCTGACCCTGAGTGTCCGGCCCCATGAGACGGTGGTTTTCTCGGCCCCTGGTAGTCCGAGGTCGTTCCCGCTGCACAGATTCATGCGACAGGGCCTCCTACAGACAATGCACTTTGATTTATTGCGCTAACTCTAATAACACGCGAGATATCACCAGATATATATTGGATATTTCCCTGACCCTGAGTGTCCGGCCCCATGAGACGGTAGTTTTCTCGGCCCCTGGTGGTCCGAGATCGTTCCCGCTGCACAGATGCATGCGCCAGGGCCTCCTGCAGATAATTCACATTGGTTTATTGCGCTATCTGTAATAGCACTCGAGATATCACCAGATATATAGTGGATTTGTCCCTGAACCTGAGTGTCCGGCCCCATGAGACGGTGGTTTTCTCGGCCCCTGGTGCTCCGAGGTCGTTCCCGCTGCACAGATTCATGCGACAGGGCCTCCTGCAGATAATTGACTTTGGTTTACTGCGCTATCTCTAATAGCACCCGAGATATCACCAGATATATATTGTATTTTCCCCTGGCCCTGAGTGTCCGGCCCCATGAGACTGTGGTTTTCTCGGCCCCTGGTAGTCCGAGGTTGTTCCCGCTGCACAGAATCATGCGCCATGGCCTCCTACAGACAGTGCACTTTGATGTATTGGGCTATCTGTAATAGCACCCGAGATATCAGCAGATATATATTGGATTCTTCCCTGACCCTGAGCGTCCGGCCCCATGAGACGGTGGTTTTCTCGGCCCCTGGTGGTCCGAGGTCGTTCCCGCTGCCCAGATTCATGCTCCAGGGCCTCCTACAGACAATGCACTTTCATTTATTGCGCTATCTGTAATAGCACCCGAGATATCACCAGATATATATTGGATTCTTCCCTGACCCTGAGTGTCCGGCCCCATGAGACGGTGGTTTTCTCGGCCCCTGGTGGTCCGAGGTCGTTCCCGCTGCAGAGATTCATGCGCCAGGGTCTCCTACAGACAATGCACTTTGGTTTATTGCGCTATCTGTAATAGCACCCGAGATATCACCAGATATATATTGGATTCTTCCCTGACCCTGAGTGTCCGGCCCCATGAGACGGTGGTTTTCTCGGCCCCTGGTAGTCCGAGGTCGTTCCCGCTGCCCAGATTCATGCGACAGGGCCTCCTACAGACAATGCACTTTGATTTATTGCGCTATCTCTAATTGCACCCGAGATATCACCAGATATATATTGGATTCTTCCCTGACCCTGAGTGTCCGGCCCCATGAGACGGTAGTTTTCTCGGCCCCTGGTGGTCCGAGATCGTTCCCGCTGCACAGATGCATGCGCCAGGACCTCCTGCAGATAATTCACTTTGGTTTATTGCGCTATCTCTAATTGCACCCGAGATATCACCAGATATATATTGGATTTTCCCCTGAGCCTGAGTGTCCGGCCCCATGAGACGGTAGTTTTATCGGCTCCTGGTGGTCCGAGGACGTTTCCGGTTCATAGAATCATGCGCCAGGGCCTCCTGCAGATAATTCACTTTGGTTTATTGCGCTATTTCTAATAGCACCCGAGATATCACCAGATATATATATTGGATTTTTCCCTGACCCTGAGTGTCCGGCCCCATGAGACGGAGGTTTTCTCGGCCCCTGGTGGTCCGACGTCGTTCCCGCTGCCCAGATTCATGCGCCAGGGCCTCCTGCAGATAATTCACTTTGGTTTATTGGGCTATCTGTAATAGCACCCGAGATATCACCAGATATATATTGGATTCTTCCCTGACCCTGAGTGTCCGGCAACATGAGACTGTGGTTTTCTCGGCCCCTGGTGGTCCGAGGTCGTTCCCGCTGCACAGATTCATGCGCCAGGGCCTCCTACAGACAATGCACTTTCATTTATTGCGCTATCTGTAATAGCACCCGAGAGCTCACCAGATATATATTGGATTTTTCCCTGACCCTGAGTGTCCGGCCCCATGAGACGGAGGTTTTCTCGGCCCCTGGTGGTCCGACGTCGTTCCCGCTGCCCAGATTCATGCGCCAGGGCCTCCTGCAGATAATTCACTTTGGTTTATTGGGCTATCTGTAATAGCACCCGAGATATCACCAGATATATATTGGATTCTTCCCTGACCCTGAGTGTCCGGCAACATGAGACTGTGGTTTTCTCGGCCCCTGGTGGTCCGAGGTCGTTCCCGCTGCACAGATTCATGCGCCAGGGCCTCCTACAGACAATGCACTTTCATTTATTGCGCTATCTGTAATAGCACCCGAGAGCTCACCAGATATATATTGGATTTTTCCCCGACCCTGAGTGTCCGGCCCCATGAGACGGTGGTTTTCTCGGCCCCTGGTGGTCCGAGGTCGTTCCCGCTGCCCAGATTCATGTGCCAGGGCCTCCTGCAGATAATTCACATTGGTTTATTGCGCTATCTGTAATAGCACTCGAGATATCACCAGATATATATTGGATTCTTCCCTGACCCTGAGTGTCCGGCCCCATGAGACGGTGGTTTTCTCGGCCCCTGGTAGTCCGAGGTCGTTCCCGCTGCCCAGATTCATGCGACAGGGCCTCCTACAGACAATGCACTTTGATTTATTGCGCTATCTCTAATTGCACCCGAGATATCACCAGATATATATTGGATTTTTCCTTGACCCTGACAGTCCGGCCCCATGTGTCGATGGTTTTCTCGGTCCCTCGTGGTCCGAGGTCGATCCCGCTGCACGCATTCATGCGCCAGGGCCTCCTACAGGCAATGCACTTTGATTTATTGCACTATCTGTAATAGCACCCGAGCTATCACTAGATATATATTGGATTTTCCCCTGACCCTGAGTGTCCGGCCCCATGAGACGGTAGTTTTCTCGGCCCCTGGTGGTCCGAGATCGTTCCCGCTGCACAGATGCATGCGCCAGGACCTCCTGCAGATAATTCACTTTGGTTTATTGCGCTATCTCTAATAGCACCCGAGATATCACCAGATATATATTGGATTTTCCCCTGAGCCTGAGTGTCCGGCCCCATGAGACGGTGGTTTTCTCGGCCCCTGGTGGTCCGAGGTCGTTCCCGCTGCACAGATTCATGCGCCAGGGTCTCCTACAGACAATGCACTTTGGTTTATTGCGCTATCTGTAATAGCACCCGAGATATCACCAGATATATATTGGATTCTTCCCTGACCCTGAGTGTCCGGCCCCATGAGACGGTGGTTTTCTCGGCCCCTGGTAGTCCGAGGTCGTTCCCGCTGCCCAGATTCATGCGACAGGGCCTCCTACAGACAATGCACTTTGATTTATTGCGCTATCTCTAATTGCACCCGAGATATCACCAGATATATATTGGATTTTTCCTTGACCCTGACAGTCCGGCTCCATGTGTCGATGGTTTTCTCGGTCCCTCGTGGTCCGAGGTCGATCCCGCTGCACAGATTCATGCGCCAGGGCCTCCTACAGACAATGCACTTTCATTTATTGCGCTATCTGTAATAGCACCCGAGAGCTCACCAGATATATATTGGATTTTTTCCAGACCCTGAGTGTCCGGCCCCATGAGACGGTGGTTTTCTCGGCCCCTGGTGGTCGGAGGTCGTTCCCGCTGCCCAGATTCATGCGCCAGGGCCTCCTGCAGGTAATTCACTTTAGTTTATTGCGCTATCTCTAATAGCACCCGAGATTTCACCAGATATATATTGGATTTTTCCCCGACCCTGAGTGTCCGGCCCCATGAGACGGTGGTTTTCTCGGCCCCTGGTGGTCCGAGGTCGTTCCCGCTGCCCAGATTCATGTGCCAGGGCCTCCTGCAGATAATTCACATTGGTTTATTGCACTATCTCTAATAGCACCCGAGACATCACCAGATATATATTGGATTTTTCCCTGACCCTGAGTGACCGGCTCCATGAGACGGTGGTTTTCTCGGCCCCTGGTGATCCGAGGTCGTTCCCGCTGAACAGACTCATGCGCCTGGGCCTCCTACAGACAATGAACTTTGATTTATTGCGCTATCTGTAATAGCTCCCGAGATATCACCAGATATATATTGGATTTTTCCCTGACCCTGAGTGTCCGGGCCCATGAGACGGTGGTTTTCTCGGCCCCTGGTGGTCCGAGGTCGTTCCCGCTGCCCAGATTCATGTGCCAGGGCCTCCTGCAGATAATTCACATTGGTTTATTGCACTATCTCTAATAGCACCCGAGATATCAGCAGATATATATTGGATTTTCCCCTGACCCTGAGTGTCCGGCCCCATGAGACTGTGGTTTTCTCGGCCCCTGGTGGTCCGAGGTCGTTCCCGCTGCACAGAATCATGCGCGAAGGCTTCTAGCTGACCACGCACTTTGATTTATCGCGCTATCTCTAATAGCACCCGAGATATCACCAGATATATATTGGATTTTTCCCTGACCCTGACAGTCCGGCTCCGTGAGACGGTGGTTTTCTCGGCCCCTGGTGGTCCGAGGTCGTTCCCGCTGAACAGACTCATGCGCCAGGGCCTCCTACAGACAATGAACTTACATTTATCGCGCTATCTCTAATAGCACCAGAGATATCACCAGATGTATAATGGATTTTTCCCTGACCCTGAGTGTCCGGCCTCCTGAGACTGTGGTTTTCTCGGCCCCTGGTGGTCCGAGGTCGTTCCCGCTGCACAGATTCATGCGCCAGGGCCTCCTGCAGGTAATTCACTTTAGTTTATTGCGCTATCTCTAATAGCACCCGAGATTTCACCAGATATATATTGGATTTTTCCCCGACCCTGAGTGTCCGGCCCCATGAGACGGTGGTTTTCTCGGCCCCTGGTGGTCCGAGGTCGTTCCCGCTGCTCAGATTCATGTGCCAGGGCCTCCTGCAGATAATTCACATTGGTTTATTGCACTATCTCTAATAGCACCCGAGACATCACCAGATATATATTGGATTTTTCCCTGACCCTGAGTGACCGGCTCCATGAGACGGTGGTTTTCTCGGCCCCTGGTGGTCCGAGGTCGTTCCCGCTGAACAGACTCATGCGCCTGCGCCTCCTACAGACAATGAACTTTGATTTATTGCGCTATCTGTAATAGCTCCCGAGATATCACCAGATATATATTGGATTTTTCCCTGACCCTGAGTGTCCGGGCCCATGAGACGGTGGTTTTCTCGGCCCCTGGTGGTCCGAGGTCGTTCCCGCTGCCCAGATTCATGTGCCAGGGCCTCCTGCAGATAATGCACTTTCATTTATTGCGCTATCTGTAATAGCACCCGAGAGCTCACCAGATATATATTGGATTTTTCCCTGACCCTGAGTGTCCGGCCCCATGAGACGGAGGTTTTCTCGGCCCCTGGTGGTCCGACGTCGTTCCCGCTGCACAGATTCATGCGCCAGGGCCTCCTGCAGATAATTCACTTTGGTTTATTGGGCTATCTGTAATAGCACCCGAGATATCACCAGATATATATTGGATTCTTCCCTGACCCTGAGTGTCCGGCAACATGAGACTGTGGTTTTCTCGGCCCCTGGTGGTCCGAGGTCGTTCCCGCTGCACAGATTCATGCGCCAGGGCCTCCTACAGACAATGCACTTTCATTTATTGCGCTATCTGTAATAGCACCCGAGAGCTCACCAGATATATATTGGATTTTTTCCAGACCCTGAGTGTCCGGCCCCATGAGACGGTGGTTTTCTCGGCCCCTGGTGGTCGGAGGTCGTTCCCGCTGCCCAGATTCATGCGCCAGGGCCTCCTGCAGGTAATTCACTTTAGTTTATTGCGCTATCTCTAATAGCACCCGAGATTTCACCAGATATATATTGGATTTTTCCCCGACCCTGAGTGTCCGGCCCCATGAGACGGTGGTTTTCTCGGCCCCTGGTGGTCCGAGGTCGTTCCCGCTGCCCAGATTCATGTGCCAGGGCCTCCTGCAGATAATTCACATTGGTTTATTGCACTATCTCTAATAGCACCCGAGACATCACCAGATATATATTGGATTTTTCCCTGACCCTGAGTGACCGGCTCCATGAGACGGTGGTTTTCTCGGCCCCTGGTGATCCGAGGTCGTTCCCGCTGAACAGACTCATGCGCCTGGGCCTCCTACAGACAATGAACTTTGATTTATTGCGCTATCTGTAATAGCTCCCGAGATATCACCAGATATATATTGGATTTTTCCCTGACCCTGAGTGTCCGGCCCCATGAGACGGAGGTTTTCTCGGCCCCTGGTGGTCCGACGTCGTTCCCGCTGCACAGATTCATGCGCCAGGGCCTCCTGCAGATAATTCACTTTGGTTTATTGGGCTATCTGTAATAGCACCCGAGATATCACCAGATATATATTGGATTCTTCCCTGACCCTGAGTGTCCGGCAACATGAGACTGTGGTTTTCTCGGCCCCTGGTGGTCCGAGGTCGTTCCCGCTGCACAGATTCATGCGCCAGGGCCTCCTACAGACAATGCACTTTCATTTATTGCGCTATCTGTAATAGCACCCGAGAGCTCACCAGATATATATTGGATTTTTTCCAGACCCTGAGTGTCCGGCCCCATGAGACGGTGGTTTTCTCGGCCCCTGGTGGTCGGAGGTCGTTCCCGCTGCCCAGATTCATGCGCCAGGGCCTCCTGCAGGTAATTCACTTTAGTTTATTGCGCTATCTCTAATAGCACCCGAGATTTCACCAGATATATATTGGATTTTTCCCAGACCCTGAGTGTCCGGCCCCATGAGACGGTGGTTTTCTCGGCCCCTGGTGGTCCGAGGTCGTTCCCGCTGCCCAGATTCATGTGCCAGGGCCTCCTGCAGATAATTCACATTGGTTTATTGCACTATCTCTAATAGCACCCGAGACATCACCAGATATATATTGGATTTTTCCCTGACCCTGAGTGACCGGCTCCATGAGACGGTGGTTTTCTCGGCCCCTGGTGATCCGAGGTCGTTCCCGCTGAACAGACTCATGCGCCTGGGCCTCCTACAGACAATGAACTTTGATTTATTGCGCTATCTGTAATAGCTCCCGAGATATCACCAGATATATATTGGATTTTTCCCTGACCCTGAGTGTCCGGGCCCATGAGACGGTGGTTTTCTCGGCCCCTGGTGGTCCGAGGTCGTTCCCGCTGCCCAGATTCATGTGCCAGGGCCTCCTGCAGATAATTCACATTGGTTTATTGCACTATCTCTAATAGCACCCGAGATATCAGCAGATATATATTGGATTTTCCCCTGACCCTGAGTGACCGGCTCCATGAGACGGTGGTTTTCTCGGCCCCTGGTGATCCGAGGTCGTTCCCGCTGAACAGACTCATGCGCCTGGGCCTCCTACAGACAATGAACTTTGATTTATTGCGCTATCTGTAATAGCTCCCGAGATATCACCAGATATATATTGGATTTTTCCCTGACCCTGAGTGTCCGGGCCCATGAGACGGTGGTTTTCTCGGCCCCTGGTGGTCCGAGGTCGTTCCCGCTGCCCAGATTCATGTGCCAGGGCCTCCTGCAGATAATGCACTTTCATTTATTGCGCTATCTGTAATAGCACCCGAGAGCTCACCAGATATATATTGGATTTTTCCCTGACCCTGAGTGACCGGCTCCATGAGACGGTGGTTTTCTCGGCCCCTGGTGATCCGAGGTCGTTCCCGCTGAACAGACTCATGCGCCTGGGCCTCCTACAGACAATGAACTTTGATTTATTGCGCTATCTGTAATAGCTCCCGAGATATCACCAGATATATATTGGATTTTTCCCTGACCCTGAGTGTCCGGGCCCATGAGACGGTGGTTTTCTCGGCCCCTGGTGGTCCGAGGTCGTTCCCGCTGCCCAGATTCATGTGCCAGGGCCTCCTGCAGATAATTCACATTGGTTTATTGCACTATCTCTAATAGCACCCGAGATATCAGCAGATATATATTGGATTTTCCCCTGACCCTGAGTGACCGGCTCCATGAGACGGTGGTTTTCTCGGCCCCTGGTGATCCGAGGTCGTTCCCGCTGAACAGACTCATGCGCCTGGGCCTCCTACAGACAATGAACTTTGATTTATTGCGCTATCTGTAATAGCTCCCGAGATATCACCAGATATATATTGGATTTTTCCCTGACCCTGAGTGTCCGGGCCCATGAGACGGTGGTTTTCTCGGCCCCTGGTGGTCCGAGGTCGTTCCCGCTGCCCAGATTCATGTGCCAGGGCCTCCTGCAGATAATGCACTTTCATTTATTGCGCTATCTGTAATAGCACCCGAGAGCTCACCAGATATATATTGGATTTTTCCCTGACCCTGAGTGTCCGGCCCCATGAGACGGAGGTTTTCTCGGCCCCTGGTGGTCCGACGTCGTTCCCGCTGCACAGATTCATGCGCCAGGGCCTCCTGCAGATAATTCACTTTGGTTTATTGGGCTATCTGTAATAGCACCCGAGATATCACCAGATATATATTGGATTCTTCCCTGACCCTGAGTGTCCGGCAACATGAGACTGTGGTTTTCTCGGCCCCTGGTGGTCCGAGGTCGTTCCCGCTGCACAGATTCATGCGCCAGGGCCTCCTACAGACAATGCACTTTCATTTATTGCGCTATCTGTAATAGCACCCGAGAGCTCACCAGATATATATTGGATTTTTTCCAGACCCTGAGTGTCCGGCCCCATGAGACGGTGGTTTTCTCGGCCCCTGGTGGTCGGAGGTCGTTCCCGCTGCCCAGATTCATGCGCCAGGGCCTCCTGCAGGTAATTCACTTTAGTTTATTGCGCTATCCCTAATAGCACCCGAGATTTCACCAGATATATATTGGATTTTTCCCAGACCCTGAGTGTCCGGCCCCATGAGACGGTGGTTTTCTCGGCCCCTGGTGGTCCGAGGTCGTTCCCGCTGCCCAGATTCATGTGCCAGGGCCTCCTGCAGATAATTCACATTGGTTTATTGCACTATCTCTAATAGCACCCGAGACATCACCAGATATATATTGGATTTTTCCCTGACCCTGAGTGACCGGCTCCATGAGACGGTGGTTTTCTCGGCCCCTGGTGATCCGAGGTCGTTCCCGCTGAACAGACTCATGCGCCTGGGCCTCCTACAGACAATGAACTTTGATTTATTGCGCTATCTGTAATAGCTCCCGAGATATCACCAGATATATATTGGATTTTTCCCTGACCCTGAGTGTCCGGGCCCATGAGACGGTGGTTTTCTCGGCCCCTGGTGGTCCGAGGTCGTTCCCGCTGCCCAGATTCATGTGCCAGGGCCTCCTGCAGATAATTCACATTGGTTTATTGCACTATCTCTAATAGCACCCGAGATATCAGCAGATATATATTGGATTTTCCCCTGACCCTGAGTGTCCGGCCCCATGAGACTGTGGTTTTCTCGGCCCCTGGTGGTCCGAGGTCGTTCCCGCTGCACAGAATCATGCGCGAAGGCTTCTAGCTGACCATGCACTTTGATTTATCGCGCTATCTCTAATAGCACCCGAGATATCACCAGATATATATTGGATTTTTCCCTGACCCTGACAGTCCGGCTCCGTGAGACGGTGGTTTTCTCGGCCCCTGGTGGTCCGAGGTCGTTCCCGCTGAACAGACTCATGCGCCAGGGCCTCCTACAGACAATGAACTTACATTTATCGCGCTATCTCTAATAGCACCAGAGATATCACCAGATGTATAATGGATTTTTCCCTGACCCTGAGTGTCCGGCCTCCTGAGACTGTGGTTTTCTCGGCCCCTGGTGGTCCGAGGTCGTTCCCGCTGCACAGATTCATGCGCCAGGGCCTCCTGCAGGTAATTCACTTTAGTTTATTGCGCTATCTCTAATAGCACCCGAGATTTCACCAGATATATATTGGATTTTTCCCCGACCCTGAGTGTCCGGCCCCATGAGACGGTGGTTTTCTCGGCCCCTGGTGGTCCGAGGTCGTTCCCGCTGCCCAGATTCATGTGCCAGGGCCTCCTGCAGATAATTCACATTGGTTTATTGCACTATCTCTAATAGCACCCGAGACATCACCAGATATATATTGGATTTTTCCCTGACCCTGAGTGACCGGCTCCATGAGACGGTGGTTTTCTCGGCCCCTGGTGGTCCGAGGTCGTTCCCGCTGATCAGACTCATGCGCCTGCGCCTCCTACAGACAATGAACTTTGATTTATTGCGCTATCTGTAATAGCTCCCGAGATATCACCAGATATATATTGGATTTTTCCCTGACCCTGAGTGTCCGGGCCCATGAGACGGTGGTTTTCTCGGCCCCTGGTGGTCCGAGGTCGTTCCCGCTGCCCAGATTCATGTGCCAGGGCCTCCTGCAGATAATTCACATTGGTTTATTGCACTATCTCTAATAGCACCCGAGATATCAGCAGATATATATTGGATTTTCCCCTGACCCTGAGTGTCCGGCCCCATGAGACTGTGGTTTTCTCGGCCCCTGGTGGTCCGAGGTCGTTCCCGCTGCACAGAATCATGCGCGAAGGCTTCTAGCTGACCATGCACTTTGATTTATCGCGCTATCTCTAATAGCACCCGAGATATCACCAGATATATATTGGATTTTTCCCTGACCCTGACAGTCCGGCTCCGTGAGACGGTGGTTTTCTCGGCCCCTGGTGGTCCGAGGTCGTTCCCGCTGAACAGACTCATGCGCCAGGGCCTCCTACAGACAATGAACTTTCATTTATCGCGCTATCTCTAATAGCACCAGAGATATCACCAGATGTATAATGGATTTTTCCCTGACCCTGAGTGTCCGGCCTCCTGAGACTGTGGTTTTCTCGGCCCCTGGTGGTCCGAGGTCGTTCCCGCTGCACAGATTCATGCGCCAGGGTCTCCTGCAGATAATTCACTTTGGTTTATAGCGCTATCTCTAATAGCACCCGAGATATCACGAGATATATATTGGATTTTTCCCTGACCCTGAGTGTCCGGCCCCATGAGACGGTGGTTTTCTCGGCCCCTGGTGGTCCGAGGTCGTTCCCGCTGCCCAGATTCATGCGCCAGGGCCTCCTGCAGATAATTCACTTTAGTTTATTGCGCTATCTCTAATAGCACCCGAGATTTCACCAGATATATATTGGATTTTTCCCCGACCCTGAGTGTCCGGCCCCATGAGACGGTGGTTTTCTCGGCCCCTGGTGGTCCGAGGTCGTTCCCGCTGCCCAGATTCATGTGCCAGGGCCTCCTGCAGATAATTCACATTGGTTTATTGCACTATCTGTAATAGCACCCGAGATATCACCAGATATATATTGGGTTTTCCCCTGACCCTGAGTGTCCGGCAACATGAGACTGTGGTTTTCTCGGCCCCTGGTGGTCCGAGGTCTTTCCCGCTGCACAGAATCATGCCCCAGAGCCTCTTACAGACAATGCACTTTGATGTATTGGGCTATCTGTAATAGCTCCCGAGATATCACCAGATATATATTGGATTTTTCCCTGACCCTGAGTGTCCGGCCCCATGAGACGGTGGTTTTCTCGGCCCCTGGTGGTTCGAGGTCGATCCCGCTTCATAGAATCATGCGCCAGGGCCTCCTGCAGATAATTCACGTTGGTTTATTGCGCTATCTCCAATAGCACCCGAGATATCACCTGATATATATTGGATTTTTCCTTGACCCTGAGTGTCCGGCCCCATGAGACGGTGGTTTTCTCGGCCCCTAGTGGTCCGAGGTCGTTCCCGCTGCACAGACTCATGCGCCAGGGTCTCCTGCAGACATTGAACTTCGATTTATTGCGCTATCTGTAATATCACCCGAGATATCACCAGATTTATATTGGATTTTTCCCTTACCCTGAGTGTCCGGCCGCATGAGACGGTGATTTTCTCGGCCCCTGGTGGTCCGAGGTCGATCCCGCTGCACAGATTCATGCGCCAGGGCCTCATACAGACAATGCACACTGATTTATTGCGCTATCTCTAATAGCACCCGAGATATCACCAGATATATATCGGATTGTTCCCTGACCCTGACAGTCCGGCCCCATGAGACGGTGATTTTATCGGCCCCTGGTGGTCCGAGGTCGATCCCGCTGCACAGATTCATGCGCCAGGGCCTCATACAGACAATGCACTTTGATTTATTGCGCTATCTGTAATAGCACCTGAGATATCACCAAATATATATTGGATTTTTCCTTGACACTGACAGTCCGGCCCCATGTGTCGATGGTTTTCTCGGTCCCTCGTGGTCGGAGGTCGATCCCGCTGCAGAGATTCATGCGCCAGGGCCTCCTATAGATAATTCACTTTGGTTTATTGCGCTATCTCTAATAGCACCCGAGATGTCACCAGATATATATTGGATTTTTCCCTGACCCTGACAGTCCGGCCCCATGAGACGGTGATTTTCTCGGCCCCTGGTGGTCCGAGGTCGATCCCGCTGCACAGATTCATGCACCAGGGCCTCATACAGACAATGCACTTTGGTTTATTGCGCTATCTCTAATAGCAGCCGAGATATCACCAGATATATATTGGATTTTTCCCTGACCCTGACCGTCCGGCCCCATGAGACGGTGATTTTCTCGGCCCCTGGTGGTCCTCCGTCGATCCCGCTGCCCAGATTCATGCGCCAGGGCCTCCTACAGACAATGCACTTTGATTTATTGCGCTATCTCTAATAGCACCCGAGATATCACCAGATATATATTCGATTTTCCCCTGACCCTGAGTCTCCGGCCCCATGAGACGGTGGTTTTCTCGGCCCCTAGTGGTCGGAGGTCGATCCCGCTGCACAGATTCATGCGCCAGGGCCTCCAACAGACAATGCACTTTGATTTATTGCGCTATCTATAATAGCACCCGAGATATAACCAGATATATATTGGATTTTTCCCTGACCCTGACAGTTCGGCCCCATGAGACGGTGATTTTCTCGGCCCCTGGTGGTCCGAGGTCGATCCCGCTGCACAGATTCATGCGCCAGGGCCTCCAGCAGACAAAGCACTTTGATTTATTGCGCTATCTGTAATAGCACCCGAGAAATCAACAGATATATATTGGATTTTCCCCTGACCCTGAGTGTCCGGCCCCATGAGACGGTGGTTTACTCGGCCCCTGGTGGTCCAAGGTCTTTCCCGCTGGCCAGTTTCATGCGCCAGGGCCTCCTACAGACAATGCACATTGATTTATTGCGCTATCTGTAATAGCACCCGAGATAGCACCAGATATATATTGGATATTTCCCTGACCCTGAGTGTCCGGCCCCATGAGACGGTGGTTTTCTCGGCCCCTGGTGGTCCGAGGTAGTTCCCGATGCACAGATTCATGCGCCAGGGCCTCCTACAGACAATGCACATTGACTTATTGCGCTATCTGTAATAGCACCCGAGATAGCACCAGATATATATATTGGGTTTTTCCCTGACCCTGAGTGTCCGACTCCATGAGACGGTGGTTTTCTCGGCCCCTGGTGGTCCGAGGTCGTCCCGCTGCACAGATTCATGCGCCAGGGCCTCCTGCAGACAATGCAGTTTGGTTTTTTATGCTATCTCTAACAGCACCCGAGATATCACCAGATATATATTGGATTTTTCCCTGACCCTGAGTGTCCGACCCCATGAGACGGTGGTTTTCTCGGCCCCTGGTGGTCCGAGGTCGTTCCCGCTGCACAGATTCATGCGCCAGGGCCAACAACAGACAAAGCACTTTGATTTATTGCGCTATCTGTAATAGCACCCGAGATATCACCAGATATATATTGGATTTTTCCCTGACCTTGAGTGTCCGCCTCCATGAGACGGTGGTTTTCTCGGCACCAGGTCGTCCGAGGTCGATCCCGCTGCACATATTCATGCGCCAGGGCCTCCTACATACAATGAAATTTGATTTATTGCGCTATCTGTAATAGCCCTCGAGAAATCACCAGATATATATTGGATTTTCCCCTGGCCGTGAGTGTCCGGCCCCATGAGACGGTGGTTTTCTCGGCCCCTGGTGGTCCAAGGTCTTTCCCGCTGGCCAGTTTCATGCGCCAGGGCCTCCTACAGACAATGCACATTGATTTATTGCGCTATCTGTAATAGCACCCGAGATAGCACCAGATATATATTGGATTCTTCCCTGACCCTGAGTGTCCGGCACCATGAGACGGTGGTTTTCTCGGACCCTGGTGGTCCGAGGTCGTTCCCGCTGCACAGATTCATGCGCCAGGACCTCCTACAGACAATGCACTTCCATTTATTGCGCTATCTCTAATTGCACCCGAGATATCACCAGATATATATTGGATTTTTCCCTGACCCTGAGTGTCCGGCCCCATGAGACGGTGGTTTTCTCGGCCCCTGGTGGTCCGAGGTCGTCCCCGCTGAACAGACTCATGCGCCTGGGCCTCCTACAGACAATGCACTTTGATGTATTGGGCTATCTGTAATAGCTCCCGAGATATCACCAGATATATATTGGATTTTTCCCTGACCCTGAGTGTCCGGCCCCATGAGACGGTGGTTTTCTCGGCCCCTGGTGGTCCGAGGTCGTTCCCGCTGCCCAGATTCATGTGCCAGGGCCTCGTGCAGATAATTCACTTTGGTTTATCGCGCTATCTCTAATAGCACCCGAGATATCACCAGATATATAATGGATTTTTCCCTGACCCTGACAGTCCGGCTCCATGAGACGGTAGTTTTCTCGGCCCCTGGTGGTCCGAGGTCGTTCCCGCTGAACAGACTCATGCGCCAGGGCCTCCTACAGACAATGAACATTGGTTTATTGCGCTATCTGTAATAGCACCCGAGATATCACCAGATATATATTGGATTTTTCCCTGAACCTGAGTGTCCGGCCCCATGAGACGGTGGTTTTCTCGGCCCCTGGTGCTCCGAGGTCGTTCCCGCTGCACAGATTTATGCGACAGGGCCTCCTGCAGATAATTGACTTTGGTTTACTGCGCTATCTCTAATAGCACCCGAGATATCACCAGATATATATTGGATTTTCCCCTTACCCTGAGTGTCCGGCAACATGAGACTGTGGTTTTCTCGGCCCCTGGTGGTTCGAGGTCGTTCCCGCTGCACAGATTCATGCGCCAGGGCCTCCTACAGACAATGCACTTTGATTTATTGCGCTATCTCTAATTGCACCCGAGATATCACAAGATATATATTGGATTTTTCCTTGACCCTGACAGTCCGGCCCCATGTGTCGATGGTTTTCTCGGTCCCTCGTGGTCCGAGGTCGATCCCGCTGCACGCATTCATGCGCCAGGGCCTTCTACAGACAATGCACTTTGATTTATTGCACTATCTGTAATAGCACCCGAGCTATCACTAGATATATATTGGATTTTCCCCTGACCCTGAGTGTCCGGCCCCATGAGACGGTAGTTTTCTCGGCCCCTGGTGGTCCGAGATCGTTCCCGCTGCACAGATGCATGCGCCAGGGCCTCCTGCAGATAATTCACTTTGGTTTATTGGGCTATCTCTAATAGCACCCGAGATATCACCAGATATATATTGGATTTTCCCCTGAGCCTGAGTGTCCGGCCCCATGAGACTGTGGTTTTCTCGGCCCCTGGTGGTCCGAGGTCGTTCCCGCCGCACAGAATCATGCGCGAAGGCTTCCTGCTGACAATGCACTTTGATTTATCGTGCTATCTCTAATAGCACCCGAGATATCACCAGATATATAATGGATTTTTCCCTGACCCTGACAGTCCGGCTCCATGAGACGGTAGTTTTCTCGGCCCCTGGTGGTCCGAGGTCGTTCCCGCTGAACAGACTCATGCGCCAGGGCCTCCTACAGACAATGAACATTGATTTATTGCGCTATCTGTAATAGCACCCGAGATATCACCAGATATATATTGGATTTTTCCCTGAACCTGAGTGTCCGGCCCCATGAGACGGTGGTTTTCTCGGCCCCTGGTGCTCCGAGGTCGTTCCCGCTGCACAGATTCATGCGACAGGGCCTCCTGCAGATAATTGACTTTGGTTTACTGCGCTATCTCTAATAGCACCCGAGATATCACCAGATATATATTGGATTTTCTCCTTACACTGAGTGTCCGGCAACATGAGACTGTGGTTTTCTCGGCCCCTGGTGGTTCGAGGTCGTTCCCGCTGCACAGAATCATGCGCCAGGGCCTACTACAGACAATGCACTTTGATTTATTGCGCTATCTCTAATTGCACCCGAGATATCACCAGATATATATTGGATTTTTCCTTGACCCTGACAGTCCGGCCCCATGTGTCGATGGTTTTCTCGGTCCCTCGTGGTCCGAGGTCGATCCCGCTGCACGCATTCATGCGCCAGGGCCTCTTACAGACAATGCACTTTGGTTTATTGCGCTATCTCTAATAGCACCCGAGATATCACCAGATATATATTGGATTTTCCCCTGAGCCTGAGAGTCCGGCCCCATGAGACGGTAGTTTTATCGGCTCCTGGTGGTCCGAGGTCGTTTCCGCTTCATAGAATCATGCGCCAGGGCCTCCTGCAGATAATTCACTTTGGTTTATTGCGCTATCTCTAATAGCACCCGAGATATCACCAGATATATATTGGATTTTTCCCTGACCCTGAGTGTCCGGCCCCATGAGACTGTGGTTTTCTCGGCCCCTGGTGGTCCGAGGCCGTTCCCGCTGCACAGACTCATGCGCCAGGGCCTCCTGCAGATAATTCACATTGGTTTATTGCACTATCTGTAATAGCACCGGAGATATCACCAGATATATATTGGGTTTTTCCCTGGCCCTGAGTGTCCGGCTCCATGAGACGGTGGTTTTCTCGGCCCCTGGTGGTCCGAGGTCGTTCCCGCTGAACAGACTCATGCGCCTGGGCCTCCTACAGACAATGCACTTTGATGTATTGGGCTATCTGTAATAGCTCCCGACATATCACCAGATATATATTGGATTTTTCCCTGATCCTGAGTGTCCGGCCCCATGAGACGGTGGTTTTCTCGGCCCCTGGTGGTCCGAGGTCGTTCCCGCTGCCCAGATTCATGTGCCAGGGCCTCCTGCAGATAATTCACATTGGTTTATTGCAGTATCTCTAATAGCACCCGAGACATCACCAGATATATATTGGATTTTTCCCTGACCCTGAGTGTCCGGCTCCATGAGACGGTGGTTTTCTCGGCCCCTGGTGGTCCGAGGTCGTTCCCGCTGAACAGACTCATGCGCCTGGGCCTCCTACAGACAATGCACTTTGATGTATTGGGCTATCTGTAATAGCTCCCGAGATATCACCAGATATATATTGGATTTTTCCCTGACCCTGAGTGTCCGGCCCCATGAGACGGTGGTTTTCTCGGCCCCTGGTGGTCCGAGGTCGTTCCCGCTGCCCAGATTCATGTGCCAGGGCCTCCTGCAGATAATTCACATTGGTTTATCGCGCTATCTCTAATAGCACCTGAGATATCACCAGATATATAATGGATTTTTCCCTGAACCTGACAGTCCGGCTCCATGAGACGGTGGTTTTCTCGGCCCCTGGTGGTCCGAGGTCGTTCCCGCTGCACAGAATCATGCGCCAGGGCCTCCTACAGACAATGCACTTTGATGTATTAGGCTATCTGTAATAGCTCCCGAGATATCACCAGATATATATTGGATTTTTCCCTGACCCTGAGTGTCCGGCCCCATGAGACGGTGGTTTTCTCGGCCCCTGGTGGTCCGAGGTCGTTTCCGCTGCCCAGATTCATGTGCCAGGGCCTCCTGCAGATAATTCACATTGGTTTATTGCACTATCTCTAATAGCACCCGAGATATCAGCAGATATATATTGGATTTTCCCCTGACCCTGAGTGTCCGGCCCCATGAGACTGTGGTTTTCTCGGCCCCTGGTGGTCCGAGGTCGTTCCCGCTGCCCAGATTCATGCGCCAGGGCCTCCTGCAGATAATGCACTTTGGTTTATTGCGCTTTCTCTAATAGCACCCGAGATTTCACCAGATATATATTGGATTTTTCCCTGACCCTGAGTGTCCGGCCCCATGAGACGGTGGTTTTCTCGGCCCCTGGTAGTCCGAGGTCGTTCCCCCTGCACAGATTCATGCGACAGGGCCTCCTACAGACAATGCACTTTGATTTATTGCGCTAACTCTAATAGCACCCGAGATATCACCAGATATATATATTGGATTTTTCCCTGAACCTGAGTGTCCGGCCCCATGAGACGGTGGTTTTCTCGGCCCCTGGTGGTCCGAGGTCGTTCCCGCTGCCCAGATTCATGCGCCAGGGCCTCCTGCAGATAATTCACTTTGGTTTATTGGGCTATCTGTAATAGCACCCGAGATATCACCAGATATATATTGGATTCTTCCCTGACCCTGAGTGTCCGGCAACATGAGACTGTGGTTTTCTCGGCCCCTGGTGGTCGGAGGTCGTTCCCGCTGCCCAGATTCATGCGCCAGGGCCTCCTGCAGATAATTCACTTTAGTTTATTGCGCTATCTCTAATAGCACCCGAGGTATCACCAGATATATATTGGGTTTTTCCCTGACACTGAGTGTCCGGCCCCATGAGACTGTGGTTTTCTCGGCCCCTGGTGGTCCGAGGCCGTTCCCGCTGCACAGACTCATGCGCCAGGGCCTCCTGCAGATAATTCACTTTGGTTTATTGCGCTATCTCTAATAGAACCCGAGATATCACCAGATATATATTGTATTTTCCCCTGACCCTGAGTGTCCGGCCCCATGAGACTGTGGTTTTCTCGGCCCCTGGTAGTCCGAGGTTGTTCCCGCTGCACAGAATCATGCGCCATGGCCTCCTACAGACAGTGCACTTTGATGTATTGCACTATCTGTAATAGCACCCGAGATATCACCAGATATATATTGGGTTTTCCCCTGACCCTGAGTGTCCGGCAACATGAGACTGTGGTTTTCTCGGCCCCTGGTGGTCCGAGGTCGTTCCCGCTGCACAGAATCATGCGCCAGGGCCTCCTACAGACAATGCACTTTGATGTATTGGGCTATCTGTAATAGCTCCCGAGATATCACCAGATATATATTGGATTTTTCCCTGACCCTGAGTGTCCGGCCCCATGAGACGGTGGTTTTCTCGGCCCCTGGTGGTCCGAGGTCGTTCCCGCTGCCCAGATTCATGTGCCAGGGCCTCCTGCAGATAATTCACATTGGTTTATTGCACTATCTGTAATAGCACCCGAGATATCACCAGATATATATTGGGTTTTCCCCTGACCCTGAGTGTCCGGCCCCATGAGACGGTAGTTTTATCGGCTCCTGGTGGTCCGAGGTCGTTTCCGCTTCATAGAATCATGCGCCAGGGCCTCCTGCAGATAATTCACTTTGGTTTATTGCGCTATCTCTAATAGCACCCGAGATATCACCAGATATATATATTGGATATTTCCCTGACCCTGAGTGTCCGGCCCCATGAGACGGTGGTTTTCTCGGCCCCTGGTGGTCCGAGGTCGTTCTCGCTGCCCAGATTCATGCGCCAGGGCCTCCTGCAGATAATGCACTTTGGTTTATTGCGCTATCTCTAATAGCACCCAAGATTTCACCAGATATATATTGGATTTTTCCCTGACCCTGAGTGTCCGGCCCCATGAGACGGTGGTTTTCTCGGCCCCTGGTAGTCCGAGGTCGTTCCCGCTGCACAGATTCATGCGACAGGGCCTCCTACAGACAATGCACTTTGGTTTATTGCGCTAACTCTAATAGCACCCGAGATATCACCAGATATATATTGGATATTTCCCTGACCCTGAGTGTCCGGCCCCATGAGACGGTGGTTTTCTCGGCCCCTGGTGGTCCGAGGTCGTTCCCGCTGCCCAGATTCATGTGCCAGGGCCTCCTGCAGATAATTCACATTGGTTTATTGCGCTATCTGTAATAGCACCCGAGATATCACCAGATATATATTGGATTTGTCCCTGAACCTGAGTGTTCGGCAACATGAGACTGTGGTTTTCTCGGCCCCTGGTGGTCCGAGGTCGTTCCCGCTGCACAGATTCATGCGCCAGGGCCCCCTACAGACAATGCACTTTGATTTATTGCGCTATCTGTAATAGCACCCGAGATATCACCAGATATATAATGGATTTTTCCCTGACCCTGAGTCTCCGGCCTCCTGAGACTGTGGTTTTCTCGGCCCCTGGTGGTCCGAGGTCATTCCCGCTGCACAGATTCATGCGCCAGGGTCTCCTGCAGATAATTCACTTTGGTTTATAGCGCTATCTCTAATAGCACCCGAGATATCACCAGATATATATTGGAATCTTCCCTGACCCTGAGTGTCCGGCCCCATGAGACGGTGGTTTTCTCTGCCCCTGGTGGTCCGAGGTCGTTCCCGCTGCTCAGATTCATGCGCCAGGGCCTCCTACAGACAATGCACTTTCATTTATTGCGCAATCTGTAATAGCACCCGAGATATCACCAGATATATATTGGATTCTTCCCTGACCCTGAGTGTCCGGCCCCATGAGACGGTGGTTTTCTCGGCCCCTGGTGGTCCGAGGTCGTTCCCGCTGCACAGATTCATGCGCCAGGGCCTCCTACAGACAATGCACTTTGGTTTATTGCACTATCTGTAATAGCACCCGAGATATCACCAGATATATATTGGGTTTTCCCCTGACCCTGAGTGTCCGGCCCCATGAGACGGTAGTTTTATCGGCTCCTGGTGGTCCGAGGTCGTTTCCGCTTCATAGAATCATGCGCCAGGGCCTCCTGCAGATAATTCACTTTGGTTTATTGCGCTATCTCTAATAGCACCCGAGATATCACCAGATATATATATTGGATATTTCCCTGACCCTGAGTGTCCGGCCCCATGAGACGGTGGTTTTCTCGGCCCCTGGTGCTCCGAGGTCGTTCCCGCTGCACAGATTCATGCGACAGGGCCTCCTGCAGATAATTGACTTTGGTTTACTGCGCTATCTCTAATAGCACCCGAGATATCACCAGATATATATTGTATTTTCCCCTGACCCTGAGTGTCCGGCCCCATGAGACTGTGGTTTTCTCGGCCCCTGGTAGTCCGAGGTTGTTCCCGCTGCACAGAATCATGCGCCATGGCCTCCTACAGACAGTGCACTTTGATGTATTGGGCTATCTGTAATAGCACCCGAGATATCAGCAGATATATATTGGATTCTTCCCTGACCCTGAGCGTCCGGCCCCATGAGACGGTGGTTTTCTCGGCCCCTGGTGGTCCGAGGTCGTTCCCGCTGCCCAGATTCATGCGCCAGGGCCTCCTACAGACAATGCACTTTCATTTATTGCGCTATCTGTAATAGCACCCGAGATATCACCAGATATATATTGGATTCTTCCCTGACCCTGAGTGTCCGGCCCCATGAGACGGTGGTTTTCTCGGCCCCTGGTGGTCCGAGGTCGTTCCCGCTGCACAGATTCATGCGCCAGGGTCTCCTACAGACAATGCACTTTGTTTTATTGCGCTATCTGTAATAGCACCCGAGATATCACCAGATATATATTGGATTCTTCCCTGACCCTGAGTGTCCGGCCCCATGAGACGGTGGTTTTCTCGGCCCCTGGTAGTCCGAGGTCGTTCCCGCTGCCCAGATTCATGCGACAGGGCCTCCTACAGACAATGCACTTTGATTTATTGCGCTATCTCTAATTGCACCCGAGATATCACCAGATATATATTGGATTTTTCCTTGACCCTGACAGTCCGGCCCCATGTGTCGATGGTTTTCTCGGTCCCTCGTGGTCCGAGGTCGATCCCGCTGCACGCATTCATGCGCCAGGGCCTCCTACAGGCAATGCACTTTGATTTATTGCACTATCTGTAATAGCACCCGAGCTATCACTAGATATATATTGGATTTTCCCCTGACCCTGAGTGTCCGGCCCCATGAGACGGTAGTTTTCTCGGCCCCTGGTGGTCCGAGATCGTTCCCGCTGCACAGATGCATGCGCCAGGACCTCCTGCAGATAATTCACTTTGGTTTATTGCGCTATCTCTAATAGCACCCGAGATATCACCAGATATATATTGGATTTTCCCCTGAGCCTGAGTGTCCGGCCCCATGAGACGGTAGTTTTATCGGCTCCTGGTGGTCCGAGGTCGTTTCCGGTTCATAGAATCATGCGCCAGGGCCTCCTGCAGATAATTCACTTTGGTTTATTGCGCTATTTCTAATAGCACCCGAGATATCACCAGATATATATATTGGATTTTTCCCTGACCCTGAGTGTCCGGCCCCATGAGACGGAGGTTTTCTCGGCCCCTGGTGGTCCGACGTCGTTCCCGCTGCCCAGATTCATGCGCCAGGGCCTCCTGCAGATAATTCACTTTGGTTTATTGGGCTATCTGTAATAGCACCCGAGATATCACCAGATTTATATTGGATTTTTCCCTGACCCTGACAGTCCGGCTCCGTGAGACGGTGGTTTTCTCGGCCCCTGGTGGTCCGAGGTCGTTCCCGCTGCACAGAATCATGCGCGAAGGCTTCTAGCTGACCATGCACTTTGATTTATCGCGCTATCTCTAATAGCACCCGAGATATCACCAGATATATATTGGATTTTTCCCTGACCCTGACAGTCCGGCTCCGTGAGACGGTGGTTTTCTCGGCCCCTGGTGGTCCGAGGTCGTTCCCGCTGAACAGACTCATGCGCCAGGGCCTCCTACAGACAATGAACTTTCATTTATCGCGCTATCTCTAATAGCACCAGAGATATCACCAGATGTATAATGGATTTTTCCCTGACCCTGAGTGTCCGGCCTCCTGAGACTGTGGTTTTCTCGGCCCCTGGTGGTCCGAGGTCGTTCCCGCTGCACAGATTCATGCGCCAGGGTCTCCTGCAGATAATTCACTTTGGTTTATAGCGCTATCTCTAATAGCACCCGAGATATCACGAGATATATATTGGGTTTTCCCCTGACCCTGAGTGTCCGGCAACATGAGACTGTGGTTTTCTCGGCCCCTGGTGGTCCGAGGTCTTTCCCGCTGCACAGAATCATGCCCCAGAGCCTCTTACAGACAATGCACTTTAATGTATTGGGCTATCTGTAATAGCTCCCGAGATATCACCAGATATATATTGGATTTTTCCCTGACCCTGAGTGTCCGGCCCCATGAGACGGTGGTTTTCTCGGCCCCTGGTGGTTCGAGGTCGATCCCGCTTCATAGAATCATGCGCCAGGGCCTCCTGCAGATAATTCACTTTGGTTTATTGGGCTATCTGTAATAGCACCCGAGATATCACCAGATATATATTGGATTCTTCCCTGACCCTGAGTGTCCGGCAACATGAGACTGTGGTTTTCTCGGCCCCTGGTGGTCCGAGGTCGTTCCCGCTGCACAGATTCATGCGCCAGGGCCTCCTACAGACAATGCACTTTCATTTATTGCGCTATCTGTAATAGCACCCGAGAGCTCACCAGATATATATTGGATTTTTTCCAGACCCTGAGTGTCCGGCCCCATGAGACGGTGGTTTTCTCGGCCCCTGGTGGTCGGAGGTCGTTCCCGCTGCCCAGATTCATGCGCCAGGGCCTCCTGCAGGTAATTCACTTTAGTTTATTGCGCTATCTCTAATAGCACCCGAGATTTCACCAGATATATATTGGATTTTTCCCCGACCCTGAGTGTCCGGCCCCATGAGACGGTGGTTTTCTCGGCCCCTGGTGGTCCGAGGTCGTTCCCGCTGCCCAGATTCATGTGCCAGGGCCTCCTGCAGATAATTCACATTGGTTTATTGCACTATCTCTAATAGCACCCGAGACATCACCAGATATATATTGGATTTTTCCCTGACCCTGAGTGACCGGCTCCATGAGACGGTGGTTTTCTCGGCCCCTGGTGATCCGAGGTCGTTCCCGCTGAACAGACTCATGCGCCTGGGCCTCCTACAGACAATGAACTTTGATTTATTGCGCTATCTGTAATAGCTCCCGAGATATCACCAGATATATATTGGATTTTTCCCTGACCCTGAGTGTCCGGGCCCATGAGACGGTGGTTTTCTCGGCCCCTGGTGGTCCGAGGTCGTTCCCGCTGCCCAGATTCATGTGCCAGGGCCTCCTGCAGATAATTCACATTGGTTTATTGCACTATCTCTAATAGCACCCGAGATATCAGCAGATATATATTGGATTTTCCCCTGACCCTGAGTGTCCGGCCCCATGAGACTGTGGTTTTCTCGGCCCCTGGTGGTCCGAGGTCGTTCCCGCTGCACAGAATCATGCGCGAAGGCTTCTAGCTGACCATGCACTTTGATTTATCGCGCTATCTCTAATAGCACCCGAGATATCACCAGATATATATTGGATTTTTCCCTGACCCTGACAGTCCGGCTCCGTGAGACGGTGGTTTTCTCGGCCCCTGGTGGTCCGAGGTCGTTCCCGCTGAACAGACTCATGCGCCAGGGCCTCCTACAGACAATGAACTTACATTTATTGCGCTATCTCTAATAGCACCCGAGATTTCACCAGATATATATTGGATTTTTCCCCGACCCTGAGTGTCCGGCCCCATGAGACGGTGGTTTTCTCGGCCCCTGGTGGTCCGAGGTCGTTCCCGCTGCCCAGATTCATGTGCCAGGGCCTCCTGCAGATAATTCACATTGGTTTATTGCACTATCTCTAATAGCACCCGAGACATCACCAGATATATATTGGATTTTTCCCTGACCCTGAGTGACCGGCTCCATGAGACGGTGGTTTTCTCGGCCCCTGGTGGTCCGAGGTCGTTCCCGCTGAACAGACTCATGCGCCTGCGCCTCCTACAGACAATGAACTTTGATTTATTGCGCTATCTGTAATAGCTCCCGAGATATCACCAGATATATATTGGATTTTTCCCTGACCCTGAGTGTCCGGGCCCATGAGACGGTGGTTTTCTCGGCCCCTGGTGGTCCGAGGTCGTTCCCGCTGCCCAGATTCATGTGCCAGGGCCTCCTGCAGATAATTCACATTGGTTTATTGCACTATCTCTAATAGCACCCGAGATATCAGCAGATATATATTGGGTTTTCCCCTGACCCTGAGTGTCCGGCAACATGAGACTGTGGTTTTCTCGGCCCCTGGTGGTCCGAGGTCGTTCCCGCTGCACAGAATCATGCGCCAGGGCCTCCTACAGACAATGCACTTTGATGTATTGGGCTATCTGTAATAGCTCCCGAGATATCACCAGATATATATTGGATTTTTCCCTGACCCTGAGTGTCCGGCCCCATGAGACGGTGGTTTTCTCGGCCCCTGGTGGTCCGAGGTCGTTCCCGCTGCCCAGATTCATGTGCCAGGGCCTCCTGCAGATAATTCACATTGGTTTATTGCACTATCTGTAATAGCACCCGAGATATCACCAGATATATATTGGGTTTTCCCCTGACCCTGAGTGTCCGGCCCCATGAGACGGTAGTTTTATCGGCTCCTGGTGGTCCGAGGTCGTTTCCGCTTCATAGAATCATGCGCCAGGGCCTCCTGCAGATAATTCACTTTGGTTTATTGCGCTATCTCTAATAGCACCCGAGATATCACCAGATATATATATTGGATATTTCCCTGACCCTGAGTGTCCGGCCCCATGAGACGGTGGTTTTCTCGGCCCCTGGTGGTCCGAGGTCGTTCTCGCTGCCCAGATTCATGCGCCAGGGCCTCCTGCAGATAATGCACTTTGGTTTATTGCGCTATCTCTAATAGCACCCAAGATTTCACCAGATATATATTGGATTTTTCCCTGACCCTGAGTGTCCGGCCCCATGAGACGGTGGTTTTCTCGGCCCCTGGTAGTCCGAGGTCGTTCCCGCTGCACAGATTCATGCGACAGGGCCTCCTACAGACAATGCACTTTGGTTTATTGCGCTAACTCTAATAGCACCCGAGATATCACCAGATATATATTGGATATTTCCCTGACCCTGAGTGTCCGGCCCCATGAGACGGTGGTTTTCTCGGCCCCTGGTGGTCCGAGGTCGTTCCCGCTGCCCAGATTCATGTGCCAGGGCCTCCTGCAGATAATTCACATTGGTTTATTGCGCTATCTGTAATAGCACCCGAGATATCACCAGATATATATTGGATTTGTCCCTGAACCTGAGTGTCCGGCCCCATGAGACGGTGGTTTTCTCGGCCCCTGGTGCTCCGAGGTCGTTCCCGCTGCACAGATTCATGCGACAGGGCCTCCTGCAGATAATTGACTTTGTTTTACTGCGCTATCTCTAATAGCACCCGAGATATCACCAGATATATATTGGATTTTCCCCTGACCCTGAGTGTCCGGCAACATGAGACTGTGGTTTTCTCGGCCCCTGGTGGTCCGAGGTCGTTCCCGCTGCACAGATTCATGCGCCAGGGCCCCCTACAGACAATGCACTTTGATTTATTGCGCTATCTGTAATAGCACCCGAGATATCACCAGATATATAATGGATTTTTCCCTGACCCTGAGTCTCCGGCCTCCTGAGACTGTGGTTTTCTCGGCCCCTGGTGGTCCGAGGTCATTCCCGCTGCACAGATTCATGCGCCAGGGTCTCCTGCAGATAATTCACTTTGGTTTATAGCGCTATCTCTAATAGCACCCGAGATATCACCAGATATATATTGGAATCTTCCCTGACCCTGAGTGTCCGGCCCCATGAGACGGTGGTTTTCTCTGCCCCTGTTGGTCCGAGGTCGTTCCCGCTGCTCAGATTCATGCGCCAGGGCCTCCTACAGACAATGCACTTTCATTTATTGCGCAATCTGTAATAGCACCCGAGATATCACCAGATATATATTGGATTCTTCCCTGACCCTGAGTGTCCGGCCCCATGAGACGGTGGTTTTCTCGGCCCATGGTGGTCCGAGGTCGTTCCCGCTGCACAGATTCATGCGCCAGGGCCTCCTACAGACAATGCACTTTGGTTTATTGCACTATCTGTAATAGCACCCGAGATATCACCAGATATATATTGGGTTTTCCCCTGACCCTGAGTGTCCGGCCCCATGAGACGGTAGTTTTATCGGCTCCTGGTGGTCCGAGGTCGTTTCCGCTTCATAGAATCATGCGCCAGGGCCTCCTGCAGATAATTCACTTTGGTTTATTGCGCTATCTCTAATAGCACCCGAGATATCACCAGATATATATATTGGATATTTCCCTGACCCTGAGTGTCCGGCCCCATGAGACGGTGGTTTTCTCGGCCCCTGGTGCTCCGAGGTCGTTCCCGCTGCACAGATTCATGCGACAGGGCCTCCTGCAGATAATTGACTTTGGTTTACTGCGCTATCTCTAATAGCACCCGAGATATCACCAGATATATATTGTATTTTCCCCTGACCCTGAGTGTCCGGCCCCATGAGACTGTGGTTTTCTCGGCCCCTGGTAGTCCGAGGTTGTTCCCGCTGCACAGAATCATGCGCCATGGCCTCCTACAGACAGTGCACTTTGATGTATTGGGCTATCTGTAATAGCACCCGAGATATCAGCAGATATATATTGGATTCTTCCCTGACCCTGAGCGTCCGGCCCCATGAGACGGTGGTTTTCTCGGCCCCTGGTGGTCCGAGGTCGTTCCCGCTGCCCAGATTCATGCGCCAGGGCCTCCTACAGACAATGCACTTTCATTTATTGCGCTATCTGTAATAGCACCCGAGATATCACCAGATATATATTGGATTCTTCCCTGACCCTGAGTGTCCGGCCCCATGAGACGGTGGTTTTCTCGGCCCCTGGTGGTCCGAGGTCGTTCCCGCTGCACAGATTCATGCGCCAGGGTCTCCTACAGACAATGCACTTTGGTTTATTGCGCTATCTGTAATAGCACCCGAGATATCACCAGATATATATTGGATTCTTCCCTGACCCTGAGTGTCCGGCCCCATGAGACGGTGGTTTTCTCGGCCCCTGGTAGTCCGAGGTCGTTCCCGCTGCCCAGATTCATGCGACAGGGCCTCCTACAGACAATGCACTTTGATTTATTGCGCTATCTCTAATTGCACCCGAGATATCACCAGATATATATTGGATTTTTCCTTGACCCTGACAGTCCGGTCCCATGTGTCGATGGTTTTCTCGGTCCCTCGTGGTCCGAGGTCGATCCCGCTGCACGCATTCATGCGCCAGGGCCTCCTACAGGCAATGCACTTTGATTTATTGCACTATCTGTAATAGCACCCGAGCTATCACTAGATATATATTGGATTTTCCCCTGACCCTGAGTGTCCGGCCCCATGAGACGGTAGTTTTCTCGGCCCCTGGTGGTCCGAGATCGTTCCCGCTGCACAGATGCATGCGCCAGGACCTCCTGCAGATAATTCACTTTGGTTTATTGCGCTATCTCTAATAGCACCCGAGATATCACCAGATATATATTGGATTTTCCCCTGAGCCTGAGTGTCCGGCCCCATGAGACGGTAGTTTTATCGGCTCCTGGTGGTCCGAGGTCGTTTCCGGTTCATAGAATCATGCGCCAGGGCCTCCTGCAGATAATTCACTTTGGTTTATTGCGCTATTTCTAATAGCACCCGAGATATCACCAGATATATATATTGGATTTTTCCCTGACCCTGAGTGTCCGGCCCCATGAGACGGAGGTTTTCTCGGCCCCTGGTGGTCCGACGTCGTTCCCGCTGCCCAGATTCATGCGCCAGGGCCTCCTGCAGATAATTCACTTTGGTTTATTGGGCTATCTGTAATAGCACCCGAGATATCACCAGATTTATATTGGATTTTTCCCTGACCCTGACAGTCCGGCTCCGTGAGACGGTGGTTTTCTCGGCCCCTGGTGGTCCGAGGTCGTTCCCGCTGCACAGAATCATGCGCGAAGGCTTCTAGCTGACCATGCACTTTGATTTATCGCGCTATCTCTAATAGCACCCGAGATATCACCAGATATATATTGGATTTTTCCCTGACCCTGACAGTCCGGCTCCGTGAGACGGTGGTTTTCTCGGCCCCTGGTGGTCCGAGGTCGTTCCCGCTGAACAGACTCATGCGCCAGGGCCTCCTACAGACAATGAACTTTCATTTATCGCGCTATCTCTAATAGCACCAGAGATATCACCAGATGTATAATGGATTTTTCCCTGACCCTGAGTGTCCGGCCTCCTGAGACTGTGGTTTTCTCGGCCCCTGGTGGTCCGAGGTCGTTCCCGCTGCACAGATTCATGCGCCAGGGTCTCCTGCAGATAATTCACTTTGGTTTATAGCGCTATCTCTAATAGCACCCGAGATATCACGAGATATATATTGGGTTTTCCCCTGACCCTGAGTGTCCGGCAACATGAGACTGTGGTTTTCTCGGCCCCTGGTGGTCCGAGGTCTTTCCCGCTGCACAGAATCATGCCCCAGAGCCTCTTACAGACAATGCACTTTGATGTATTGGGCTATCTGTAATAGCTCCCGAGATATCACCAGATATATATTGGATTTTTCCCTGACCCTGAGTGTCCGGCCCCATGAGACGGTGGTTTTCTCGGCCCCTGGTGGTTCGAGGTCGATCCCGCTTCATAGAATCATGCGCCAGGGCCTCCTGCAGATAATTCACTTTGGTTTATTGGGCTATCTGTAATAGCACCCGAGATATCACCAGATATATATTGGATTTTTCCCTGACCCTGAGTGACCGGCTCCATGAGACGGTGGTTTTCTCGGCCCCTGGTGGTCCGAGGTCGTTCCCGCTGAACAGACTCATGCGCCTGCGCCTCCTACAGACAATGAACTTTGATTTATTGCGCTATCTGTAATAGCTCCCGAGATATCACCAGATATATATTGGATTTTTCCCTGACCCTGAGTGTCCGGGCCCATGAGACGGTGGTTTTCTCGGCCCCTGGTGGTCCGAGGTCGTTCCCGCTGCCCAGATTCATGTGCCAGGGCCTCCTGCAGATAATTCACATTGGTTTATTGCACTATCTCTAATAGCACCCGAGATATCAGCAGATATATATTGGGTTTTCCCCTGACCCTGAGTGTCCGGCAACATGAGACTGTGGTTTTCTCGGCCCCTGGTGGTCCGAGGTCGTTCCCGCTGCACAGAATCATGCGCCAGGGCCTCCTACAGACAATGCACTTTGATGTATTGGGCTATCTGTAATAGCTCCCGAGATATCACCAGATATATATTGGATTTTTCCCTGACCCTGAGTGTCCGGCCCCATGAGACGGTGGTTTTCTCGGCCCCTGGTGGTCCGAGGTCGTTCCCGCTGCCCAGATTCATGTGCCAGGGCCTCCTGCAGATAATTCACATTGGTTTATTGCACTATCTGTAATAGCACCCGAGATATCACCAGATATATATTGGGTTTTCCCCTGACCCTGAGTGTCCGGCCCCATGAGACGGTAGTTTTATCGGCTCCTGGTGGTCCGAGGTCGTTTCCGCTTCATAGAATCATGCGCCAGGGCCTCCTGCAGATAATTCTCTTTGGTTTATTGCGCTATCTCTAATAGCACCCGAGATATCACCAGATATATATATTGGATATTTCCCTGACCCTGAGTGTCCGGCCCCATGAGACGGTGGTTTTCTCGGCCCCTGGTGGTCCGAGGTCGTTCTCGCTGCCCAGATTCATGCGCCAGGGCCTCCTGCAGATAATGCACTTTGGTTTATTGCGCTATCTCTAATAGCACCCAAGATTTCACCAGATATATATTGGATTTTTCCCTGACCCTGAGTGTCCGGCCCCATGAGACGGTGGTTTTCTCGGCCCCTGGTAGTCCGAGGTCGTTCCCGCTGCACAGATTCATGCGACAGGGCCTCCTACAGACAATGCACTTTGGTTTATTGCGCTAACTCTAATAGCACCCGAGATATCACCAGATATATATTGGATATTTCCCTGACCCTGAGTGTCCGGCCCCATGAGACGGTGGTTTTCTCGGCCCCTGGTGGTCCGAGGTCGTTCCCGCTGCCCAGATTCATGTGCCAGGGCCTCCTGCAGATAATTCACATTGGTTTATTGCGCTATCTGTAATAGCACCCGAGATATCACCAGATATATATTGGATTTGTCCCTGAACCTGAGTGTCCGGCCCCATGAGACGGTGGTTTTCTCGGCCCCTGGTGCTCCGAGGTCGTTCCCGCTGCACAGATTCATGCGACAGGGCCTCCTGCAGATAATTGACTTTGTTTTACTGCGCTATCTCTAATAGCACCCGAGATATCACCAGATATATATTGGATTTTCCCCTGACCCTGAGTGTCCGGCAACATGAGACTGTGGTTTTCTCGGCCCCTGGTGGTCCGAGGTCGTTCCCGCTGCACAGATTCATGCGCCAGGGCCCCCTACAGACAATGCACTTTGATTTATTGCGCTATCTGTAATAGCACCCGAGATATCACCAGATATATAATGGATTTTTCCCTGACCCTGAGTCTCCGGCCTCCTGAGACTGTGGTTTTCTCGGCCCCTGGTGGTCCGAGGTCATTCCCGCTGCACAGATTCATGCGCCAGGGTCTCCTGCAGATAATTCACTTTGGTTTATAGCGCTATCTCTAATAGCACCCGAGATATCACCAGATATATATTGGAATCTTCCCTGACCCTGAGTGTCCGGCCCCATGAGACGGTGGTTTTCTCTGCCCCTGTTGGTCCGAGGTCGTTCCCGCTGCTCAGATTCATGCGCCAGGGCCTCCTACAGACAATGCACTTTCATTTATTGCGCAATCTGTAATAGCACCCGAGATATCACCAGATATATATTGGATTCTTCCCTGACCCTGAGTGTCCGGCCCCATGAGACGGTGGTTTTCTCGGCCCATGGTGGTCCGAGGTCGTTCCCGCTGCACAGATTCATGCGCCAGGGCCTCCTACAGACAATGCACTTTGGTTTATTGCACTATCTGTAATAGCACCCGAGATATCACCAGATATATATTGGGTTTTCCCCTGACCCTGAGTGTCCGGCCCCATGAGACGGTAGTTTTATCGGCTCCTGGTGGTCCGAGGTCGTTTCCGCTTCATAGAATCATGCGCCAGGGCCTCCTGCAGATAATTCACTTTGGTTTATTGCGCTATCTCTAATAGCACCCGAGATATCACCAGATATATATATTGGATATTTCCCTGACCCTGAGTGTCCGGCCCCATGAGACGGTGGTTTTCTCGGCCCCTGGTGCTCCGAGGTCGTTCCCGCTGCACAGATTCATGCGACAGGGCCTCCTGCAGATAATTGACTTTGGTTTACTGCGCTATCTCTAATAGCACCCGAGATATCACCAGATATATATTGTATTTTCCCCTGACCCTGAGTGTCCGGCCCCATGAGACTGTGGTTTTCTCGGCCCCTGGTAGTCCGAGGTTGTTCCCGCTGCACAGAATCATGCGCCATGGCCTCCTACAGACAGTGCACTTTGATGTATTGGGCTATCTGTAATAGCACCCGAGATATCAGCAGATATATATTGGATTCTTCCCTGACCCTGAGCGTCCGGCCCCATGAGACGGTGGTTTTCTCGGCCCCTGGTGGTCCGAGGTCGTTCCCGCTGCCCAGATTCATGCGCCAGGGCCTCCTACAGACAATGCACTTTCATTTATTGCGCTATCTGTAATAGCACCCGAGATATCACCAGATATATATTGGATTCTTCCCTGACCCTGAGTGTCCGGCCCCATGAGACGGTGGTTTTCTCGGCCCCTGGTGGTCCGAGGTCGTTCCCGCTGCACAGATTCATGCGCCAGGGTCTCCTACAGACAATGCACTTTGGTTTATTGCGCTATCTGTAATAGCACCCGAGATATCACCAGATATATATTGGATTCTTCCCTGACCCTGAGTGTCCGGCCCCATGAGACGGTGGTTTTCTCGGCCCCTGGTAGTCCGAGGTCGTTCCCGCTGCCCAGATTCATGCGACAGGGCCTCCTACAGACAATGCACTTTGATTTATTGCGCTATCTCTAATTGCACCCGAGATATCACCAGATATATATTGGATTTTTCCTTGACCCTGACAGTCCGGTCCCATGTGTCGATGGTTTTCTCGGTCCCTCGTGGTCCGGGGTCGATCCCGCTGCACGCATTCATGCGCCAGGGCCTCCTACAGGCAATGCACTTTGATTTATTGCACTATCTGTAATAGCACCCGAGCTATCACTAGATATATATTGGATTTTCCCCTGACCCTGAGTGTCCGGCCCCATGAGACGGTAGTTTTCTCGGCCCCTGGTGGTCCGAGATCGTTCCCGCTGCACAGATGCATGCGCCAGGACCTCCTGCAGATAATTCACTTTGGTTTATTGCGCTATCTCTAATAGCACCCGAGATATCACCAGATATATATTGGATTTTCCCCTGAGCCTGAGTGTCCGGCCCCATGAGACGGTAGTTTTATCGGCTCCTGGTGGTCCGAGGTCGTTTCCGGTTCATAGAATCATGCGCCAGGGCCTCCTGCAGATAATTCACTTTGGTTTATTGCGCTATTTCTAATAGCACCCGAGATATCACCAGATATATATATTGGATTTTTCCCTGACCCTGAGTGTCCGGCCCCATGAGACGGAGGTTTTCTCGGCCCCTGGTGGTCCGACGTCGTTCCCGCTGCCCAGATTCATGCGCCAGGGCCTCCTGCAGATAATTCACTTTGGTTTATTGGGCTATCTGTAATAGCACCCGAGATATCACCAGATTTATATTGGATTTTTCCCTGACCCTGACAGTCCGGCTCCGTGAGACGGTGGTTTTCTCGGCCCCTGGTGGTCCGAGGTCGTTCCCGCTGCACAGAATCATGCGCGAAGGCTTCTAGCTGACCATGCACTTTGATTTATCGCGCTATCTCTAATAGCACCCGAGATATCACCAGATATATATTGGATTTTTCCCTGACCCTGACAGTCCGGCTCCGTGAGACGGTGGTTTTCTCGGCCCCTGGTGGTCCGAGGTCGTTCCCGCTGAACAGACTCATGCGCCAGGGCCTCCTACAGACAATGAACTTTCATTTATCGCGCTATCTCTAATAGCACCAGAGATATCACCAGATGTATAATGGATTTTTCCCTGACCCTGAGTGTCCGGCCTCCTGAGACTGTGGTTTTCTCGGCCCCTGGTGGTCCGAGGTCGTTCCCGCTGCACAGATTCATGCGCCAGGGTCTCCTGCAGATAATTCACTTTGGTTTATAGCGCTATCTCTAATAGCACCCGAGATATCACGAGATATATATTGGGTTTTCCCCTGACCCTGAGTGTCCGGCAACATGAGACTGTGGTTTTCTCGGCCCCTGGTGGTCCGAGGTCTTTCCCGCTGCACAGAATCATGCCCCAGAGCCTCTTACAGACAATGCACTTTGATGTATTGGGCTATCTGTAATAGCTCCCGAGATATCACCAGATATATATTGGATTTTTCCCTGACCCTGAGTGTCCGGCCCCATGAGACGGTGGTTTTCTCGGCCCCTGGTGGTTCGAGGTCGATCCCGCTTCATAGAATCATGCGCCAGGGCCTCCTGCAGATAATTCACTTTGGTTTATTGGGCTATCTGTAATAGCACCCGAGATATCACCAGATATATATTGGATTCTTCCCTGACCCTGAGTGTCCGGCAACATGAGACTGTGGTTTTCTCGGCCCCTGGTGGTCCGAGGTCGTTCCCGCTGCACAGATTCATGCGCCAGGGCCTCCTACAGACAATGCACTTTCATTTATTGCGCTATCTGTAATAGCACCCGAGAGCTCACCAGATATATATTGGATTTTTCCCTGACCCTGAGTGTCCGGCCCCATGAGACGGAGGTTTTCTCGGCCCCTGGTGGTCCGACGTCGTTCCCGCTGCCCAGATTCATGCGCCAGGGCCTCCTGCAGATAATTCACTTTGGTTTATTGGGCTATCTGTAATAGCACCCGAGATATCACCAGATATATATTGGATTCTTCCCTGACCCTGAGTGTCCGGCAACATGAGACTGTGGTTTTCTCGGCCCCTGGTGGTCCGAGGTCGTTCCCGCTGCACAGATTCATGCGCCAGGGCCTCCTACAGACAATGCACTTTCATTTATTGCGCTATCTGTAATAGCACCCGAGAGCTCACCAGATATATATTGGATTTTTTCCAGACCCTGAGTGTCCGGCCCCATGAGACGGTGGTTTTCTCGGCCCCTGGTGGTCGGATGTCGTTCCCGCTGCCCAGATTCATGCGCCAGGGCCTCCTGCAGGTAATTCACTTTAGTTTATTGCGCTATCTCTAATAGCACCCGAGATTTCACCAGATATATATTGGATTTTTCCCCGACCCTGAGTGTCCGGCCCCATGAGACGGTGGTTTTCTCGGCCCCTGGTGGTCCGAGGTCGTTCCCGCTGCCCAGATTCATGTGCCAGGGCCTCCTGCAGATAATTCACATTGGTTTATTGCACTATCTCTAATAGCACCCGAGACATCACCAGATATATATTGGATTTTTCCCTGACCCTGAGTGACCGGCTCCATGAGACGGTGGTTTTCTCGGCCCCTGGTGATCCGAGGTCGTTCCCGCTGAACAGACTCATGCGCCTGGGCCTCCTACAGACAATGAACTTTGATTTATTGCGCTATCTGTAATAGCTCCCGAGATATCACCAGATATATATTGGATTTTTCCCTGACCCTGAGTGTCCGGGCCCATGAGACGGTGGTTTTCTCGGCCCCTGGTGGTCCGAGGTCGTTCCCGCTGCCCAGATTCATGTGCCAGGGCCTCCTGCAGATAATTCACATTGGTTTATTGCACTATCTCTAATAGCACCCGAGATATCAGCAGATATATATTGGATTTTCCCCTGACCCTGAGTGTCCGGCCCCATGAGACTGTGGTTTTCTCGGCCCCTGGTGGTCCGAGGTCGTTCCCGCTGCACAGAATCATGCGCGAAGGCTTCTAGCTGACCATGCACTTTGATTTATCGCGCTATCTCTAATAGCACCCGAGATATCACCAGATATATATTGGATTTTTCCCTGACCCTGACAGTCCGGCTCCGTGAGACGGTGGTTTTCTCGGCCCCTGGTGGTCCGAGGTCGTTCCCGCTGAACAGACTCATGCGCCAGGGCCTCCTACAGACAATGAACTTTCATTTATCGCGCTATCTCTAATAGCACCAGAGATATCACCAGATGTATAATGGATTTTTCCCTGACCCTGAGTGTCCGGCCTCCTGAGACTGTGGTTTTCTCGGCCCCTGGTGGTCCGAGGTCGTTCCCGCTGCACATATTCATGCGCCAGGGTCTCCTGCAGATAATTCACTTTGGTTTATAGCGCTATCTCTAATAGCACCCGAGATATCACGAGATATATATTGGATTTTTCCCTGACCCTGTGTGTCCGGCCCCATGAGACGGTGGTTTTCTCGGCCCCTGGTGGTCCGAGGTCGTTCCCGCTGCCCAGATTCATGCGCCAGGGCCTCCTGCAGATAATTCACTTTAGTTTATTGCGCTATCTCTAATAGCACCCGAGATTTCACCAGATATATATTGGATTTTTCCCCGACCCTGAGTGTCCGGCCCCATGAGACGGTGGTTTTCTCGGCCCCTGGTGGTCCGAGGTCGTTCCCGCTGCCCAGATTCATGTGCCAGGGCCTCCTGCAGATAATTCACATTGGTTTATTGCACTATCTGTAATAGCACCCGAGATATCACCAGATATATATTGGGTTTTCCCCTGACCCTGAGTGTCCGGCAACATGAGACTGTGGTTTTCTCGGCCCCTGGTGGTCCGAGGTCTTTCCCGCTGCACAGAATCATGCCCCAGAGCCTCTTACAGACAATGCACTTTCATGTATTGGGCTATCTGTAATAGCTCCCGAGATATCACCAGATATATATTGGATTTTTCCCTGACCCTGAGTGTCCGGCCCCATGAGACGGTGGTTTTCTCGGCCCCTGGTGGTTCGAGGTCGATCCCGCTTCATAGAATCATGCGCCAGGGCCTCCTGCAGATAATTCACGTTGGTTTATTGCGCTATCTCTAATAGCACCCGAGATATCACCAGATATATATTGGATTTTTCCTTGACCCTGAGTGTCCGGCCCCATGAGACGGTGGTTTTCTCGGCCCCTGGTGGTCCGAGGTCGTTCCCGCTGCCCAGATTGATGCGCCAGGGCCTCCGGCAGATAATTCACTTTGGTTTATTGCGCTATCTCTAATAGCACCCGAGATATCACCAGATATATATTGGATTTTCCCCTGACCCTGAGTGCCCGGCCCCATGAGACTGTGGTTTTCTCGGCCCCTAGTGGTCCGAGGTCGTTCCCGCTGCACAGACTCATGCGCCAGGGTCTCCTGCAGACATTGAACTTCGATTTATTGCGCTATCTGTAATAGCTCCCGAGATATCACCAGATATATATTGGATTTTTCCCTGACCCTGAGTGTCCGGCCCCATGAGACGGTGGTTTTCTCGGCCCCTGGCGGTCCGAAGTCGTTCCCGCTGCCCAGATTCATGTGCCAGGGCCTCCTGCAGATAATTGACATTGGTTTATTGCACTATCTGTAATAGCACCCGAGATATCACCAGATATATATTGGATTTTCCCCTGACCCTGAGTGTCCGGCCCCATGAGACTGTGGTTTTCTCTGCCCCTGGTGGTCCGAGGTCGTTCCCGCTGCACAGATTTATGCACCAGGGCCTCCTACAGACTATGCACTTTGATTTATTGCGCTATCTGTAATAGCACCCGAGATATAACCAGATATATAATAGATTTTTCCTTGACCCTGAGTGTCCGGCCCCATGAGACTGCGGTTTTCTCGGCGCCTGGTGGTCTGAGGTCGTTCCCGCTGCCCAGATTCATGCGCCAGGGCCTCCAGCAGATAATTCACTTTGGTTTATAGCGCTATCTCTAATAGCACCCGAGATATCACCAGATATATATTGGATTTTCCACTGACCCTGAGTGTCCGGCCCCATACGACTGTTGTTTTCTCGGCCCCTGGTGGTCCGAGGTCGTTCCCGCTGCACGCATTCATGCGCCAGGGCCTCCTACACACAATGCACTTTCATGTATTTGGCTATCTGTAATAGCACCGGAGATATCACCAGATATATATTGGATTTTCCCCTGAAGCTGAGTGTCCGGCACCATGCGACGGTGGTTTTCTCGGCCCCTGGTGGTCCGAGGTCGTTCCCGCTGCACAGATTCATGCGCCAGGGCCTCCTGCAGATAATTCACTTTGGTTTATAGCGCTATCTCTAATAGCACCCGAGATATCACCAGATATATATTGGATTTTTCCGTGACCCTGAGTGTCCGGCCCCATAAGACTGTGGTTTTCTCGGCCCCTGGTGGTCCGAGGTCGTTCCCGCTGAACAGACTCATGCGCCAGGGCCTCCTACAGACAATGAACTTTGATTTATTGCGCTATCTGTAATAGCACCCGAGATATGACCAGATATATATTAGATTTTTCCCTGAACCTAAGTGTCCGGCCCCATGCGACGGTGGTTTTCTCGGCCCCTGGTGGTCCGAGGTCGTTCCCGCTGCACAGATTTATGCGCCAGGGACTCCTACAGACTATGCACTTTGATTTATTGCGCTATCTCTAATAGCACCCGAGATATCACCAGATATATAATGGATTTTCCCCTGACCCTGAGTGTCCGGCCCCATGAGACTGTGGTTTTCTCGGCCCCTGGTGGTCCGAGGTCGTTCCCGCTGCACAGAACCATGCGCCAGGGCCTCCTACAGACAATGCACTTTGATGTATTGGGCTATCTGTAATAGCACCCGAGATAACACCAGATATATATTGGATTCTTCCCTGACCCTGAGTGTCCGGCCCCATGAGACGGTGGTTTTCTCGGCCCCTGTTGGTCGGAGGTCGTTCCCGCTGCACAGATTCATGCGCCAGGGCCTCCTACAGACAATGCACTTTCATTTATTGCGCTATCTGTAATAGCACCCGAGATATCACCAGATATATATTGGATTTTTTCCAGACCCTGAGTGTCCGGCCCCATGAGACGGTGGTTTTCTCGGCCCCTGGTGGTCCGAGGTCGTTCCCGCTGCACGCATTCATGCGCCAGGGCCTCCTACACACAATGCACTTTCATGTATTTGGCTATCTGTAATAGCACCGGAGATATCACCAGATATATATTGGATTTTCCCCTGAAGCTGAGTGTCCGGCACCATGCGACGGTGGTTTTCTCGGCCCCTGGTGGTCCGAGGTCGTTCCCGCTGAACAGACTCATGCGCCAGGGCCTCCTACAGACAATGAACTTTGATTTATTGCGCTATCTGTAATAGCACCCGAGATATGACCAGATATATATTAGATTTTTCCCTGAACCTAAGTGTCCGGCAACATGAGACTGTGGTTTTCTCGGCCCCTGGTGGTCCGAGGTCTTTCCCGCTGCACAGAATCATGCCCCAGAGCCTCTTACAGACAATGCACTTTCATGTATTGGGCTATCTGTAATAGCTCCCGAGATATCACCAGATATATATTGGATTTTTCCCTGACCCTGAGTGTCCGGCCCCATGAGACGGTGGTTTTCTCGGCCCCTGGTGGTTCGAGGTCGATCCCGCTTCATAGAATCATGCGCCAGGGCCTCCTGCAGATAATTCACGTTGGTTTATTGCGCTATCTCTAATAGCACCCGAGATATCACCAGATATATATTGGATTTTTCCTTGACCCTGAGTGTCCGGCCCCATGAGACGGTGGTTTTCTCGGCCCCTGGTGGTCCGAGGTCGTTCCCGCTGCCCAGATTGATGCGCCAGGGCCTCCGGCAGATAATTCACTTTGGTTTATTGCGCTATCTCTAATAGCACCCGAGATATCACCAGATATATATTGGATTTTCCCCTGACCCTGAGTGCCCGGCCCCATGAGACTGTGGTTTTCTCGGCCCCTAGTGGTCCGAGGTCGTTCCCGCTGCACAGACTCATGCGCCAGGGTCTCCTGCAGACATTGAACTTCGATTTATTGCGCTATCTGTAATAGCTCCCGAGATATCACCAGATATATATTGGATTTTTCCCTGACCCTGAGTGTCCGGCCCCATGAGACGGTGGTTTTCTCGGCCCCTGGCGGTCCGAAGTCGTTCCCGCTGCCCAGATTCATGTGCCAGGGCCTCCTGCAGATAATTGACATTGGTTTATTGCACTATCTGTAATAGCACCCGAGATATCACCAGATATATATTGGATTTTCCCCTGACCCTGAGTGTCCGGCCCCATGAGACTGTGGTTTTCTCTGCCCCTGGTGGTCCGAGGTCGTTCCCGCTGCACAGATTTATGCACCAGGGCCTCCTACAGACTATGCACTTTGATTTATTGCGCTATCTGTAATAGCACCCGAGATATAACCAGATATATAATAGATTTTTCCTTGACCCTGAGTGTCCGGCCCCATGAGACTGCGGTTTTCTCGGCGCCTGGTGGTCTGAGGTCGTTCCCGCTGCCCAGATTCATGCGCCAGGGCCTCCAGCAGATAATTCACTTTGGTTTATAGCGCTATCTCTAATAGCACCCGAGATATCACCAGATATATATTGGATTTTCCACTGACCCTGAGTGTCCGGCCCCATACGACTGTTGTTTTCTCGGCCCCTGGTGGTCCGAGGTCGTTCCCGCTGCACGCATTCATGCGCCAGGGCCTCCTACACACAATGCACTTTCATGTATTTGGCTATCTGTAATAGCACCGGAGATATCACCAGATATATATTGGATTTTCCCCTGAAGCTGAGTGTCCGGCACCATGCGACGGTGGTTTTCTCGGCCCCTGGTGGTCCGAGGTCGTTCCCGCTGCACAGATTCATGCGCCAGGGCCTCCTGCAGATAATTCACTTTGGTTTATAGCGCTATCTCTAATAGCACCCGAGATATCACCAGATATATATTGGATTTTTCCGTGACCCTGAGTGTCCGGCCCCATAAGACTGTGGTTTTCTCGGCCCCTGGTGGTCCGAGGTCGTTCCCGCTGAACAGACTCATGCGCCAGGGCCTCCTACAGACAATGAACTTTGATTTATTGCGCTATCTGTAATAGCACCCGAGATATGACCAGATATATATTAGATTTTTCCCTGAACCTAAGTGTCCGGCCCCATGCGACGGTGGTTTTCTCGGCCCCTGGTGGTCCGAGGTCGTTCCCGCTGCACAGATTTATGCGCCAGGGACTCCTACAGACTATGCACTTTGATTTATTGCGCTATCTCTAATAGCACCCGAGATATCACCAGATATATAATGGATTTTCCCCTGACCCTGAGTGTCCGGCCCCATGAGACTGTGGTTTTCTCGGCCCCTGGTGGTCCGAGGTCGTTCCCGCTGCACAGAACCATGCGCCAGGGCCTCCTACAGACAATGCACTTTGATGTATTGGGCTATCTGTAATAGCACCCGAGATAACACCAGATATATATTGGATTCTTCCCTGACCCTGAGTGTCCGGCCCCATGAGACGGTGGTTTTCTCGGCCCCTGTTGGTCGGAGGTCGTTCCCGCTGCACAGATTCATGCGCCAGGGCCTCCTACAGACAATGCACTTTCATTTATTGCGCTATCTGTAATAGCACCCGAGATATCACCAGATATATATTGGATTTTTTCCAGACCCTGAGTGTCCGGCCCCATGAGACGGTGGTTTTCTCGGCCCCTGGTGGTCCGAGGTCGTTCCCGCTGCACGCATTCATGCGCCAGGGCCTCCTACACACAATGCACTTTCATGTATTTGGCTATCTGTAATAGCACCGGAGATATCACCAGATATATATTGGATTTTCCCCTGAAGCTGAGTGTCCGGCACCATGCGACGGTGGTTTTCTCGGCCCCTGGTGGTCCGAGGTCGTTCCCGCTGAACAGACTCATGCGCCAGGGCCTCCTACAGACAATGAACTTTGATTTATTGCGCTATCTGTAATAGCACCCGAGATATGACCAGATATATATTAGATTTTTCCCTGAACCTAAGTGTCCGGCCCCATGCGACGGTGGTTTTCTCGGCCCCTGGTGGTCCGAGGTCGTTCCCGCTGCACAGATTTATGCGCCAGGGACTCCTACAGACTATGCACTTTGATTTATTGCGCTATCTCTAATAGCACCCGAGATATCACCAGATATATAATGGATTTTCCCCTGACCCTGAGTGTCCGGCCCCATGAGACTGTGGTTTTCTCGGCCCCTGGTGGTCCGAGGTCGTTCCCGCTGCACAGAATCATGCGCCAGGGCCTCCTACAGACAATGCACTTTGATGTATTGGGCTATCTGTAATAGCACCCGAGATAACACCAGATATATATTGGATTCTTCCCTGACCCTGAGTGTCCGGCCCCATGAGACGGTGGTTTTCTCGGCCCCTGTTGGTCGGAGGTCGTTCCCGCTGCACAGATTCATGCGCCAGGGCCTCCTACAGACAATGCACTTTCATTTATTGCGCTATCTGTAATAGCACCCGAGATATCACCAGATATATATTGGATTTTTTCCAGACCCTGAGTGTCCGGCCCCATGAGACGGTGGTTTTCTCGGCCCCTGGTGGTCCGAGGTCGTTCCCGCTGCACGCATTCATGCGCCAGGGCCTCCTACACACAATGCACTTTCATGTATTTGGCTATCTGTAATAGCACCGGAGATATCACCAGATATATATTGGATTTTCCCCTGAAGCTGAGTGTCCGGCACCATGCGACGGTGGTTTTCTCGGCCCCTGGTGGTCCGAGGTAGGTCCCGCTGCACAGATTCATGCGCCAGGGCCTCCTACAGACAATGCACTTTGATTTATTGCGCTATCTGTAATAGCACCCGAGATATGACCAGATATATATTGGATTTTTCCCTGACCCTGAGTGTCCGGCAACATGAGACTGCGGTTTTCTCGGCGCCTGGTGGTCCGAGGTCGTTCCCGCTGCCCAGATTCATGCGCCAGGGCCTCCAGCAGATAATTCAATTTGGTTTATAGCGCTATCTCTAATAGCACCCGAGATATAACCAGATATATATTGGATTTTCCACTGACCCTGAGTGTCCGGCCCCATACGACTGTTGTTTTCTCGGCCCCTGGTGGTCCGAGGTCGTTCCCGCTGCACGCATTCATGCGCCAGGGCCTCCTACACACAATGCACTTTCATGTATTTGGCTATCTGTAATAGCACCGGAGATATCACCAGATATATATTGGATTTTCCCCTGAAGCTGAGTGTCCGGCACCATGCGACGGTGGTTTTCTCGGCCCCTGGTGGTCCGAGGTAGGTCCCGCTGCACAGATTCATGCGCCAGGGCCTCCTACAGACAATGCACTTTGATTTATTGCGCTGTCTGTAATAGCACCAGAGATATGACCAGATATATATTGGATTTTTCCCTGACCCTGAGTGTCCGGCCCCATGAGACAGTGGTTTTCTCGGCCCCTGGTGGTCCGAGGTCGTTCCCGCTGCCCAGATTCATGCGCCAGGGCCTCCTGCAAATAATTCACTTTGGTTTATTGCGCTATCTCTAATAGCACCCGAGATATCACCAGATATATATTGGATTTTTCCCTGAACCTAAGTGTCCGGCCCCATGCGTCGTTGGTTTTCTCGGCCCCTGGTGGTCCGAGGTCGTTCCCGCTGCACAAATGCATGCGCCAGGGCCTCCTGCAGGTAATTCACTTTGGTTTATTGCGCCATCTGTAATAGCACCCAAGATATGACCAGATATATATTGGATTTTTCCCTGACCCTGAGTGTCCGGCCCCATGAGACGGTGGTTTTCTCGGCCCCTGGTGGTCCGAGGTCGTTCCCGCTGCCCAGATTCATGCGCCAGGGCCTCCTGCTAATAATTCACTTTGGTTTATTGCGCTATCTCTAATAGCACCCGAGATATCACCAGATATATATTGGATTTTTCCTTGACCCTGAGTGTCCGGCCCCATGAGACTGTGGTTATCTCGGCCCCTGGTGGTCCGAGGTCGTTCCCGCTGCACAGATTCATGCGCCAGGGCCTCCTGCAGATAATTCACTTTGGTTTGTGGCGCTATCTCTAATAGCACCCGAGATATCACCAGATATATATTGGATTTTCCACTGACCCTGAGTGTCCGGCCCCATAAGACTGTGGTTTTCTCGGCCCCTGGTGCTCCGAGGTCGTTCCCGCTGGACAGATTCATGCGACAGGGCCTCCTGCAGATAATTTACTTTGGTTTATTGCGCTATCTCTAATAGCACCCGAGATATCACCAGATATATATTGGATTTTCCCCTGACCCTGAGTGTCCGGCCCCATGAGACTGTGGTTTTCTCTGCCCCTGGTGGTCCGAGGTCGTTCCCGCTGCACAGATTTATGCGCCAGGGCCTCCTACAGACTATGCACTTTGATTTATTGCGCTATCTGTAATAGCACCCGAGATAACACCAGATATATATTGGATTCTTCCCTGACCCTGAGTGTCCGGCCCCATGAGACGGTGGTTTTCTCGGCCCCTGGTGGTCCGATGTCGTTCCCGCTGCCCAGATTCATGTGCCAGGGTCTCCTGCAGATAATTCACATTGGTTTATTGCACTATCTCTAATAGCGCCCGAGATATCACCAGATATATAATGGATTTTCCCCTGACCCTGAGTGTCCGGCCCCATGAGACTGTGGTTTTCTCGGCCCCTGGTGGTCCGAGGTCGTTCCCGCTGCACAGAATCATGCGCCAGGGCCTCCTACAGACAATGCACTTTGATGTATTGGGCTATCTGTAATAGCACCCGAGATAACACCAGATATATATTGGATTCTTCCCTGACCCTGAGTGTCCGGCCCCATGAGACGGTGGTTTTCTCGGCCCCTGGTGGTCGGAGGTCGTTCCCGCTGCACAGATTCATGCGCCAGGGCCTCCTACAGACAATGCACTTTGATTTATTGCGCTATCTGTAATAGCACCCGAGATATCACCAGATATATATTGGATTTTTTCCAGACCCTGAGTGTCCGGCCGCATGAGACGGTGGTTTTCTCGGCCCCTGGTGCTCCGAGGTCGTTCCCGCTGCCCAGATTCATGCGCCAGGGCCTCCGGCAGATAATTCACTTTAGCTTATTGCGCTATCTCTAATAGCACCCGAGATTTCACCAGATATATATTGGATTTTTCCCCGACCCTGAGTGTCCGGCCCCATGAGACGGTGGTTTTCTCGGCCCCTGGTGGTCCGAGGTGGTTCCCGCTGCCCAGATTCATGTGCCAGGGCCTCCTGCAGATAATTCACATTGGTTTATTGCACTATCTCTAATAGCACCCGAGATATCACCAGATATATATTGGATTTTCCCCTGACCCTGAGTGTCCGGCCCCATGAGGCGGTGGTTTTCTCGGCCCCTGGTGGTCCGAGGTCGTTCCCGCTGCACAGATTCATGCGCCAGGGCCTCCTACAGACAGTGCACTTTCATTTATTGCGCTATCTGTAATAGCACCCGAGATATCACCAGATATATATTGGATTCTTCCCTGACCCTGAGTGTCCGGCCCCATGAGACGTTGGTTTTCTCGGCCCCTGGTGGTCCGAGGTCGTTCCCGCTGCACGCATTCATGCGCCAGGGCCTCCTACACACAATGCACTTTCATTTATTGCGCTATCTGTAATAGCACCCGAGATATGACCAGATATATATTGGATTTTTCCCTGACCCTGAGTGTCCGGCAACATGAGACTGCGGTTTTCTCGGCGCCTGGTGGTCCGAGGTCGTTCCCGCTGCCCAGATTCATGCGCCAGGGCCTCCAGCAGATAATTCAATTTGGTTTATAGCGCTATCTCTAATAGCACCCGAGATATCACCAGATATATATTGGATTTTCCACTGAGCCTGAGTGTCCGGCCCCATACGACTGTTGTTTTCTCGGCCCCTGGTGGTCCGAGGTCGTTCCCGCTGCACGCATTCATGCGCCAGGGCCTCCTACACACAATGCACTTTCATGTATTTGGCTATCTGTAATAGCACCGGAGATATCACCAGATATATATTGGATTTTCCCCTGACCTTGAGTGTCCGGCACCATGCGACGGTGGTTTTCTCGGCCCCTGGTGGTCCGAGGTAGGTCCCGCTGCACAGATTCATGCGCCAGGGCCTCCTACAGACAATGCACTTTGATTTATTGCGCTGTCTCTAATAGCACCCGAGATATGACCAGATATATATTGGATTTTTCCCTGACCCTGAGTGTCCGGCCCCATGAGACGGTGGTTTTCTCGGCCCCTGGTGGTCCGAGGTCGTTCCCGCTGCACAGATGCATGCGCCAGGGCCTCCTGCAGATAATTCACTTTGGTTTATTGCGCCATCTGTAATAGCACCCAAGATATGACCAGATATATATTGGATTTTTCCCTGACCCTGAGTGTCCGGCCCCATGAGACGGTGGTTTTCTCGGCCCCTGGTGGTCCGAGGTCGTTCCCGCTGCCCAGATTCATGCGCCAGGGCCTCCTGCTAATAATTCACTTTGGTTTATTGCGCTATCTCTAATAGCACTCGAGATATCACCAGATATATATTGGATTTTCCCCTGACCCTGAGTGTCCGGCAACATGAGACTGCGGTTTTCTCGGCGCCTGGTGGTCCGAGGTCGTTCCCGCTGCCCAGATTCATGCGCCAGGGCCTCCAGCAGATAATTCAATTTGGTTTATAGCGCTATCTCTAATAGCACCGGAGATATCACCAGATATATATTGGATTTTCCCTGACCCTGAGAGTCCGGCCCCATGAGACTGTGGTTTTCTCGGCCCCTGGTGGTCCGAGGTCGTTCCCGCTGCACAAATTTATGCGCCAGGGCCTCCTACAGACTATGCACTTAGATTTATTGGGCTATCTGTAATAGCACCCGAGATATCACCAGATATATATTGGATTTTCCCCTGACCCTTAGTGTCCGGCCCCATGCGACGGTGGTTTTCTCGGCCCCTGGTGGTCCGAGGTCGTTCCCGCTGCACAGATTCATGCGCCAGGGCCTCCTACAGACAATGCACTTTGATTTATTGCGCTATCTGTAATAGCACCCGAGATATGACCAGATATATATTGGATTTTTCCCTGACCCTGAGTGTCCGGCCCCATGAGACGGTGGTTTTCTCGGCCCCTGGTGGTCCGAGGTCGCTCCCGCTGACCAGATTCATGCGCCAGGGCCTCCTGCAAATAGTTCACTTTGATTTATTGCGCTATCTGTAATAGCACCCGAGATATCACCAGATATATATTGGATTTTTTCCAGACCCTGAGTGTCCGGCCGCATGAGACGGTGGTTTTCTCGGCCCCTGGTGCTCCGAGGTCGTTCCCGCTGCCCAGATTCATGCGCCAGGGCCTCCGGCAGATAATTCACTTTAGCTTATTGCGCTATCTCTAATAGCACCCGAGATTTCACCAGATATATATTGGATTTTTCCCCGACCCTGAGTGTCCGGCCCCATGAGACGGTGGTTTTCTCGGCCCCTGGTGGTCCGAGGTGGTTCCCGCTGCCCAGATTCATGTGCCAGGGCCTCCTGCAGATAATTCACATTGGTTTATTGCACTATCTCTAATAGCACCCGAGATATCACCAGATATATATTGGATTTTCCCCTGACCCTGAGTGTCCGGCCCCATGAGGCGGTGGTTTTCTCGGCCCCTGGTGGTCCGAGGTCGTTCCCGCTGCACAGATTCATGCGCCAGGGCCTCCTACAGACAGTGCACTTTCATTTATTGCGCTATCTGTAATAGCACCCGAGATATCACCAGATATATATTGGATTCTTCCCTGACCCTGAGTGTCCGGCCCCATGAGACGTTGGTTTTCTCGGCCCCTGGTGGTCCGAGGTCGTTCCCGCTGCACGCATTCATGCGCCAGGGCCTCCTACACACAATGCACTTTCATTTATTGCGCTATCTGTAATAGCACCCGAGATATGACCAGATATATATTGGATTTTTCCCTGACCCTGAGTGTCCGGCAACATGAGACTGCGGTTTTCTCGGCGCCTGGTGGTCCGAGGTCGTTCCCGCTGCCCAGATTCATGCGCCAGGGCCTCCAGCAGATAATTCAATTTGGTTTATAGCGCTATCTCTAATAGCACCCGAGATATCACCAGATATATATTGGATTTTCCACTGAGCCTGAGTGTCCGGCCCCATACGACTGTTGTTTTCTCGGCCCCTGGTGGTCCGAGGTCGTTCCCGCTGCACGCATTCATGCGCCAGGGCCTCCTACACACAATGCACTTTCATGTATTTGGCTATCTGTAATAGCACCGGAGATATCACCAGATATATATTGGATTTTCCCCTGACCTTGAGTGTCCGGCACCATGCGACGGTGGTTTTCTCGGCCCCTGGTGGTCCGAGGTAGGTCCCGCTGCACAGATTCATGCGCCAGGGCCTCCTACAGACAATGCACTTTGATTTATTGCGCTGTCTCTAATAGCACCCGAGATATGACCAGATATATATTGGATTTTTCCCTGACCCTGAGTGTCCGGCCCCATGAGACGGTGGTTTTCTCGGCCCCTGGTGGTCCGAGGTCGTTCCCGCTGCACAGATGCATGCGCCAGGGCCTCCTGCAGATAATTCACTTTGGTTTATTGCGCCATCTGTAATAGCACCCAAGATATGACCAGATATATATTGGATTTTTCCCTGACCCTGAGTGTCCGGCCCCATGAGACGGTGGTTTTCTCGGCCCCTGGTGGTCCGAGGTCGTTCCCGCTGCCCAGATTCATGCGCCAGGGCCTCCTGCTAATAATTCACTTTGGTTTATTGCGCTATCTCTAATAGCACTCGAGATATCACCAGATATATATTGGATTTTCCCCTGACCCTGAGTGTCCGGCAACATGAGACTGCGGTTTTCTCGGCGCCTGGTGGTCCGAGGTCGTTCCCGCTGCCCAGATTCATGCGCCAGGGCCTCCAGCAGATAATTCAATTTGGTTTATAGCGCTATCTCTAATAGCACCGGAGATATCACCAGATATATATTGGATTTTCCCTGACCCTGAGAGTCCGGCCCCATGAGACTGTGGTTTTCTCGGCCCCTGGTGGTCCGAGGTCGTTCCCGCTGCACAAATTTATGCGCCAGGGCCTCCTACAGACTATGCACTTAGATTTATTGGGCTATCTGTAATAGCACCCGAGATATCACCAGATATATATTGGATTTTCCCCTGACCCTTAGTGTCCGGCCCCATGCGACGGTGGTTTTCTCGGCCCCTGGTGGTCCGAGGTCGTTCCCGCTGCACAGATTCATGCGCCAGGGCCTCCTACAGACAATGCACTTTGATTTATTGCGCTATCTGTAATAGCACCCGAGATATGACCAGATATATATTGGATTTTTCCCTGACCCTGAGTGTCCGGCCCCATGAGACGGTGGTTTTCTCGGCCCCTGGTGGTCCGAGGTCGCTCCCGCTGACCAGATTCATGCGCCAGGGCCTCCTGCAAATAGTTCACTTTGGTTTATTGCGCTATCTCTAATAGCAGCCGAGATATCACCAGATATATATTGGATTTTTCCTTGACCCTGACAGTCCGGCCCCATGTGTCGATTGTTTTCTCGGTCCGTCGTGGTCCGAGGTCGATCCCGCTGCACAGATTCATGCGCCAGGGTCCCCTGCAGATAATTCACTTATATTTATTGCGCTATCTGTAATAGCACCCGAGATATCACTAGATATATATTGGACTTTTCCCTGACGCTGAGTGTCCGGCCCCATGAGACTGTAGTTTTCTCGGCCCCTGGTGGTCCGAGGTCGTTCCCGCTGCACAGATTCGTGCGCCAGGGCCTCCTACCAACAATGCACTTTGATTTATTGCCCTATCTGCAATAGCACCCGAGATATCACCAGATATATATTGGATTTTTCCCTGCCCCTGACAGTCCGGCCCCATGTGTCGATGGTTTTCTCGGTCTCTCGCGGTCCGAGGTCGATCCGGCTGAACAGATTCATGCGCCAGGGACTCCTACAGACAATGCACTTTGATTTATTGCGCTATCTCTAATAGCACCCGAGATATCACTAGATATATGCTGGATATTTACATGACCTTGGGTGACGGATTCCGAATATCTGTAATTTTCTCGGCGCCTGGTGGTCCAAGGTCGATCCTGCTGCACAGATTCATTCGCCAGTGCCTCCTACAGACAATGCACTTTGATTTATTGCGCTATCTCTAATAGCACCCGAGATATCACCAGATATATATTGGACTTTTCCCTGACCGTGACAGTCCGGCCCCATGTGTCGGTGGTTTTCTCGGCCCCTGGTAGTCCGAGGTCGTTCTCGCTGCACAGATTCATGTGCCAGGGCCCCCTGCAGATAATTCACGTTGGTTTAGTGCCCTAACTGTAAGAGCACCCGAGATATCCGCAGATATATATTGGATTTTTCCCTGACCCTGAGTGTCCGACCCCATGAGACGGTGGTTTTCTCGGCCCCTGGAGGTCCGAGGTCGTTCCCGCTGCACAGATTCATGCGCCAGGGCCTCCAGAAGATAATTCACTTTGGTTTCGCGCTATCTCTAATAGCACCCGAGATATAACCAGATATATATAGGATTTTTCCCTGACCCTGACAGTCCGGCCCCATGAGACGGTGATTTTCTCGGCCCCTTGTGGTCCGAGGTCGATCCCATTGCACAGATTCATGCGCCAGGGCCTCCTACAGACAATGCACTTTGATTTTTTGCGCTATCTCTAATAGCACACGAGATATCACCAGATATATATTGGATTTTTCCCTGACCCTGAGTGACCGGCCCCATGAGACGGTGATTTTCTCGGCTCCTGGTGGTCCGAGGTCGATCCCGCTGCACAGATTCGTGCGCCAGGGCCTCCTACAGACAATGCACTTTGATTTATTGCGCTATCTCTAATAGCAGCCGCGATATCACCAGATATATATTGGATTTTTCAGTGACCCTGACAGTCCGGCCCCATGTGTCGATGGTTTTCTCAGTCCCTCGTGGTGTGAGGTCGATCCCGCTGCACAGATTCATTCGCCAGGCCCCCCTGCAGATAATTCACATTGATTTATTCCGCTATCTCTAATAGCACCCGAGATATCACCAGATATATACTGGATTTTTCCCTGACCCTGACAGTCCGGCCCCATGAGACGGTGGTTTTCTCGGCCCCTGGTGGTCCGAGGTCGTTCCCGCTGCACAGACTCACGGGCCAGGGCCTCCAACAGACAATGCACTTTGGTTTATTGCGCTATCTGTAATAGCACCCGAGATATCACCGGATATATGCTGGATTTTTACATGACCTTGGGTGACGGATTCCGAATATCTGTATTTTTCTCGGCCCCTGGTTGTCCGAGGTCGTTCCGGCCTGACAGATTCATGCGCCAGGGCCCCCTGCAGATAATGCACTTTGGTTTAGTGCGCTATCTGTAAGAGCACCCGAGATATCACCAGACATATATTGAATTTTTCCCCGACCCTGAGTGTCCGGCCACATGTGTCGGTGGTTTTCTCGGCCCCTAGTGGTCCGAGGTCGATCCCGCTGCACAGATTCATGCGCCAGGGCCCCCTGCAGATAATTTACTTTGGTTTATTGCGCTATCTCTGATAGCACCCGAGATATTACCAGATATATATTGGATTTTTCCCTGACCCTGTGTGCCCGGCCCCATGTTTCGGTGGTTTTCTCGACCCCTGGTGGTCCGAGGTCGATCCCGCTGCACACATTCATGCGCCAGGGCCCCTTGCAGATAATTCACTTTGATTTATTGCGCTATCTCTAATAGCACCGGAGATATCACCATATATATATTGGATTTTTCCCTGACCCTGAGTGTCCGGCCCCATTAGACGGCAGTTTTCTCAGCCCCCGGTGGTCCAAGGTCGTTCCGGCTGCACAGATTCATGCGCTAGAGCCTTATGCAGACAATGCACTTTGATTTATTGCGCTATCTCTAATAGCACCCGAGATATCACCATATATATATTGGATTTTTCCCTGACCCTGAGGGTCCGGTCCCATTAGACGGTAGTTTTCTCAGCCCCCGGTGGTCCAAGGTCGTTCCCGCTGCACAGATTCATGCGCCAGGGCCTACTGCAGACAGTGCACTTTGATTTATCGCGCTATCTGTAATAGCTGCCGAGATATCATCAGATACATTCAGCATTTTTCCCTGACCCTGAGTGTCCGGCCCCATGAGACGGTCGCTTTCTCGGCCCCTGGTGGTCCGAGGTCGTTCCCGCTGCACAGATTCATGCGCCAGGGCCTCCTGCAGATAACTCACTTTGGTTTACTGCGCTATCTCTAATAACTCCCGAGATATCACCAGATATATGTTGGATTTTACCCTGACCCAGACAGTCCGGCGCCATGAGTCGGTGGTTTTCTTTGCCCCTGGTGGTCCGAGGTCGCTCCCGCTGCACAGATTCATGCGCCTGGGCCTCCTGCAGACAATGCACTTTGGTTTATTGCGCTATCTCTAATAGCACCCGAGATAGCACCAGATATTTATTGGATTTTTCCCCGACCCTGAGCGACCGGCCCCATGAGACGCTTGGTTTTCTCGGACCAGGGTGATCCGAGGTCGTTCCCGCTGAACATATTCAGGCGCCAGGGCTTCCTGCAGACAATACACTTTGGTTTATTGCGCTATCTGTAATAGCACCCGAGATATCATCAGATACATCCTGGGTTTTTACATGACCTTGGGTGTCCGGCCCCATGTGAGGGTGGTTTTCTCGGCCCCTGGTGGTCCGATGTCGTTCCTGCTGCACAGATTCATGCGCAAGGGCCTCCTACGGACAATGCACTTTGATTTATTGCGCTATCTCTAATAGCACCCGAGATATCACCAGATATATACTGGATTTTTACATGACCTTGGGTGACGGATTCCGAATATCTGTAACTTTCTCGGCCCATGGTGGTCCGAGGTCGTGCCTGCTGCACAGATTCATTCGCCAGTGCCTCCTACAGAGAATGCACTTTGATTTATTGCGCTATCTCTAATAACACCCGAGATATAACCAGATATATATTGGATTTTTCCCTGACCCTGACAGTCCGGCTCCATGAGACGTTGATTTTCTAGGCCCCTGGTGGTCCGAGGTCGTTCCCGCTGCACAGATTCATGCGCCAGGGCCTCCTACAGACAATGCACTTTGATTTATTGCGCTATCTCTAATAGCACCCGAGAAAGCACCATATATATGCTGGATTTTTACATGACTTTGGTTGACGGATACCAAAAATCTGTAATTTTCTCGGCCCCTGGTTGTCCGATGTCGTTCCTGCTGCACAGATTCATGCGCAAGGGCCTTCCGCAGACAAAGCACTCTGGTTTATTGCGCTATCTGTAATAGCACCCCAGATATCACCAGATATATACTGGATTTTTACATGACCTTGGGTGACGGATACCGAATATCTGTAATTTTCTCGGCCCCTGGTGGTCCAAGGTCGTTCCCGCTGCCCAGATTCATGTGCCAGGGTCTCCTGCAGATAATTCACATTGGTTTATTGCACTATCTCTAATAGCACCCGAGATATCACCAGATATATAATGGATTTTCCCCTGACCCTGAGTGTCCGGCCCCATGAGACGGTGGGTTTCTCGGCCCCTGGTGGTCCGAGGTCGTTCCCGCTGCACAGATTCATGCGACAGGGCCTCCTGCAGATAATTGACTTTGGTTTATTGCGCTATCTCTAATTGCACCCGAGATATGACCCGATATATATTGGATTTTTCCTGACCCTGAGTGTCCGGCCCCATGCGATTGTGGTTTTCTCGGCCCCTGGTGGTCCGAGGTCGTTCCCGCTGCACAGATTCATGCGCCAGGGCTTCCTACAGACAATGCACTTTGATGTATTGGGCTATCTGTAATAGCACCGGAGATATCACCAGATATATATTGGATTTTCCCCTGACCCTGAGTTCCCGGCCCCATGAGACGGTGGTTTTCTCGGCCCCTGGTGGTCCGAGGTCGTTCCCGCTGAACAGACTCATGCGCCAGGGCCTCCTACAGACAATGAACTTTGATTTATTGCGCTATCTGTAATAGCACCCGGGATATCACCAGATATATATTGGATTTTTCCCTGACCCTGAGTGTCCGGTCCCATTAGACGGTGGTTTTCTCGGCCCCTGGTGGTCCGAGGTCTTTCCCGCTGCACAGATTCGTGCGCCAGGGCCTCCTGCAGATAATTCACTTTGGTTTATTGCGCTACCTCTAATAGCACCCGAGATATCACCAGATATATATTGGATTTTCCCATGACCCTGAGTGTCCGGCCCCATGAGACGGTGGTTTTTTCGGCCCCCTGGTGGTCCGAGGTCGTTCCCGCTGCACAGATTCATGCGACAAGGCCTCTTGCAGATAATTCACTTTGGTTTATTGCGCTACCTCAAATAGCACCCGTGATATTACCAGATATATATTGGATATTCCCCTGACCCTGTGTGTCCGGCCCCTTGAGACGGTGGTTTTCTCGGCCCCTGGTGGTCCGAGGTCGTTCCCGCTGCACAGATTCATGCGCCAGGGTCCCTGCAGATAATTCACTTTGGTTTATTGCGCTATCTCTAATAACACCCGAGATATCACCAGATATATATTGGATTTTCCCCTGATCCTGAGTGTCCGGCCCCATGAGACGGTGGTTTTCTCGGCCCCTGGTGGTCCGAGGTCGTTCCCGCAGCCCAGATTCATGCGCCAGGGCCTCCTACAGACAATGCGCTTTGATTTATTGCGCTATCTGTAATAGCACCCGAGATATCACCAGATATATATTGGATTTTTCCCTGACCCTGAGTGTCCGGCCCCATGAGACTGTGGTTTTCTCGGCCCCCTGGTGGTCCGAGGTCGTTCCCGCTGCACAGATGCATGCGACAGGGCCTCCTGCTGAAAATTCACTTTGGTTTATTGCGCTATCTCTAATAGCACCCGACATATCACCAGATATATATTGGATTTTCCCCTGACCCTGAATGTCCGGCCCCATGAGACTGTGGTTGTCACGGCCCCTGGTGGTCCGAGGTCGTTCCCGCTGCACGGATGCATGCGACAGGGCCTCCTGCAGATAATTCACTTTGGTTTATTGTGCTATCTCTAATAGCACCCGAGATATCACCAGATATATATTGGATTTTCCGATGACCCCGAGTGTCCGGACCCATGAGGCTGTGGCTTTCTCGGCCCCTGGTGGTCCGAGGTCGGTCCCGCTGCACAGATTCATGCGCCAGTGCCTCCTACAGACAATGCACTGTGATTTATTGCATTATCTGTAATAGCACTCGAGATATCACCAGATATATATTGGATTTTCCCATGACCCCGAGTGTCCGGCCCCATGAGGCTGTGGCTTTCTCGGCCCCTGGTGGTCCGAGGTCGGTCCCGCTGCACAGATGCATGCGCCAGGGCCTCCTGCAGATAATTCACTTTAGTTTATTGCGCTATCTCTAATAGCACCCGAGATATCACCAGATATATATTGGATTTTTCCCTGACCCTGAGTGTCCGGCAACATGAGACTGCGGTTTTCTCGGCGCCTGGTGGTCCGAGGTCGTTCCCGCTGCCCAGATTCATGCGCCAGGGCCTCCAGCAGATAATTCAATTTGGTTTATAGCGCTATCTCTAATAGCACCCGAGATATAACCAGATATATATTGGATTTTCCACTGACCCTGAGTGTCCGGCCCCATACGACTGTTGTTTTCTCGGCCCCTGGTGGTCCGAGGTCGTTCCCGCTGCACGCATTCATGCGCCAGGGCCTCCTACACACAATGCACTTTCATGTATTTGGCTATCTGTAATAGCACCGGAGATATCACCAGATATATATTGGATTTTCCCCTGAAGCTGAGTGTCCGGCACCATGCGACGGTGGTTTTCTCGGCCCCTGGTGGTCCGAGGTAGGTCCCGCTGCACAGATTCATGCGCCAGGGCCTCCTACAGACAATGCACTTTGATTTATTGCGCTGTCTGTAATAGCACCAGAGATATGACCAGATATATATTGGATTTTTCCCTGACCCTGAGTGTCCGGCCCCATGGGACGGTGGTTTTCTCGGCCCCTGGTGGTCCGAGGTCGTTCCCGCTGCCCAGATTCATGCGCCAGGGCCTCCTGCAAATAATTCACTTTGGTTTATTGCGCTATCTCTAATAGCACCCGAGATATCACCAGATATATATTGGATTTTTCCCTGAACCTAAGTGTCCGGCCCCATGCGTCGTTGGTTTTCTCGGCCCCTGGTGGTCCGAGGTCGTTCCCGCTGCACAAATGCATGCGCCAGGGCCTCCTGCAGGTAATTCACTTTGGTTTATTGCGCCATCTGTAATAGCACCCAAGATATGACCAGATATATATTGGATTTTTCCCTGACCCTGAGTGTCCGGCCCCATGAGACGGTGGTTTTCTCGGCCCCTGGTGGTCCGAGGTCGTTCCCGCTGCCCAGATTCATGCGCCAGGGCCTCCTGCTAATAATTCACTTTGGTTTATTGCGCTATCTCTAATAGCACCCGAGATATCACCAGATATATATTGGATTTTTCCTTGACCCTGAGTGTCCGGCCCCATGAGACTGTGGTTATCTCGGCCCCTGGTGGTCCGAGGTCGTTCCCGCTGCACAGATTCATGCGCCAGGGCCTCCTGCAGATAATTCACTTTGGTTTGTGGCGCTATCTCTAATAGCACCCGAGATATCACCAGATATATATTGGATTTTCCACTGACCCTGAGTGTCCGGCCCCATAAGACTGTGGTTTTCTCGGCCCCTGGCGGTCCGAGGTCGTTCCCGCTGCACAGATTCATGCGCCAGGGCCACCTGCAGGTAATTCACTTTGGTTTATAGCGCTATCTGTAATAGCACCCAAGATATCACCAGATATATATTGGATTTTTCCCTGAACCTGAGTGTCCGGCCCCATGCGACGGTGGTTTTCTCGGCCCCTGGTGCTCCGAGGTCGTTCCCGCTGGACAGATTCATGCGACAGGGCCTCCTGCAGATAATTTACTTTGGTTTATTGCGCTATCTCTAATAGCACCCGAGATATCACCAGATATATATTGGATTTTCCCCTGACCCTGAGTGTCCGGCCCCATGAGACTGTGGTTTTCTCTGCCCCTGGTGGTCCGAGGTCGTTCCCGCTGCACAGATTTATGCGCCAGGGCCTCCTACAGACTATGCACTTTGATTTATTGCGCTATCTGTAATAGCACCCGAGATAACACCAGATATATATTGGATTCTTCCCTGACCCTGAGTGTCCGGCCCCATGAGACGGTGGTTTTCTCGGCCCCTGGTGGTCCGATGTCGTTCCCGCTGCCCAGATTCATGTGCCAGGGTCTCCTGCAGATAATTCACATTGGTTTATTGCACTATCTCTAATAGCGCCCGAGATATCACCAGATATATAATGGATTTTCCCCTGACCCTGAGTGTCCGGCCCCATGAGACTGTGGTTTTCTCGGCCCCTGGTGGTCCGAGGTCGTTCCCGCTGCACAGAATCATGCGCCAGGGCCTCCTACAGACAATGCACTTTGATGTATTGGGCTATCTGTAATAGCACCCGAGATAACACCAGATATATATTGGATTCTTCCCTGACCCTGAGTGTCCGGCCCCATGAGACGGTGGTTTTCTCGGCCCCTGGTGGTCGGAGGTCGTTCCCGCTGCACAGATTCATGCGCCAGGGCCTCCTACAGACAATGCACTTTGATTTATTGCGCTATCTGTAATAGCACCCGAGATATCACCAGATATATATTGGATTTTTTCCAGACCCTGAGTGTCCGGCCGCATGAGACGGTGGTTTTCTCGGCCCCTGGTGGTCCGATGTCGTTCCTGCTGCACACATTCATGCGCAAGGGCCTCCTGCAGACAACTCACTTTGGTTTATTGCGCTATCTCTAATAGCACCCGAGATATCACCAGATATATATTGGATTTTCCCCTGACCCTGAGTGTCCGGCCCCATGAGGCGGTGGTTTTCTCGGCCCCTGGTGGTCCGAGGTCGTTCCCGCTGCACAGATTCATGCGCCAGGGCCTCCTACAGACAGTGCACTTTCATTTATTGCGCTATCTGTAATAGCACCCGAGATATCACCAGATATATATTGGATTCTTCCCTGACCCTGAGTGTCCGGCCCCATGAGACGTTGGTTTTCTCGGCCCCTGGTGGTCCGAGGTCGTTCCCGCTGCACGCATACATGCGCCAGGGCCTCCTACACACAATGCACTTTCATTTATTGCGCTATCTGTAATAGCACCCGAGATATGACCAGATATATATTGGATTTTTCCCTGACCCTGAGTGTCCGGCAACATGAGACTGCGGTTTTCTCGGCGCCTGGTGGTCCGAGGTCGTTCCCGCTGCCCAGATTCATGCGCCAGGGCCTCCAGCAGATAATTCAATTTGGTTTATAGCGCTATCTCTAATAGCACCCGAGATATCACCAGATATATATTGGATTTTCCACTGAGCCTGAGTGTCCGGCCCCATACGACTGTTGTTTTCTCGGCCCCTGGTGGTCCGAGGTCGTTCCCGCTGCACGCATTCATGCGCCAGGGCCTCCTACACACAATGCACTTTCATGTATTTGGCTATCTGTAATAGCACCGGAGATATCACCAGATATATATTGGATTTTCCCCTGACCCTGAGTGTCCGGCACCATGCGACGGTGGTTTTCTCGGCCCCTGGTGGTCCGAGGTAGGTCCCGCTGCACAGATTCATGCGCCAGGGCCTCCTACAGACAATGCACTTTGATTTATTGCGCTGTCTCTAATAGCACCCGAGATATGACCAGATATATATTGGATTTTTCCCTGACCCTGAGTGTCCGGCCCCATGAGACGGTGGTTTTCTCGGCCCCTGGTGGTCCGAGGTCGTTCCCGCTGCACAGATTCATGCGCCAGGGCCTCCTACAGACAATGCACTTTGATTTATTGCGCTGTCTCTAATAGCACCCGAGATATGACCAGATATATATTGGATTTTTCCCTGACCCTGAGTGTCCGGCAACATGAGACTGCGGTTTTCTCGGCGCCTGGTGGTCCGAGGTCGTTCCCGCTGCCCAGATTCATGCGCCAGGGCCTCCAGCAGATAATTCAATTTGGTTTATAGCGCTATCTCTAATAGCACCGGAGATATCACCAGATATATATTGGATTTTCCCTGACCCTGAGTGTCCGGCCCCATGAGACTGTGGTTTTCTCGGCCCCTGGTGGTCCGAGGTCGTTCCCGCTGCACAAATTTATGCGCCAGGGCCTCCTACAGACTATGCACTTAGATTTATTGGGCTATCTGTAATAGCACCCGAGATATCACCAGATATATATTGGATTTTCCCCTGACCCTTAGTGTCCGGCCCCATGCGACGGTGGTTTTCTCGGCCCCTGGTGGTCCGAGGTCGTTCCCGCTGCACAGATTCATGCGCCAGGGCCTCCTACAGACAATGCACTTTGATTTATTGCGCTATCTGTAATAGCACCCGAGATATGACCAGATATATATTGGATTTTTCCCTGACCCTGAGTGTCCGGCCCCATGAGACGGTGGTTTTCTCGGCCCCTGGTGGTCCGAGGTCGCTCCCGCTGACCAGATTCATGCGCCAGGGCCTCCTGCAAATAGTTCACTTTGGTTTATTGCGCTATCTCTAATAGCAGCCGAGATATCACCAGATATATATTGGATTTTTCCTTGACCCTGACAGTCCGGCCCCATGTGTCGATTGTTTTCTCGGTCCGTCGTGGTCCGAGGTCGATCCCGCTGCACAGATTCATGCGCCAGGGTCCCCTGCAGATAATTCAGTTTGATTTATTGCGCTATCTGTAATAGCACCCGAGATATCACTAGATATATATTGGACTTTTCCCTGACGCTGAGTGTCCGGCCCCATGAGACTGTAGTTTTCTCGGCCCCTGGTGGTCCGAGGTCGTTCCCGCTGCACAGATTCGTGCGCCAGGGCCTCCTACCAACAATGCACTTTGATTTATTGCCCTATCTGCAATAGCACCCGAGATATCACCAGATATATATTGGATTTTTCCCTGCCCCTGACAGTCCGGCCCCATGTGTCGATGGTTTTCTCGGTCTCTCGCGGTCCGAGGTCGATCCGGCTGAACAGATTCATGCGCCAGGGACTCCTACAGACAATGCACTTTGATTTATTGCGCTATCTCTAATAGCACCCGAGATATCACCAGATATATATTGGACTTTTCCCTGACCGTGACAGTCCGGCCCCATGTGTCGGTGGTTTTCTCGGCCCCTGGTAGTCCGAGGTCGTTCTCGCTGCACAGATTCATGTGCCAGGGCCCCCTGCAGATAATTCACGTTGGTTTAGTGCCCTAACTGTAAGAGCACCCGAGATATCCGCAGATATATATTGGATTTTTCCCTGACCCTGAGTGTCCGACCCCATGAGACGGTGGTTTTCTCGGCCCCTGGAGGTCCGAGGTCGTTCCCGCTGCACAGATTCATGCGCCAGGGCCTCCAGAAGATAATTCACTTTGGTTTCGCGCTATCTCTAATAGCACCCGAGATATAACCAGATATATATAGGATTTTTCCCTGACCCTGACAGTCCGGCCCCATGAGACGGTGATTTTCTCGGCCCCTTGTGGTCCGAGGTCGATCCCATTGCACAGATTCATGCGCCAGGGCCTCCTACAGACAATGCACTTTGATTTTTTGCGCTATCTCTAATAGCACACGAGATATCACCAGATATATATTGGATTTTTCCCTGACCCTGAGTGACCGGCCCCATGAGACGGTGATTTTCTCGGCTCCTGGTGGTCCGAGGTCGATCCCGCTGCACAGATTCGTGCGCCAGGGCCTCCTACAGACAATGCACTTTGATTTATTGCGCTATCTCTAATAGCAGCCGCGATATCACCAGATATATATTGGATTTTTCAGTGACCCTGACAGTCCGGCCCCATGTGTCGATGGTTTTCTCAGTCCCTCGTGGTGTGAGGTCGATCCCGCTGCACAGATTCATTCGCCAGGCCCCCCTGCAGATAATTCACATTGATTTATTCCGCTATCTCTAATAGCACCCGAGATATCACCAGATATATACTGGATTTTTCCCTGACCCTGACAGTCCGGCCCCATGAGACGGTGGTTTTCTCGGCCCCTGGTGGTCCGAGGTCGTTCCCGCTGCACAGACTCACGGGCCAGGGCCTCCAACAGACAATGCACTTTGGTTTATTGCGCTATCTGTAATAGCACCCGAGATATCACCGGATATATATTGGATTTTTCCCTGACCCTGAGTGTCCGGTCCCATTAGACGGTGGTTTTCTCGGCCCCTGGTGGTCCGAGGTCTTTCCCGCTGCACAGATTCGTGCGCCAGGGCCTCCTGCAGATAATTCACTTTGGTTTATTGCGCTACCTCTAATAGCACCCGAGATATCACCAGATATATATTGGATTTTCCCATGACCCTGAGTGTCCGGCCCCATGAGACGGTGGTTTTTTCGGCCCCCTGGTGGTCCGAGGTCGTTCCCGCTGCACAGATTCATGCGACAAGGCCTCTTGCAGATAATTCACTTTGGTTTATTGCGCTACCTCAAATAGCACCCGTGATATTACCAGATATATATTGGATATTCCCCTGACCCTGTGTGTCCGGCCCCTTGAGACGGTGGTTTTCTCGGCCCCTGGTGGTCCGAGGTCGTTCCCGCTGCACGGATGCATGCGACAGGGCCTCCTGCAGATAATTCACTTTGGTTTATTGTGCTATCTCTAATAGCACCCGAGATATCACCAGATATATATTGGATTTTCCGATGACCCCGAGTGTCCGGCCCCATGAGGCTGTGGCTTTCTCGGCCCCTGGTGGTCCGAGGTCGGTCCCGCTGCACAGATTCATGCGCCAGTGCCTCCTACAGACAATGCACTGTGATTTATTGCATTATCTGTAATAGCACTCGAGATATCACCAGATATATATTGGATTTTCCCATGACCCCGAGTGTCCGGCCCCATGAGGCTGTGGCTTTCTCGGCCCCTGGTGGTCCGAGGTCGGTCCCGCTGCACAGATGCATGCGCCAGGGCCTCCTGCAGATAATTCACTTTAGTTTATTGCGCTATCTCTAATAGCACCCGAGATATCACCAGATATATATTGGATTTTCCCCTGACCCTGAGTGTCCGGCCCCATGAGACGGTGGTTTTCTCGGCCCCTGGTGGTCCGAGGTCGTTCCCGCTGCACAGATTCATGCGCCAGTGCCTCCTACGGACAATGCACTTTGACTCATTGCGCTATCTGTAATAGCACCCGAGATATCACCAGATATATATTGGATTTTCCCCTGACCCTGAGTGTCCAGCCCCATGAGACTGTGGTTTTCACGGCACCCTGGTGGTCCGAGGTCGTTCCCGCTGCACAGATGCATGCGCCAGTGCCTCCTACAGACAATGCACTTTGATTTATTGCGCTATCTGTAATAGCTTCCGAGATATCACCAGATATATATTGGATTTTTCCCTGATCCTGAGTGTCCGGCCCCATGAGACGGTGGTTTTCTCGCCCCCCTGGTGGTCCGAGGTCGTTCCCGCTGCACAGGTGCATGCGCCAGGGCCTCCTGCAGAAAATTCACTTTGGTTTATTGCGCTATCTCTAATAGCACCCGACATATCACCAGATATATATTGGATTTTCCCCTGACCCTGAATGTCCGGCCCCATGAGACTGTGGTTGTCACGGCCCCTGGTGGTCCGAGGTCGTTCCCGCTGCACAGATTCATGCGCCAGTGCCTCCTACAGACAATGCACTTTGATTTATTGCGCTATCTGTAATAGCTTCCGAGATATCACCAGATATATATTGGATTTTTCCCTGATCCTGAGTGTCCAGCCCCATGAGACGGTGGTTTTCTCGCCCCCCTGGTGGTCCGAGGTCGTTCCCGCTGCACAGCTGCATGCGCCAGGGCCTCCTGCTGAAAATTCACTTTGGTTTATTGCGCTATCTCTAATAGCACCCGACATATCACCAGATATATATTGGATTTTCCCCTGACCCTGAATGTCCGGCCCCATGAGACTGTGGTTGTCACGGCCCCTGGTGGTCCGAGGTCGTTCCCGCTGCACGGATGCATGCGACAGGGCCTCCTGCAGATAATTCACTTTGGTTTATTGTGCTATCTCTAATAGCACCCGAGATATCACCAGATATATATTGGATTTTCCGATGACCCCGAGTGTCCGGACCCATGAGGCTGTGGCTTTCTCGGCCCCTGGTGGTCCGAGGTCGGTCCCGCTGCACAGATTCATGCGCCAGTGCCTCCTACAGACAATGCACTGTGATTTATTGCATTATCTGTAATAGCACTCGAGATATCACCAGATATATATTGGATTTTCCCATGACCCCGAGTGTCCGGCCCCATGAGGCTGTGGCTTTCTCGGCCCCTGGTGGTCCGAGGTCGGTCCCGCTGCACAGATGCATGCGCCAGGGCCTCCTGCAGATAATTCACTTTAGTTTATTGCGCTATCTCTAATAGCACCCGAGATATCACCAGATATATATTGGATTTTCCCCTGACCCTGAGTGTCCGGCCCCATGAGACGGTGGTTTTCTCGGCCCCTGGTGGTCCGAGGTCGTTCCCGCTGCACAGATTCATGCGCCAGTGCCTCCTACGGACAATGCACTTTGACTCATTGCGCTATCTGTAATAGCACCCGAGATATCACCAGATATATATTGGATTTTCCCCTGACCCTGAATGTCCGGCCCCATGAGACTGTGGTTGTCACGGCCCCTGGTGGTCCGAGGTCGTTCCCGCTGCACAGATTCATGCGCCAGTGCCTCCTACAGACAATGCACTTTGATTTATTGCGCTATCTGTAATAGCTTCCGAGATATCACCAGATATATATTGGATTTTTCCCTGATCCTGAGTGTCCGGCCCCATGAGACGGTGGTTTTCTCGCCCCCCTGGTGGTCCGAGGTCGTTCCCGCTGCACAGGTGCATGCGCCAGGGCCTCCTGCAGAAAATTCACTTTGGTTTATTGCGCTATCTCTAATAGCACCCGACATATCACCAGATATATATTGGATTTTCCCCTGACCCTGAATGTCCGGCCCCAGGAGACTGTGGTTGTCACGGCCCCTGGTGTTCCGAGGTCGTTCCCGCTGCACAGATTCATGCGCCAGGGCCTCCTACAGACAATGCACTTTGATTTATTGCGCTATCTGTAATAGCAGCCGAGATATCACCAGATATATATTGGATTTTTCCCTGACCCTGAGTGTCCGGCCCCATGAGACGGTGGTTTTCTCGACCCCCTGGTGGTCCGAGGTCGTTCCCGCTGCACAGATGCATGCGACAAGGCCTCTTGCAGATAATTCATTTTGATTTATTGCGCTATCTCTAATAGCACCCGAGATATCACCAGATATATATTGGGGTTTCCCCTGACCCTGAGTGTCCGGCCCCATGAGACTGTGGTTTTCTCGGCCCCCTGGTGTTCCGAGGTCGTTCCCGCTGCACGGATGCATGCGACAGGGCCTCCTGCAGATAATTCACTTTGGTTTATTGTGCTATCTCTAATAGCACCCGAGATATCACCAGATATATATTGGATTTTCCCATGACCCCGAGTGTCCGGCCCCATGAGGCTGTGGCTTTCTCGGCCCCTGGTGGTCCGAGGTCGGTCCCGCTGCACAGATTCATGCGCCAGTGCCTCCTACAGACAATGCACTGTGATTTATTGCATTATCTGTAATAGCACTCGAGATATCACCAGATATATATTGGATTTTCCCATGACCCCGAGTGTCCGGCCCCATGAGGCTGTGGCTTTCTCGGCCCCTGGTGGTCCGAGGTCGGTCCCGCTGCACAGATGCATGCGCCAGGGCCTCCTGCAGATAATTCACTTTAGTTTATTGCGCTATCTCTAATAGCACCCGAGATATCACCAGATATATATTGGATTTTCCCCTGACCCTGAGTGTCCGGCCCCATGAGACGGTGGTTTTCTCGGCCCCTGGTGGTCCGAGGTCGTTCCCGCTGCACAGATTCATGCGCCAGTGCCTCCTACGGACAATGCACTTTGACTCATTGCGCTATCTGTAATAGCACCCGAGATATCACCAGATATATGCTGGATTTTTACATGGCCTTGGGTGACGGATTCCGAATATCTGTAATTTTCTCGGTCCCTGGTGGTCTGAGGTCGTTCCCGCTGCACAGATTCATGCGCCAGGTCCTCCTGCAGATAATTCACTTTTGTTTATTGGGCTATCGGTAATAGCACCCAAGATATCACCAGATATATATTGGATTTTTCCCTGACCCTGAGTGTCCGGCCCCATGGAACGGTGGTTTTATCGGCCCCTGGTGGTCCGAGGTCGTTCCCGCTGCACAGATTCATGCGCCAGGGCCTCCTACAGACAATGCATTTTGATTTATTGCGCTATCTGTAACAGCACCCGAGATATCACCAGATATATATTGGATTTTTCCCTGACCCTGAGTGTCCGGCCCCATGACACGGTGGATTTCTCGGCCCCTGGTGGTCCGAGGTGATTCCCGCTGCACAGATTCATGCGCCAGGGCCTCCTGCAGATAATTCACTTTGGACTATTGCGCTATCTCTAGTAGCACCCGAGATATCACCAGATATATATTGGATTTTTCCCTGACCCTGAGTGTCCGGCCCCATGAGACTGTGCTTTTCTCGGCCCCCTGGTGGTCCGAGGTCGTTCCCGCTGCACGGATGCATGCGCCAGGTCCTCCTGCAGATAATTCACTTTGGTTTATTGCGCTATCTCTAATAGCACCCGAGATATCACCAGATATATATGGGATTTTCCCCTGACCCTGAGTGTCCGGCGCCATGAGACGGTGGTTTTCTCGGCCCCCGGTGGTCCGAGGTCGTTCCAGCTGCACAGATCCATGCGCCAGGGCCTCCTACAGACAATGCACTTTGATTTATTGCGCTATCTGTAATAGCACCCGAGATATCACCAGATATATATTGGATTTTTCCCTGACCATGAGTGTCCGGCCCCATGAGACGCTGGTTTTCTCGGCCCCTGGTTGTCCGAGGTCGTTGCCGCTGCACAGATTCATACGTCAGGGCCTCCTGCAGATAATTCACTTTGGTTTTTTGTGCTATCTCTAATAGCACCCGAGATATCACCAGATATACAGTGGGTTTTTCTCTGACCCTGAGTGTCCGGCCCCATGAGACGGTGGTTTTCTCGGCCCCTGGTGGTCCGAGGTAATTCCCGCTGCACAGATTCATGCGCCAGGGCCTCCTGCAGATAATTCACTTTGGTTTATTGCGCTATCTCTAATAGCACCCGGGATATCACCTGATATATATTGGACTTTTCTCTGACCATGAGTGTCCGGCCCCATGAGATGGTGGTTTTCTCGGCCCCTGGTGGTCCGAGGTCGTTCCCGCTGCACAGATGCATGCGCCAGGTCCTCCTGCAGATAATTCACTTTGGTTTATTGCGGTATCTCTAATAGCACCCGTGATATCACCAGATATATATTGGATTTTCCCCTGACCCTGAGTGATCGGCCCCATGAGACGGTAGTTTTCTCGGCCCCTGGTGGTCCGAGGTCGTTCCCGCTGCACAGATTCATGCGCCAGGGCCTCCTACAGACAATGCACTTTGATTTATTGCGCTATCTGTAATAGCACCCGAGATATCAACAGATATATATTGGATTTTTCCCTGACCCTGAGTGTCCGGCCCCATGACACGGTGGATTTCTCGGCCCCTGGTGGTCCGAGGTCGTTCCCGCTGCGCAGATTCATGCGCCAGGGCCTCCTGCAGATAATTCACTTTGGATTATTGCGCTATCTCTAGTAGCACCCGAGATATCACCAGATATATATTGGATTTTCCCCTGACCCTGAGTGTCCGGCCCCATGAGACTGTGGTTTTCTCGGCCCTCTGGTGGCCCGAGGTCGTTCCCGCTGCACAGATGCATGCGCCAGGTCCTCCTGCAGATGATTCACTTTGGTTTATTGCGCTATCTCTAATAGCACCCGAGATATCACCAGATGTATATTGGATTTTCCCCTGACCCTGAGTGTCCGGCCCCATGAGGCTGTGGCTTTCTCGGCCCCTGGTGGTCCGAGGTCGGTCCCGCTGCACAGATTCATGCGCCAGTGCCTCCTACAGACAATGCACTGTGATTTATTGCATTATCTGTAATAGCACTCGAGATATCACCAGATATATATTGCATTTTCCCACGACCCCGAGTGTCCGGCCCCATGAGGCTGTGGCTTTCTCGGACCCTGGTGGTCCGAGGTCGGTCCCGCTGCACAGATGCATGCGCCAGGGCCTCCTGCAGATAATTCACTTTAGTTTATTGCGCTATCTCTAATAGCACCCGAGATATCACCAGATATATATTGGATTTTCCCCTGACCCTGAGTGTCCGGCCCCATGAGACGGTGGTTTTCTCGGCCCCTGGTGGTCCGAGGTCGTTCCCGCTGCACAGATTCATGCGCCAGTGCCTCCTACGGACAATGCACTTTGACTCATTGCGCTATCTGTAATAGCACCCGAGATATCACCAGATATATGCTGGATTTTTACATGGCCTTGGGTGACGGATTCCGAATATCTGTAATTTTCTCGGTCCCTGGTGGTCTGAGGTCGTTCCCGCTGCACAGATTCATGCGCCAGGTCCTCCTGCAGATAATTCACTTTTGTTTATTGGGCTATCGGTAATAGCACCCAAGATATCACCAGATATATATTGGATTTTTCCCTGACCCTGAGTGTCCGGCCCCATGGAACGGTGGTTTTATCGGCCCCTGGTGGTCCGAGGTCGTTCCCGCTGCACAGATTCATGCGCCAGGGCCTCCTACAGACAATGCATTTTGATTTATTGCGCTATCTGTAACAGCACCCGAGATATCACCAGATATATATTGGATTTTTCCCTGACCCTGCGTGTCCGGCCCCATGACACGGTGGATTTCTCGGCCCCTGGTGGTCCGAGGTGATTCCCGCTGCACAGATTCATGCGCCAGGGCCTCCTGCAGATAATTCACTTTGGACTATTGCGCTATCTCTAGTAGCACCCGAGATATCACCAGATATATATTGGATTTTTCCCTGACCCTGAGTGTCCGGCCCCATGAGACTGTGCTTTTCTCGGCCCCCTGGTGGTCCGAGGTCGTTCCCGCTGCACGGATGCATGCGCCAGGTCCTCCTGCAGATAATTCACTTTGGTTTATTGCGCTATCTCTAATAGCACCCGAGATATCACCAGATATATATGGGATTTTCCCCTGACCCTGAGTGTCCGGCGCCATGAGACGGTGGTTTTCTCGGCCCCCGGTGGTCCGAGGTCGTTCCAGCTGCACAGATCCATGCGCCAGGGCCTCCTACAGACAATGCACTTTGATTTATTGCGCTATCTGTAATAGCACCCGAGATATCACCAGATATATATTGGATTTTTCCCTGACCATGAGTGTCCGGCCCCATGAGACGCTGGTTTTCTCGGCCCCTGGTTGTCCGAGGTCGTTGCCGCTGCACAGATTCATACGCCAGGGCCTCCTGCAGATAATTCACTTTGGTTTTTTGTGCTATCTCTAATAGCACCCGAGATATCACCAGATATACAGTGGGTTTTTCTCTGACCCTGAGTGTCCGGCCCCATGAGACGGTGGTTTTCTCGGCCCCTGGTGGTCCGAGGTAATTCCCGCTGCACAGATTCATGCGCCAGGGCCTCCTGCAGATAATTCACTTTGGTTTATTGCGCTATCTCTAATAGCACCCGGGATATCACCTGATATATATTGGACTTTTCTCTGACCATGAGTGTCCGGCCCCATGAGATGGTGGTTTTCTCGGCCCCTGGTGGTCCGAGGTCGTTCCCGCTGCACAGATGCATGCGCCAGGTCCTCCTGCAGATAATTCACTTTGGTTTATTGCGGTATCTCTAATAGCACACGTGATATCTCCAGATATATATTGGATTTTCCCCTGACCCTGAGTGATCGGCCCCATGAGACGGTGGTTTTCTCGGCCCCTGGTGGTCCGAGGTCGTTCCCGCTGCACAGATTCATGCGCCAGGGCCTCCTACAGACAATGCACTTTGATTTATTGCGCTATCTGTAATAGCACCCGAGATATCACCAGATATATATTGGATTTTTCCCGGACCCTGAGTGTCCGGCCCCATGACACGGTGGATTTCTCGGCCCCTGGTGGTCCGAGGTCGTTCCGGCTGCGCAGATTCATGCGCCAGTGCCTCCTGCAGATAATTCACTTTGGATTATTGCGCTATCTCTAGTAGCACCCGAGATATCACCAGATATATATTGGATTTTCCCCTGACCCTGAGTGTCCGGCCCCATGAGACTGTGGTTTTCTCGGCCCTCTGGTGGCCCGAGGTCGTTCCCGCTGCACAGATGCATGCGCCAGGTCCTCCTGCAGATGATTCACTTTGGTTTATTGCGCTATCTCTAATAGCACACGAGATATCACCAGATGTATATTGGATTTTCCCCTGACCCTGAGTGTCCGGCCCCATGAGACGGAGGTTTTCTCGGCCCCTGGTGGTCCGAGGTCGTTCCCGCTGCACAGATTCATGCGCCAGTGCCTCCTACGGACAATGCACTTTGATTCATTGCGCTATCTGTAATAGCACCCGAGATATCACCAGATATATATTGGATTTTTCCCTGACCCTGAGTGTCCGGCCCCATGAGACTGTGGTTTTCTCGGACCCTGGTGGTCCGAGGTCGTTCCCGTTGCACAGATTCATGCGCCAGGGCCTCCTGCAGATAATTCACTTTGGTTTATTGCGCTATGTCTAATAACACCCGAGATATAACCAGATATATATTGCATTTTCCCCTGACCCTGAGTGTCCGGCCCCATGAGACGGTGGTTTTCTCGGCCCCTGGTGGTCCGAGGTCGTTCTCGCACCCGAGAAACATGCGCCAGGGCCTCCTACAGACAATGCACTTTGATTTATTGCGCTATCTGTAATAGCACCCGAGATATCATCAGATATATATTGAATTTTTCCCTGACCATGAGTGTCCGGCCCCATGAGACGGTGGTTTTCTCGGCCCCTGGTGGTCCGAGGTCGTTCCGGCTGCACAGATTCATGCGCCAGGGCCTCCTACAGACAATGCACTTTGATTTATGGCGCTATGTCTAATAGCACCCGAGATATCACCAGATATATATTGGATTTTCCCCTGACCCTGAGTGTCCGGCCCCATGAGACTGTGGTTTTCACGGCCCCCTGGTGGTCCGAGGTCGTTCCCGCTGCACAGATGCATGCGCCAGTACCTCCTACAGACAATGCACTTTGATTTATTGCGCTATCTGTAATAGCTCCCGAGATATCACCAGATATATATTGGATTTTTCCCTGACCCTGAGTGCCCGGCCCCATGAGACGGTGGTTTTCTCGCCCCCCTGGTGGTCCGAGGTCGTTCCCGCTGCACAGATGCATGCGCCAGGGCCTCCTGCAGAAAATTCACTTTGGTTTATTGCGCTATCTCTAATAGCACCCGACATATCACCAGATATATATTGGATTTTCCCCTGACCCCGAATGTCCGGCCCCATGAGACTGTAGTTTTTACGGCCCCTGGTGGTCCGAGGTCGTTCCCGCTGCACAGATTCATGCGCCAGGGCCTCCTACAGACAATGCACTTTGATTTATTGCGCTATCTGTAATAGCAGCCGAGATATCACCAGATATATATTGGATTTTTCCCTGACCCTGAGTGTCCGGCCCCATGAGACGGTGGTTTTCTCGACCCCCTGGTGGTCCGAGGTCGTTCCCGCTGCACAGATGCATGCGCCAAGGCCTCTTGCAGATAATTCACTTTGGTTTATTGCGCTACCTCAAATAGCACCCGTGATATCACCAGATATATATTGGATATTCCCCTGACCCTGAGTGTCCGGCCCCTTGAGACGGTGGTTTTCTCGGCCCCTGGTGGTCCGAGGTCGTTCCCGCTGCACAGATTCATGCGCCAGGGCCCCTGCAGATAATTCACTTTGGTTTATTGCGCTATCTCTAATACCACCCGAGATATCACCAGATATATATCGGATTTTCCCCTGACCCTGAGTGTCCGGCCCCATGAGACGGTGGTTTTCTCGGCCCCTGGTGGTCCGAGGTCGTTCCCGCAGCCCAGATTCATGCGCCAGGGCCTCCTACAGACAATGCACTTTGATTTATTGCGCTATCTGTAATAGCACCCGAGATATCACCAGATATATATTGGATTTTTCCCTGACCCTGAGTTTCAGGCCCCATGAGACGGTGGTTTTCTCGGCCCCTGGTGGTCCGATGGCGTTCCTGCTGCACAGATTCATGCGCAAGGGCCTCCTAAGGACAATGCACTTTGATTTATTGCGCTGTCTCTAATAGCACCCTAGATATCACCAGATATATATTTGATTTTTCCCTGACCCTGAGTGTCCGGCCCCATGAGACGGTGGTTTTCTCGGCCCCTGGTGGTCGGAGGTCGATCCCGCTGCCCAGGTTCATGCGCCAGGGCCTCCTACAGACAATGCACTTTGATTTATTGCGCTATCTGTAATAGCACCCGAGATATCACCAGATATATATTGGATTTTTCCCTGACCCTGAGTGTCCGGCCCCATGAGACGGTGGTTTTCTCGCCCCCCTGGTGGTCCGAGGTCGTTCCCGCTGCACAGGTGCATGCGCCAGGGCCTCCTGCAGAAAATTCACTTTGGTTTATTGCGCTATCTCTAATAGCACCCGACATATCACCAGATATATATTGGATTTTCCCCTGACCCTGAATGTCCGGCCCCATGAGACTGTGGTTGTCACGGCCCCTGGTGGTCCGAGGTCGTTCCCGCTGCACAGATTCATGCGCCAGTGCCTCCTACAGACAATGCACTTTGATTTATTGCGCTATCTGTAATAGCTTCCGAGATATCACCAGATATATATTGGATTTTTCCCTGATCCTGAGTGTCCAGCCCCATGAGACGGTGGTTTTCTCGCCCCCCTGGTGGTCCGAGGTCGTTCCCGCTGCACAGCTGCATGCGCCAGGACCTCCTGCTGAAAATTCACTTTGGTTTATTGCGCTATCTCTAATAGCACCCGACATATCACCAGATATATATTGGATTTTCCCCTGACCCTGAATGTCCGGCCCCATGAGACTGTGGTTGTCACGGCCCCTGGTGGTCCGAGGTCGTTCCCGCTGCACGGATGCATGCGACAGGGCCTCCTGCAGATAATTCACTTTGGTTTATTGTGCTATCTCTAATAGCACCCGAGATATCACCAGATATATATTGGATTTTCCGATGACCCCGAGTGTCCGGACCCATGAGGCTGTGGCTTTCTCGGCCCCTGGTGGTCCGAGGTCGGTCCCGCTGCACAGATTCATGCGCCAGTGCCTCCAACAGACAATGCACTGTGATTTATTGCATTATCTGTAATAGCACTCGAGATATCACCAGATATATATTGGATTTTCCCATGACCCCGAGTGTCCGGCCCCATGAGGCTGTGGCTTTCTCGGCCCCTGGTGGTCCGAGGTCGGTCCCGCTGCACAGATGCATGCGCCAGGGCCTCCTGCAGATAATTCACTTTAGTTTATTGCGCTATCTCTAATAGCACCCGAGATATCACCAGATATATATTGGATTTTCCCCTGACCCTGAGTGTCCGGCCCCATGAGACGGTGGTTTTCTCGGCCCCTGGTGGTCCGAGGTCGTTCCCGCTGCACAGATTCATGCGCCAGTGCCTCCTACGGACAATGCACTTTGACTCATTGCGCTATCTGTAATAGCACCCGAGATATCACCAGATATATATTGGATTTTCCCCTGACCCTGAATGTCCGGCCCCATGAGACTGTGGTTGTCACGGCCCCTGGTGGTCCGAGGTCGTTCCCGCTGCACAGATTCATGCGCCAGTGCCTCCTACAGACAATGCACTTTGATTTATTGCGCTATCTGTAATAGCTTCCGAGATATCACCAGATATATATTGGATTTTTCCCTGACCCTGAGTGTCCGGCCCCATGAGACGGTGGTTTTCTCGACCCCCTGGTGGTCCGAGGTCGTTCCCGCTGCACAGATGCATGCGACAAGGCCTCTTGCAGATAATTCATTTTGATTTATTGCGCTATCTCTAATAGCACCCGAGATATCACCAGATATATATTGGGGTTTCCCCTGACCCTGAGTGTCCGGCCCCATGAGACTGTGGTTTTCTCGGCCCCCTGGTGTTCCGAGGTCGTTCCCGCTGCACGGATGCATGCGACAGGGCCTCCTGCAGATAATTCACTTTGGTTTATTGTGCTATCTCTAATAGCACCCGAGATATCACCAGATATATATTGGATTTTCCCATGACCCCGAGTGTCCGGCCCCATGAGGCTGTGGCTTTCTCGGACCCTGGTGGTCCGAGGTCGGTCCCGCTGCACAGATTCATGCGCCAGTGCCTCCTACAGACAATGCACTGTGATTTATTGCATTATCTGTAATAGCACTCGAGATATCACCAGATATATATTGGATTTTCCCATGACCCCGAGTGTCCGGCCCCATGAGGCTGTGGCTTTCTCGGCCCCTGGTGGTCCGAGGTCGGTCCCGCTGCACAGATGCATGCGCCAGGGCCTCCTGCAGATAATTCACTTTAGTTTATTGCGCTATCTCTAATAGCACCCGAGATATCACCAGATATATATTGGATTTTCCCCTGACCCTGAGTGTCCGGCCCCATGAGACGGTGGTTTTCTCGGCCCCTGGTGGTCCGAGGTCGTTCCCGCTGCACAGATTCATGCGCCAGTGCCTCCTACGGACAATGCACTTTGACTCATTGCGCTATCTGTAATAGCACCCGAGATATCACCAGATATATGCTGGATTTTTACATGGCCTTGGGTGACGGATTCCGAATATCTGTAATTTTCTCGGTCCCTGGTGGTCTGAGGTCGTTCCCGCTGCACAGATTCATGCGCCAGGTCCTCCTGCAGATAATTCACTTTTGTTTATTGGGCTATCGGTAATAGCACCCAAGATATCACCAGATATATATTGGATTTTTCCCTGACCCTGAGTGTCCGGCCCCATGGAACGGTGGTTTTATCGGCCCCTGGTGGTCCGAGGTCGTTCCCGCTGCACAGATTCATGCGCCAGGGCCTCCTACAGACAATGCATTTTGATTTATTGCGCTATCTGTAACAGCACCCGAGATATCACCAGATATATATTGGATTTTTCCCTGACCCTGAGTGTCCGGCCCCATGACACGGTGGATTTCTCGGCCCCTGGTGGTCCGAGGTGATTCCCGCTGCACAGATTCATGCGCCAGGGCCTCCTGCAGATAATTCACTTTGGACTATTGCGCTATCTCTAGTAGCACCCGAGATATCACCAGATATATATTGGATTTTTCCCTGACCCTGAGTGTCCGGCCCCATGAGACTGTGCTTTTCTCGGCCCCCTGGTGGTCCGAGGTCGTTCCCGCTGCACGGATGCATGCGCCAGGTCCTCCTGCAGATAATTCACTTTTGTTTATTGGGCTATCGGTAATAGCACCCAAGATATCACCAGATATATATTGGATTTTTCCCTGACCCTGAGTGTCCGGCCCCATGGAACGGTGGTTTTATCGGCCCCTGGTGGTCCGAGGTCGTTCCCGCTGCACAGATTCATGCGCCAGGGCCTCCTACAGACAATGCATTTTGATTTATTGCGCTATCTGTAACAGCACCCGAGATATCACCAGATATATATTGGATTTTTCCCTGACCCTGAGTGTCCGGCCCCATGACACGGTGGATTTCTCGGCCCCTGGTGGTCCGAGGTGATTCCCGCTGCACAGATTCATGCGCCAGGGCCTGCTGCAGATAATTCACTTTGGACTATTGCGCTATCTCTAGTAGCACCCGAGATATCACCAGATATATATTGGATTTTTCCCTGACCCTGAGTGTCCGGCCCCATGAGACTGTGCTTTTCTCGGCCCCCTGGTGGTCCGAGGTCGTTCCCGCTGCACGGATGCATGCGCCAGGTCCTCCTGCAGATAATTCACTTTGGTTTATTGCGCTATCTCTAATAGCACTCGAGATATCACCAGATATATATGGGATTTTCCCCTGACCCTGAGTGTCCGGCGCCATGAGACGGTGGTTTTCTCGGCCCCCGGTGGTCCGAGGTCGTTCCAGCTGCACAGATCCATGCGCCAGGGCCTCCTACAGACAATGCACTTTGATTTATTGCGCTATCTGTAATAGCACCCGAGATATCACCAGATATATATTGGATTTTTCCCTGACCATGAGTGTCCGGCCCCATGAGACGCTGGTTTTCTCGGCCCCTGGTTGTCCGAGGTCGTTGCCGCTGCACAGATTCATGCGCCAGGGCCTCCTGCAGATAATTCACTTTGGTTTTTTGTGCTATCTCTAATAGCACCCGAGATATCACCAGATATACAGTGGGTTTTTCTCTGACCCTGAGTGTCCGGCCCCATGAGACGGTGGTTTTCTCGGCCCCTGGTGGTCCGAGGTAATTCCCGCTGCACAGATTCATGCGCCAGGGCCTCCTGCAGATAATTCACTTTGGTTTATTGCGCTATCTCTAATAGCACCCGGGATATCACCTGATATATATTGGACTTTTCTCTGACCATGAGTGTCCGGCCCCATGAGATGGTGGTTTTCTCGGCCCCTGGTGGTCCGAGGTCGTTCCCGCTGCACAGATGCATGCGCCAGGTCCTCCTGCAGATAATTCACTTTGGTTTATTGCGGTATCTCTAATAGCACCCGTGATATCACCAGATATATATTGGATTTTCCCCTGACCCTGAGTGATCGGCCCCATGAGACGGTAGTTTTCTCGGCCCCTGGTGGTCCGAGGTCGTTCCCGCTGCACAGATTCATGCGCCAGGGCCTCCTACAGACAATGCACTTTGATTTATTGCGCTATCTGTAATAGCACCCGAGATATCAACAGATATATATTGGATTTTTCCCTGACCCTGAGTGTCCGGCCCCATGACACGGTGGATTTCTCGGCCCCTGGTGGTCCGAGGTCGTTCCCGCTGCGCAGATTCATGCGCCAGGGCCTCCTGCAGATAATTCACTTTAGATTATTGCGCTATCTCTAGTAGCACCCGAGATATCACCAGATATATATTGGATTTTCCCCTGACCCTGAGTGTCCGGCCCCATGAGACTGTGGTTTTCTCGGCCCTCTGGTGGCCCGAGGTCGTTCCCGCTGCACAGATGCATGCGCCAGGTCCTCCTGCAGATGATTCACTTTGGTTTATTGCGCTATCTCTAATAGCACCCGAGATATCACCAGATGTATATTGGATTTTCCCCTGACCCTGAGTGTCCGGCCCCATGAGGCTGTGGCTTTCTCGGCCCCTGGTGGTCCGAGGTCGGTCCCGCTGCACAGATTCATGCGCCAGTGCCTCCTACAGACAATGCACTGTGATTTATTGCATTATCTGTAATAGCACTCGAGATATCACCAGATATATATTGCATTTTCCCACGACCCCGAGTGTCCGGCCCCATGAGGCTGTGGCTTTCTCGGCCCCTGGTGGTCCGAGGTCGGTCCCGCTGCACAGATGCATGCGCCAGGGCCTCCTGCAGATAATTCACTTTAGTTTATTGCGCTATCTCTAATAGCACCCGAGATATCACCAGATATATATTGGATTTTCCCCTGACCCTGAGTGTCCGGCCCCATGAGACGGTGGTTTTCTCGGCCCCTGGTGGTCCGAGGTCGTTCCCGCTGCACAGATTCATGCGCCAGTGCCTCCTACGGACAATGCACTTTGACTCATTGCGCTATCTGTAATAGCACCCGAGATATCACCAGATATATGCTGGATTTTTACATGGCCTTGGGTGACGGATTCCGAATATCTGTAATTTTCTCGGTCCCTGGTGGTCTGAGGTCGTTCCCGCTGCACAGATTCATGCGCCAGGTCCTCCTGCAGATAATTCACTTTTGTTTATTGGGCTATCGGTAATAGCACCCAAGATATCACCAGATATATATTGGATTTTTCCCTGACCCTGAGTGTCCGGCCCCATGGAACGGTGGTTTTATCGGCCCCTGGTGGTCCGAGGTCGTTCCCGCTGCACAGATTCATGCGCCAGGGCCTCCTACAGACAATGCATTTTGATTTATTGCGCTATCTGTAACAGCACCCGAGATATCACCAGATATATATTGGATTTTTCCCTGACCCTGCGTGTCCGGCCCCATGACACGGTGGATTTCTCGGCCCCTGGTGGTCCGAGGTGATTCCCGCTGCACAGATTCATGCGCCAGGGCCTCCTGCAGATAATTCACTTTGGACTATTGCGCTATCTCTAGTAGCACCCGAGATATCACCAGATATATATTGGATTTTTCCCTGACCCTGAGTGTCCGGCCCCATGAGACTGTGCTTTTCTCGGCCCCCGGTGGTCCGAGGTCGTTCCAGCTGCACAGATCCATGCGCCAGGGCCTCCTACAGACAATGCACTTTGATTTATTGCGCTATCTGTAATAGCACCCGAGATATCACCAGATATATATTGGATTTTTCCCTGACCATGAGTGTCCGGCCCCATGAGACGCTGGTTTTCTCGGCCCCTGGTTGTCCGAGGTCGTTGCCGCTGCACAGATTCATACGCCAGGGCCTCCTGCAGATAATTCACTTTGGTTTTTTGTGCTATCTCTAATAGCACCCGAGATATCACCAGATATACAGTGGGTTTTTCTCTGACCCTGAGTGTCCGGCCCCATGAGACGGTGGTTTTCTCGGCCCCTGGTGGTCCAAGGTAATTCCCGCTGCACAGATTCATGCGCCAGGGCCTCCTGCAGATAATTCACTTTGGTTTATTGCGCTATCTCTAATAGCACCCGGGATATCACCTGATATATATTGGACTTTTCTCTGACCATGAGTGTCCGGCCCCATGAGATGGTGGTTTTCTCGGCCCCTGGTGGTCCGAGGTCGTTCCCGCTGCACAGATGCATGCGCCAGGTCCTCCTGCAGATAATTCACTTTGGTTTATTGCGGTATCTCTAATAGCACCCGTGATATCACCAGATATATATTGGATTTTCCCCTGACCCTGAGTGATCGGCCCCATGAGACGGTGGTTTTCTCGGCCCCTGGTGGTCCGAGGTCGTTCCCGCTGCACAGATTCATGCGCCAGGGCCTCCTACAGACAATGCACTTTGATTTATTGCGCTATCTGTAATAGCACCCGAGATATCACCAGATATATATTGGATTTTTCCCTGACCCTGAGTGTCCGGCCCCATGACACGGTGGATTTCTCGGCCCCTGGTGGTCCGAGGTCGTTCCGGCAGCGCAGATTCATGCGCCAGTGCCTCCTGCAGATAATTCACTTTGGATTATTGCGCTATCTCTAGTAGCACCCGAGATATCACCAGATATATATTGGATTTTCCCCTGACCCTGAGTGTCCGGCCCCATGAGACTGTGGTTTTCTCGGCCCTCTGGTGGCCCGAGGTCGTTCCCGCTGCACAGATGCATGCGCCAGGTCCTCCGGCAGATGATTCACTTTGGTTTATTGCGCTATCTCTAATAGCACACGAGATATCACCAGATGTATATTGGATTTTCCCCTGACCCTGAGTGTCCGGCCCCATGAGACGGAGGTTTTCTCGGCCCCTGGTGGTCCGAGGTCGTTCCCGCTGCACAGATTCATGCGCCAGTGCCTCCTACGGACAATGCACTTTGATTCATTGCGCTATCTGTAATAGCACCCGAGATATCACCAGATATATATTGGATTTTTCCCTGACCCTGAGTGTCCGGCCCCATGAGACTGTGGTTTTCTCGGACCCTGGTGGTCCGAGGTCGTTCCCGTTGCACAGATTCATGCGCCAGGGCCTCCTGCAGATAATTCACTTTGGTTTATTGCGCTATGTCTAATAACACCCGAGATATAACCAGATATATATTGCATTTTCCCCTGACCCTGAGTGTCCGGCCCCATGAGACGGTGGTTTTCTCGGCCCCTGGTGGTCCGAGGTCGTTCTCGCACCCGAGAAACATGCGCCAGGGCCTCCTACAGACAATGCACTTTGATTTATTGCGCTATCTGTAATAGCACCCGAGATATCATCAGATATATATTGAATTTTTCCCTGACCATGAGTGTCCGGCCCCATGAGACGGTGGTTTTCTCGGCCCCTGGTGGTCCGAGGTCGTTCCGGCTGCACAGATTCATGCGCCAGGGCCTCCTACAGACAATGCACTTTGATTTATTGCGCTATGTCTAATAGCACCCGAGATATCACCAGATATATATTGGATTTTCCCCTGACCCTGAGTGTCCGGCCCCATGAGACTGTGGTTTTCACGGCCCCCTGGTGGTCCGAGGTCGTTCCCGCTGCACAGATGCATGCGCCAGTGCCTCCTACAGACAATGCACTTTGATTTATTGCGCTATCTGTAATAGCTCCCGAGATATCACCAGATATATATTGGATTTTTCCCTGACCCTGAGTGCCCGGCCCCATGAGACGGTGGTTTTCTCGACCCCCTGGTGGTCCGAGGTCGTTCCCGCTGCACAGATGCATGCGCCAAGGCCTCTTGCAGATAATTCACTTTGGTTTATTGCGCTACCTCAAATAGCACCCGTGATATCACCAGATATATATTGGATATTCCCCTGACCCTGAGTGTCCGGCCCCTTGAGACGGTGGTTTTCTCGGCCCCTGGTGGTCCGAGGTCGTTCCCGCTGCACAGATTCATGCGCCAGGGCCCCTGCAGATAATTCACTTTGGTTTATTGCGCTATCTCTAATAACACCCGAGATATCACCAGATATATATCGGATTTTCCCCTGACCCTGAGTGTCCGGCCCCATGAGACGGTGGTTTTCTCGGCCCCTGGTGGTCCGAGGTCGTTCCCGCAGCCCAGATTCATGCGCCAGGGCCTCCTACAGACAATGCACTTTGATTTATTGCGCTATCTGTAATAGCACCCGAGATATCACCAGATATATATTGGATTTTTCCCTGACCCTGAGTTTCCGGCCCCATGAGACGGTGGTTTTCTCGGCCCCTGGTGGTCCGATGGCGTTCCTGCTGCACAGATTCATGCGCAAGGGCCTCCTAAGGACAATGCACTTTGATTTATTGCGCTGTCTCTAATAGCACCCTAGATATCACCAGATATATATTTGATTTTTCCCTGACCCTGAGTGTCCGGCCCCATGAGACGGTGGTTTTCTCGGCCCCTGGTGGTCGGAGGTCGATCCCGCTGCCCAGGTTCATGCGCCAGGGCCTCCTACAGACAATGCACTTTGATTTATTGCGCTATCTGTAATAGCACCCGAGATATCACCAGATATATATTGGATTTTTCCCTGACCCTGAGTGTCCGGCCCCATGACACGGTGGATTTCTCGGCCCCTGGTGGTCCGAGGTCGTTCCCGCTGCACAGATTCATGCGCCAGGGCCTCCTGCAGATAATTCACTTTGGATTATTGCGCTATCTCTAGTAGCACCCGAGATATCACCAGATATATATTGGATTTTTCCCTGACCCTGAGTGTCCGGCCCCATGAGACTGTGGTTTTCTCGGCCCCTGGTGGTCCGAGGTCGTTCCCGTTGCACAGATTCATGCGCCAGGGCCTCCTGCAGATAATTCACTTTGGTTTATTGCGCTATCTCTAATAACACCCGAGATATAACCAGATATATATTGGATTTTCCCCTGACCCTGAGTGTCCGGCCCCATGAGACGGTGGTTTTCTCGGCCCCTGGTGGTCCGAGGTCGTTCTCGCACCCGAGAATCATGCGCCAGGGCCTCCTACAGACAATGCACTTTGATTTATTGCGCTATCTCTAATAGCACCCGAGATATCACCAGATATATATTGGATTTTCCCCTGTCCCTGAGTGTCCGGCCCCATGAGACTGTGGTTTTCACGGCACCCTGGTGGTCCGAGGTCGTTCCCGCTGCACAGATGCATGCGCCGGTGCCTCCTACAGACAATGCACTTTGCTTTATTGCGCTATCTGTAATAGCTTCCGAGATATCACCAGATATATATTGGATTTTTCCCTGATCCTGAGTGTCCGGCCCCATGAGACGGTGGTTTTCTCGCCCCCCTGGTGGTCCGAGGTCGTTCCCGCTGCACAGGTGCATGCGCCAGGGCCTCCTGCAGAAAATTCACTTTGGTTTATTGCGCTACCTCAAATAGCACCCGTGATATCACCAGATATATATTGGATATTCCCCTGACCCTGAGTGTCCGGCCCCTTGAGACGGTGGTTTTCTCGGCCCCTGGTGGTCCGAGGTCGTTCCCGCTGCACAGATTCATGCGCCAGGGTCCCTGCAGATAATTCACTTTGGTTTATTGCGCTATCTCTAATAACACCCGAGATATCACCAGATATATATTGGATTTTCCCCTGACCCTGAGTGTCCGGCCCCATGAGACGGTGGTTTTCTCGGCCCCTGGTGGTCCGAGGTCATTCCCGCAGCCCAGATTCATGCGCCAGGGCCTCCTACAGACAATGCGCTTTGATTTATTGCGCTATCTGTAATAGCACCCGAGATATCACCAGATATATATTGGATTTTTCCCTGACCCTGAGTGTCCGGCCCCATGAGACTGTGGTTTTCTCGGCCCCCTGGTGTTCCGAGGTCGTTCCCGCTGCACGGATGCATGCGACAGGGCCTCCTGCAGATAATTCTCTTTGGTTTATTGTGCTATCTCTAATAGCACCCGAGATATCACCAGATATATATTGGATTTTCCCATGACCCCGAGTGTCCGGCCCCATGAGGCTGTGGCTTTCTCGGCCCCTGGTGGTCCGAGGTCGGTCCCGCTGCACAGATTCATGCGCCAGGGCCTCCTACAGACAATGCGCTTTGATTTATTGCGCTATCTGTAATAGCACCCGAGATATCACCAGATATATATTGGATTTTCCCCTGACCCTGAGTGTCCGGCCCCATGGAACGGTGGTTTTATCGGCCCCTGGTGGTCCGAGGTCGTTCCCGCTGCACAGATTCATGCGCCAGGGCCTCCTACAGACAATGCATTTTGATTTATTGCGCTATCTGTAACAGCACCCGAGATATCACCAGATATATATTGGATTTTTCCCTGACCCTGAATGTCCGGCCCCATGACACGGTGGATGTCTCGGCCCCTGGTGGTCCGAGGTGATTCCCGCTGCACAGATTCATGCGCCAGGGCCTCCTGCAGATAATTCACTTTGGACTATTGCGCTATCTCTAGTAGCACCCGAGATATCACCAGATATATATTGGATTTTTCCCTGACCCTGAGTGTCCGGCCCCATGAGACTGTGCTTTTCTCGGCCCCCTGGTGGTCCGAGGTCGTTCCCGCTGCACGGATGCATGCGCCAGGTCCTCCTGCAGATAATTCACTTTGGTTTATTGCGCTATCTCTAATAGCACACGAGATATCACCAGATATATATGGGATTTTCCCCTGACCCTGAGTGTCCGGCGCCATGAGACGGTGGTTTTCTCGGCCCCCGGTGGTCCGAGGTCGTTCCAGCTGCACAGATCCATGCGCCAGGGCCTCCTACAGACAATGCACTTTGATTTATTGCGCTATCTGTAATAGCACCCGAGATATCACCAGATATATATTGGATTTTTCCCTGACCATGAGTGTCCGGCCCCATGAGACGCTGGTTTTCTCGGCCCCTGGTTGTCCGAGGTCGTTGCCGCTGCACAGATTCATGCGCCAGGGCCTCCTGCAGATAATTCACTTTGGTTTATTGCGGTATCTCTAATAGCACCCGAGATATCACCAGATATATATTGGATTTTTCCCTGACCCTGAGTGTCCGGCCCCATGAGACTGTGGTTTTCTCGGCCCCCTGGTGGTCCGAGGTCTTTCCCGCTGCACAGATGCATGCGACAGGGCCGCCTGCAGATAATTCATTTTGATTTATTGCGCTATCTCTAATAGCACCCGAGATATCACCAGATATATATTGGGGTTTCCCCTGACCCTGAGTGTCCGGCCCCATGAGACTGTGGTTTTCTCGGCCCCCTGGTGTTCCGAGGTCGTTCCCGCTGCACGGATGCATGCGACAGGGCCTCCTGCAGATAATTCACTTTGGTTTATTGTGCTATCTCTAATAGCACCCGAGATATCACCAGATATATATTGGATTTTCCCATGACCCCGAGTGTCCGGCCCCATGAGGCTGTGGCTTTCTCGGCCCCTGGTGGTCCGAGGTCGTTCCCGCTGCACAGATTCATGCGCCAGTGCCTCCTACAGACAATGCACTTTAATTTATTGCGCTATATGTAATAGCTCCCGAGATATCACCAGATATATATTGGATTTTTCCCTGACCCTGAGTGTCCGGCCCCATGAGACGGTGGTTTTCTCGACCCCCTGGTGGTCCGAGGTCGTTCCCGCTGCACAGATGCATGCGCCAAGGCCTCCTGCAGATAATTCACTTTGGTTTATTGCGCTACCTCTAATAGCACCCGTGATATCACCAGATATATATTGGATATTCCCCTGACCCAGAGTGTCCGGCCCCCTGAGACGGTGGTATTCTCGGCCCCTGAAGGTCCGAGGTCGTTCCCGCTGCACAGATTCATGCGCCAGGGCCCCTGCAGATAATTCACTTTGGTTTATTGCGCTATCTCTAATAACACCCGAGATATCACCAGATATATATTGGATTTTCCCCTGACCCTGAGTGTCCGGCCCCATGAGACGGTGGTTTTCTCGGCCCCTGGTGGTCCGAGGTCGTTCCCGCAGCCCAGAATCATGCGCCAGGGCTTCCTGCAGACAATGCACTTTGATTTATCGCGCTATCTCTAATAGCGCCCGAGATATCACCAGATATATAATGGATTTTTCCCCGACCCTGAGTGTCCGGCCCCATGAGACGGTGGTTGTCTCGGCCCCTGGTGGTCCGAGGTCGTTCCCGCTGCACAGATTCATGCGCCAGGGCCTCCTATAGACCATGCACTTTGGTTTATCGCGCTATCTGTAATAGCACCCGAGATATCACAGGATATATGCTGGATTTTTACATGACCTTGGGTGACGGATTCCGAATATCTGTAATTTTCTCGGCCCCTCGTGGTCCGAGGTCGTTCCTGCTGCACAGATTCATGCGCCAGAGAGTCCTGCAGATAATTGACTTTGGTTTATTGCGCTATCTCTAATAGCACCCGAGATATCACCAGATGTATATTGGATTTTGCCCCGACCCTGAGTGTCCGGCCCCATGAGACGGCGGTTTTCTCGGCCGCTTGTGGTCCGAGGTCGATCCCACTGCACAGACTCATGCGCCAGGGCCTCCTACAGACAATGCACTTTGATTAATAGCGCTATCTCAAATAGCACCCGAGATATCACCAGATATATATTGGATTTTTTCCTGACCCCGACAGTCCGGCCCGATGAGACGGTGGTTTTCTCGGCCCCAGGTGGTCGGAGGTCGTTCCCGCTGCAAAGAATCATGCGCCAGGGCTTCCTGCAGACAATGCACTTTGATTTATCGCGCTATCTCTAACAGCACCCGAGATATCACCAGATATATAATGGATTTTTCCCCGACCCTGAGTGTCCGGCCCCATGAGACGGTGGTTTTCTCGGCCCCTGGTTTTCCGAGGTCGTTCCCGCTGCACAGATTCATGCGCCAGGGCCTCCTGCAGATAATTCACTTTGGTTTATTGCGCTATCTGTAATAGCACCTGAGATATCACCAGATATATATTGGATTTTTCCCTGACCCTGAGTGTCCGGCCCCATGAGAAGGTGGTTTTCTCGGCCCCTGGTGGTCCGAGGTCGTTCCCGCTGCACAGATTCATGCGCCAGGGCCTCCTGCAGATAATTCACTTTGGTTTATTGCGCTATCTGTAATAGCACCTGAGATATCACCAGATATATATTGGATTTTTCCCTGACCCTGAGTGTCCGGCCCCATGAGAAGGTGGTTTTCTCGGCCCCTGGTGGTCCGAGGTCGTTCCCGCTGCACAGATTCATGCGCCAGGGCCTCCTGCAGACAGTACACTTTGGTTTATTGCGCTATCTCTAATAGCACCCGACATATCACCAGATATATATTGGATTTTTCCCCGACCCTGAGTGTTCGGCCCCAGGAGACGGAGGTTTTCTCGGCCCTTGGTGGTCCCAGATCGTTCACGCCGCACGCATACATGCGCCAGGGCTTCCTGCAGACAATGCACTTTGGTTTATCGCGCTATCTGTAATAGCACCTGAGATATCACCAGATATATATTGGATTTTCCCCTGACCCTGAGTGTCCTACCCCATGAGACTGTGGTTTTCACGGCCCCCTGGTGGTCCGAGGTCGTTCCCGCTGCACAGATTCATGCGCCAGGGCCTCCTGCAGATAATTCACTTTGGTTTATTGCGCTATCTCTAATAGCACCCGAGATATCACCAGATGTATATTGGATTTTTCCCCGATCCTGAGTGTCCGGCCTTATGAGACGGTGGTTTTCTCGGCCCCAGGTGGTCGGAGGTCGTTCCCGCTGCACAGAATCATGCGCCAGGGCTTCCTGCAGACAATGCACTTTGATTTATCGCGCTATCTCTAATAGCGCCCGAGATATCACCAGATATATGCTGGATTTTTACATGACCTTGGGTGACGGATTCCGAATATCTGTAATTTTCTCGGCCCCTCGTGGTCCGAGGTCGTTCCTGCTGCACAGATTCATGCGCCAGAGAGTCCTGCAGATAATTGACTTTGGTTTATTGCGCTATCTCTAATAGCACCCGAGATATCACCAGATGTATATTGGATTTTGCCCCGACCCTGAGTGTCCGGCCCCATGAGACGGCGGTTTTCTCGGCCGCTTGTGGTCCGAGGTCGATCCCACTGCACAGACTCATGCGCCAGGGCCTCCTACAGACAATGCACTTTGATTTATAGCGCTATCTCAAATAGCACCCGAGATATCACCAGATATATATTGGATTTTTTCCTGACCCCGACAGTCCGGCCCGATGAGACGGTGGTTTTCTCGGCCCCAGGTGGTCGGAGGTCGTTCCCGCTGCACAGAATCATGCGCCAGGGCTTCCTGCAGACAATGCACTTTGATTTATCGCGCTATCTCTAACAGCACCCGAGATATCACCAGATATATAATGGATTTTTCCCCGACCCTGAGTGTCCGGCCCCATGAGACGGTGGTTTTCTCGGCCCCTGGTTTTCCGAGGTCGTTCCCGCTGCACAGATTCATGCGCCAGGGCCTCCTGCAGATAATTCACTTTGGTTTATTGCGCTATCTGTAATAGCACCTGAGATATCACCAGATATATATTGGATTTTTCCCTGACCCTGTGTGTCCGGCCCCATGAGAAGGTGGTTTTCTCGGCCCCTGGTGGTCCGAGGTCGTTCCCGCTGCACAGATTCATGCGCCAGGGCCTCTTGCAGATAATTCACTTTGGTTTATTGCGCTATCTGTAATAGCACCTGAGATATCACCAGATATATATTGGATTTTTCCCTGACCCTGAGTGTCCGGCCCCATGAGAAGGTGGTTTTCTCGGCCCCTGGTGGTCCGAGGTCGTTCCCGCTGCACAGATTCATGCGCCAGGGCCTCCTGCAGACAGTACACTTTGGTTTATTGCGCTATCTCTAATAGCACCCGACATATCACCAGATATATATTGGATTTTTCCCCGACCCTGAGTGTTCGGCCCCAGGAGACGGAGGTTTTCTCGGCCCCTGGTGGTCCGAGGTCGTTCCCGCTGCACAGATTCATGCGCCAGGGCCTCCTGCAGATAATTCACTTTGGATTATTGCGCTATCTCTAGTAGCACCCGAGATATCACCAGATATATTTTGGATTTTCCCCTGACCCTGAGTGTCCTGCCCCATGAGACGGTGGTTTTCTCGGCCCCTGGTGGTCCGAGGTCGTTCCCGCTGCACAGATTCATGCGCCAGGGCCTCCTACAGACAATGCACTTTGATTTATTGCGCTATCTGTAATAGCACCCGAGATATCACCAGATATATATTGGATTTTTCCCTGACCCTGAGTGTCCGGCCCCATGACACGGTGGATTTCTCGGCCCCTGGTGGTCCGAGGTCGTTCCCGCTGCGCAGATTCATGCGCCAGGGCCTCCTGCAGATAATTCACTTTGGATTATTGCGCTATCTCTAGTAGCACCCGAGATATCACCAGATATATATTGGATTTTCCCCTGACCCTGAGTGTCCGGCCCCATGAGACTGTGGTTTTCTCGGCCCCTGGTGGTCCGAGGTCGTTCCCGCTGCACAGAACCATGCGCCTGGGCTTCCTGCAGACAATGCACTTTGATTTATTGCGCTATCTCTAATAGCACCCGAGATATCACCAGATATATGCTGGATTTTTCCCTGGCCCTGACAGTCCGGCCCCATGAGACGGTGGTTTTCTCGGCCCCTGGTGGTCCGAGGTCGTTCCCGCTGCAAGCATTCATGCGCCAGGGCTTCCTGCAGACAATGCACTTTGATTTATCGCGCTATCTGTAATAGCACCTGAGATATCACCAGATATATATTGGATTTTTCCCTGACCCTGAGTGTCCGGCCCCATGAGACGGTGGTTTTCTCGGCCCCTGGTGGTCCGAGGTCGTCCCCGCTGCACAGATTCATGCGCCAGGGCCTCCTGCAGACAATTCACTTTGGTTTATTGCTCTATCTCTAATAGCACCCGACATATCACCAGATATATATTGGATTTTTCCCTGGCCCTGAGTGTCCGGCCCCATGAGACGGTGGTTTTCTCGGCCCCTGGTGGTCCGACGACGTTCCCGCTGCACAGATTCATGCGCCAGGGCCTCCTACAGACAATGCACTTTGATTTATTGCGTTATCTGTAACAGCACCCGAGATATCACCAGATATATATTGGATTTTTCCCTGACCCTGAGTGTCCGGCCCCATGACACGGTGGATTTCTCGGCCCCTGGTGGTCCGAGGTCGTTCCCGCTGCGCAGATTCATGCGCCAGGGCCTCCTGCAGATAATTCACTTTGGATTATTGCGCTATCTCTAGTAGCACCCGAGATATCACCAGATATATATTGGATTTTCCCCTGACCCTGAGTGTCCGGCCCCATGAGACTGTGGTTTTCTCGGCCCCTGGTGGTCCGAGGTCGTTCCCGCTGCACAGAACCATGCGCCTGGGCTTCCTGCAGACAATGCACTTTGATTTATTGCGCTATCTCTAATAGCACCCGAGATATCACCAGATATATGCTGGATTTTTCCCTGGCCCTGACAGTCCGGCCCCATGAGACGGTGGTTTTCTCGGCCCCTGGTGGTCCGAGGTCGTTCCCGCTGCAAGCATTCATGCGCCAGGGCTTCCTGCAGACAATGCACTTTGATTTATCGCGCTATCTGTAATAGCACCTGAGATATCACCAGATATATATTGGATTTTTCCCTGACCCTGAGTGTCCGGCCCCATGAGACGGTGGTTTTCTCGGCCCCTGGTGGTCCGAGGTCGTCCCCGCTGCACAGATTCATGCGCCAGGGCCTCCTGCAGACAATTCACTTTGGTTTATTGCTCTATCTCTAATAGCACCCGACATATCACCAGATATATATTGGATTTTTCCCTGGCCCTGAGTGTCCGGCCCCATGAGACGGTGGTTTTCTCGGCCCCTGGTGGTCCGACGACGTTCCCGCTGCACAGATTCATGCGCCAGGGCCTCCTACAGACAATGCACTTTGATTTATTGCGTTATCTGTAACAGCACCCGAGATATCACCAGATATATATTGGATTTTTCCCTGGCCCTGAGTGTCCGGCCCCATGAGACGGTGGTTTTCTCGGCCCCTGGTGGTCCGAGTTCGTTCCTGCTGCACAGATTCATGCGCCACAGCCTCCTACAGGCAATGCACATTGGTTTATTGGGCTATCTGTAATAGCACCCGAGATATCACCAGATATATGCTGGCTTTTTACATGACCTTGGGTGACGGGTTCCGAATATCTGTAATTTTCTCGGCCCCTGGTGGTCCGAGGTCGTTCCTGCTGCACAGATTCATTCGCCAGTGCCGCCTACAGACAATGCACTTTGATTTATCGCGCTATCTCTAATGGCACCCGAGATATCACCAGATATATAATGGAATTTTCCCGCACCCTGACAGTCCGGCCCCATGAGACGGTGGTTTTCTCGGCCCCCGCTGGTCCGAGGTCGTTCCAGCTGCACGGATTCATGCGCCATTGCTTCCTGCAGACAATGCACTTTGATTTATTGCGCTATCTGTAATAGCACCCGAGATATCACCAGATATATATTGGATTTTTCCTTGACCCTGTGTGTCCGACCCCATGAGGCGGTGATTTTCTCGGCCCCTGGTGGTCCGAGGTCGTTCCCGCTGCACAGAACCATGCGCCTGGGCTTCCTACAGACAATGTACTTTGATTTATTGCACTATCTCTAAGAGCACCCGAGATATCATCAGATGTATATTGGATTTTTCCCTGACCCTGACAGTCCGTCCCCATGAGACGGTGATTTTCTCGGCCCCTGGTGGTCCGAGGTCGTTCCCGCTGCACAGAACCATGCGCCTGGGCTTCCTACAGACAATGTACTTTGATTTATTGCACTATCTCTAAGAGCACCCGAGATATCATCAGATGTATATTGGATTTTTCCCTGACCCTGACCGTCCGTCCCCATGAGACGGTGATTTTCTCGGCCCCTGGTGGTCCGAGGTCGTTCCCGCTGCACAGAACCATGCGCCTGGGCTTCCTGCAGACAATGCACTTTGATTTATTGCGCTATCTCTAATGGCACCCGACATATCACCAGATATATATTGGATTTTTCCCCGACCCTGGGTGTTCGGCCCCATGAGACGGTGGTTTTCTCGGCCCCTGGTGGTCCGAGTGCGTTCCTGCTGCACAGATTCATGCGCCAGAGCCTCCTACAGGCAATGCACATTGGTTTATTGCGCTATCTGTAATAGCACCCGAGATATCACCAGATATATAATGGATTTTTCCCTGACCCTGACAGTCCGGCCCCATGAGACGGAGGTTTTCTCGGTCCCTGGTGGTCCGAGGTCGTTCCCGCTGCACAGATTCTTGCGCCAGGGCTTCCTGCAGACAATGCACTTTGGTTTATCGCGCTATCTGTAAGCGCACCTGAGATATCACCAGATATATATTGGATTTTCCCCTGACCCTGAGTGTCCGGCCCCATGAGACGTTGATTTTCTCTGCCCCTGGTGGTCCGAGGTCATTCCCGCTGCACAGATTCATGCAACTGGCCGTCTTGCAGACAATTCACTTTGGTTTATTGCGCTATCTCAAATAGCACCCGTGATATCACCAGATATATATTGGATATTTCCCTGACCCTGAGTGTCCGGCCCCATGAGACGGTGGTTTTCTCCGCCCCTGGTGGTCGGCTGTCGTTCCTGCTGCACAGATTCATGCGCCAGGGCCTCCTACAGACAATGCACTTTGAATTATTGCGCTATCTGTAATAGTACCCGAGATATCACCAGAAATATATTGGATTTTTCCCTGACCCTGAGTGCCCGGCCCCATGAGACGGTGGTTTTCTCCGCCCCTGGTGGTCCGAGGTCGTTCCTGCTGCACAGATGCATGCGCCAGGGCCTCCTGCAGATAATTCACTTTGGTTTATTGCGCTATCTCTAATAGCACCCGAGATAACACCAGATATATATTGGATTTTCCCCTGACCCTGAGGGTCCGGCCCCATGAGACTGTGGTTTTCTCGGCCCCTGGTGGTCCCAGGTCGTTCCCGCTGCACAGATTCATGCGCCTGGACCTCCTGCAGATAATTCACTTTGATTTATTGCGCTATCTGTAATAGCACCCGAGATATCACCAGAAATATATTGGATTTTTCCCTGACCCTGAGTGTCCGGCCCCATGAGACTGTGGTTTTCTCGGCCCCTGGTGGTCCGAGGTCGTTCCCGCTGAACATATTCATGCGCCTGGGCCTCCTGCAGATAATTCACTTCGGTTTATTGGGCTATCTCTAATAGCACCCGAGATATCACCAGAAATATATTGGATTTTCCCCTGACCCTGAGTGTCCGGCCCCATGAGACTGTGGTTTTCTCGGCCCCTGGTGGTCCGAGGTCGTTCCCGCTGCACATATTCATGCGCCTGGGCCTCCTGCAGATAATTCACTTTGGTTTATTGGGCTATCCCTAATAGCACCCGAGATATCACCATATATATATATTGGATTTTTCCCTGGCTCTGAGTGCCCGGCCCCATGTGACGGAGGTTTTCTCCGCCCCTGGTGGTCCGAGGTCGTTCCCGCTGCACAGATGCATGCGCCAGGGCCTCCTGCAGATAATTCACTTTGGTTTATTGCGCTATCTCTAATAGCACCCGAGATATCACCAGATATATTTATTGGGTTTTTTCCTGACTCTGAGTGTCCGGCCCCATGAGACGGAGGTTTTCTCGGCCCCTGGTGGTCCGAGGTCGTTCCCGCTGCACAGATTCATGCGCCAGGGGTACTGCAGATAATTCACTTTGGTTTATTGCGCTATCTCTAATAGCACCCGAGATATCACCAGATATATATTGGATTTTTCCCTGACCCTGAGTGTCCGGCCCCATGAGACTGTGGTTTTCTCGGCCCCTGGTGGTCCGATGTCGTCTTTGCTGCCCAGATTCATGAGCCAGGGCCTCCTACAGACAATGCACGTTGATTTATTGCGCTATCTGCAATAGCACCCGAGAAACCTCCATATATATGCTGGATTTATACATGACTTAGGGTGACGGATACCGAAAATCTGTAATTTTCTCGGCCCCTGGTGGTCCGATGTCGTTCCTGCTGCACACATTCATGCGCAAGGGCCTCCTGCAGACAACTCACTTTGGTTTATTGCGCTATCTCTAATAGCACCCGAGATATCACCAGATATATATTGGATTTTCCCCTGACCCTGAGGGTCCGGCCCCATGAGACTGTGGTTTTCTCGGCCCCTGGTGGTCCGAGGTTGTTCCCGCTGCACAGATTCATGCGCCAGGGCCTCCTACAGACAATGCACTTTGATTTATTGCGCTATCTATAATATCACCCGAGATATCACCAGATATATATATTGGGTTTTTTCCTGACTCTGAGTGTCCGGCCCCATGAGACGGTGGTTTTCTCGGCCCCTGGTGGTCCGATGCCGTTCCCGCTGCACAGACTCATGCGCCAGGGCCTCCTACAGACAATGCACGTTGATTTATTGCGCTATCTGCAATAGCACCCGAGATATCACAAGAAATATATTGGATTCTTCCCTGACCCTGAGTGTCCGGCCCCATGAGACGGAGGTTTTCTTGGCCCCTGGTGGTCCGAGGTCGTTCCCGCTGCACAGATGCATGCGCCAGGGCCTACTGCAGATAATTCACTTTGGTTTATTGCGCTATCTCTAATAGCACCCGCGAAAGCTCCATATATATGCTGGATTTTTACATGACTTTGGGTGACGGATACAGAAAATCTGTAATTTTCTCGGCCCCTGGTGGTCCGATGTCGTTCCTGCGGCACAGATTCATGCGCAAGGGCCTCCTACGGACAATGCACTTTGATTTATTGCGCTATCTCTAATAGCACCCGGGACATCACCATATATATATTTGATTTTTCCCTGACCCTGAGTGTCCGGCCCTATGAGACGGTGGTTTTCTCGGCCCCTGGTGGTCCGATGCCGTTCCCACTGCACAGATTCATGCGCCAGGGCCTCCTGCAGATAATTCACTTTGGTTTATTGCGCTATCTGTAATAGCACCCGAGATGTCACCAGATATATATTGGATTTTTCCCTGACTCTGAGTGTCCGGAACCATGAGACGGTGGTTTTCTCGGCCCCTGGTGGTCCGAGGTCGTTCCCACTGCACAGATTCATGCGCCAGGGCCTCCTGCAGATAATTCACTTTGGTTTATTGCGCTATCTCTAATAGCATCCGAGATATCACCAGATATATATTGGATTTTCCCCTGACCCTGAGTGTCCGGCCCCATGAGACTGTGGTTTTCTCGGCCCCTGGTGGTCCGATGTCGTTCCCGCTGCACAGACTCATGCGCCAGGGCCTCCTACAGACAATGCACGTTGATTTATTGCGCTATCTGCAATAGCACCCGAGATATCACCAGATATAAATTGGATTTTCCCCTGACCCTGAATGACCGGCCCCATGAGACGGTGGTTTTCTCGGCCCCTGGTGGTCCGAGGTCGTTCCCGCTGCACAGACTCATGCGCCAGGGCCTCCTACAGACAATGCACGTTGATTTATTGCGCAATCTGCAATAGCACCCGAGAAACCTCCATATATATGCTGGATTTATACATGACTTTGGGTGACGGATACCGAAAATTTGTAATTTTCTCGGCCCCTGGTGGTCCGATGTCGTTCCTGCTGCACACATTCATGCGCAAGGGCCTCCTGCAGACAACTCACTTTGGTTTATTGCGCTATCTCTAATAGCACCCGAGATATCACCAGATATATATTGGATTTTCCCCTGACCCTGAGGGTCCGGCCCCATGAGACTGTGGTTTTCTCGGCCCCTGGTGGTCCGAGGTTGTTCCCGCTGCACAGATTCATGCGCCAGGGCCTCCTACAGACAATGCACTTTGATTTATTGCGCTATCTGTAATATCACCCGAGATATCACCAGATATATATATTGGGTTTTTTCCTGACTCTGAGTGTCCGGCCCCATGAGACGGTGGTTTTCTCGGCCCCTGGTGGTGCGAGGTCGTTCCCGCTGCACAGATTCATGCGCCAGGGATACTGCAGATAATTCACTTTGGTTTATTGCGCTATCTCTAATAGCACCCGAGATATCACCAGATATATATTGGATTTTCCCCTGACCCTGAGTGTCCGGCCCCATGATATGGTGGTTTTCTCGGCCCCTGGTGATCCGAGGTCGTTCCCGCTGCACAGATTCATGCGCCAGGGCCTCCTGCAGATAATTCACTTTGGTTTATTGCGCTATCTCTAATAGCACCCGGGATATCACCAGATATATATTGGATTTTTCCCTGACCCTGAGGGTCCGGCCCCATGAGACTGTGGTTTTCTCGGCCCCTGGTGGTCCGAGGTCGTTCCCGCTGCACAGATTCATGCGCCAGGGCCTCCTACAGACAGTGCACTTTGAATTATTGCGCTATCTGTAATAGTACCCGAGATATCACCAGAAATATATTGGATTTTTCCCTGACCCTGAGTGTCCGGCCCCATGAGACTGTGGTTTTCTCGGCCCCTGGTGGTCCGAGGTCGTTCCCGCTGCACATATTCATGCGCCTGGGCCTCCTGCAGATAATTCACTTTGGTTTATTGGGCTCTCTCTAATAGCACCCAAGATATCACCATATATATATATTGGATTTTTCCCTGACCCTGAGTGTCCGGCCCCATGAGACTGTGGTTTTCTCGGCCCCTGGTGGTCCGATGTCGTCTTTGCTGCCCAGATTCATGCGCCAGGGCCTCCTACAGACAATGCACTTTGATTTATTGCGCTATCTGTAATAGCACCCGAGAAACCTCCATATATATGGTGGATTTATACATGACTTTGGGTGAAGGATACCGAAAATCTGTAATTTTCTCGGCCCCTGGTGGACCGATGTCGTTCCTGCTGCACACATTCATGCGCAAGGGCCTCCTGCAGACAACTCACTTTGGTTTATTGCGCTATCTCTAATAGCACCCGAGATATCACCAGATATATATTGGATTTTTCCCTGACTCTGAGTGTCCGGAACCATGAGACGGTGGTTTTCTCGGCCCCTGGTGGTCCGATGTCGTTCCGGCTGCACAGACTCATGCGCCAGGGCCTCCTACAGACAATGCACGTTGATTTATTGCGCTATCTGCAATAGCACCCGTGATATCACCAGATATATATTGCATTTTTCCCTGACCCTGAATGACCGGCCCCATGAGACGGTGGTTTTCTCGGCCCCTGGTGGTCCGAGGTCGTTCCCGCTGCACAGATTTATGCGCCAGGGCCTCCTGCAGATAATTCACTTTGGTTTATTGCGCTATCTGTAATAGCACCCGAGATATCACCAGATATATATTGGATTTTCCCCAGACCCTGAGTGTCCGGCCCCATGAGACTGTGGTTTTCTCGGCCCCTGGTGGTCCGATGCCGTTCCCGCTGCACAGACTCATGCGCCACGGCCTCCGACAGACAATGCACGTTGATTTATTGCGCTATCTGCAATAGCACCCGAGATATCACCAGAAATATATTGGATTCTTCCCTGACCCTGAGTGTCCGGCCCCATGAGGCGGAGGTTTTCTTGTCCCCTGGTGGTCCGAGGTCGTTCCCGCTGCACAGATGCATGCGCCAGGGCCTACTGCAGATAATTCACTTTGGTTTATTGCGCTATCTCTAATAGCACCCGCGAAAGCTCCATATATATGCTGGATTTTTACATGACTTTGGGTGACGGATACAGAAAATCTGTAATTTTCTCGGCCCCTGGTGGTCCGATGTCGTTCCTGCGGCACAGATTCATGCGCAAGGGCCTCCTACGGACAATGCACTTTGATTTATTGCGCTATCTCTAATAGCACCCGGGACATCACCATATATATATTTGATTTTTCCCTGACCCTGAGTGTCCGGCCCCATGAGACGGTGGTTTTCTCGGCCCCTGGTGGTCCGAGGTCGTTCCCGCTGCACAGATTCATGTGCCAGGGGTACTGCAGATAATTCACTTTGGTTTATTGCGCTATCTCTAATAGCACCCGAGATATCACCAGATATATATTGGATTTTCCCCTGACCCTGAGTGTCCGGCCCCATGAGATGGTGGTTTTCTCGGCCCCTGGTGATCCGAGGTCGTTCCCGCTGCACAGATTCATGCGCCAGGGCCTCCTGCAGATAATTCACTTTGGTTTATTGCGCTATCTCTAATAGCACCCGAGATATCACCAGATATATATTGGATTTTCCCCTGACCCTGAGGGTCCGGCCCCATGAGACTGTGGTTTTCTCGGCCCCTGGTGGTCCGAGGTCGTTCCCGCTGCACAGATTCATGCGCCAGGGCCTCCTGCAGATAATTCAATTTGGTTTATTGGGCTCTCTCTAATAGCACCCGAGATATCACCATATATATATATTGGATTTTTCCCTGACCCTGAGTGTCCGGCCCCATGAGACTGTGGTTTTCTCGGCCCCTGGTGGTCCGATGTCGTCTTTGCTGCCCAGATTCATGAGCCAGGGCCTCCTACAGACAATGCACGTTGATTTATTGCGCTATCTGCAATAGCACCCGAGAAACCTCCATATATATGCTGGATTTATACATGACTTAGGGTGACGGATACCGAAAATCTGTAATTTTCTCGGCCCCTGGTGGTCCGATGTCGTTCCTGCTGCACACATTCATGCGCAAGGGCCTCCTGCAGACAACTCACTTTGGTTTATTGCGCTATCTCTAATAGCACCCGAGATATCACCAGATATATATTGGATTTTTCCCTGACTCTGAGTGTCCGGAACCATGAGACGGTGGTTTTCTCGGCCCCTGGTGGTCCGATGCCGTTCCCGCTGCACAGACTCATGCGCCAGGGCCTCCTACAGACAATGCACGTTGATTTATTGCGCAATCTGCAATAGCACCCGAGAAACCTCCATATATATGCTGGATTTATACATGACTTTGGGTGACGGATACCGAAAATTTGTAATTTTCTCGGCCCCTGGTGGTCCGATGTCGTTCCTGCTGCACACATTCATGCGCAAGGGCCTCCTGCAGACAACTCACTTTGGTTTATTGCGCTATCTCTAATAGCACCCGAGATATCACCAGATATATATTGGATTTTCCCCTGACCATGAGGGTCCGGCCCCATGAGACTGTGGTTTTCTCGGCCCCTGGTGGTCCGAGGTTGTTCCCGCTGCACAGATTCATGCGCCAGGGCCTCCTACAGACAATGCACTTTGATTTATTGCGCTATCTGTAATATCACCCGAGATATCACCAGATATATATATTGGGTTTTTTCCTGACTCTGAGTGTCCGGCCCCATGAGACGGTGGTTTTCTCGGCCACTGGTGGTCCGAGGTCGTTCCCGCTGCACAGATTCATGCGCCAGGGATACTGCAGATAATTCACTTTGGTTTATTGCGCTATCTCTAATAGCACCCGAGATATCACCAGATATATATTGGATTTTTCCCTGACCCTGAGGGTCCGGCCCCATGAGACTGTGGTTTTCTCGGCCCCTGGTGGTCCGAGGTCGTTCCCGCTGCACAGATTCATGCGCCAGGGCCTCCTACAGACAATGCACTTTGAATTATTGCGCTATCTGTAATAGTACCCGAGATATCACCAGAAATATATTGGATTTTTCCCTGACCCTGAGTGTCCGGCCCCATGAGACTGTGGTTTTCTCGGCCCCTGGTGGTCCGAGGTCGTTCCCGCTGCACATATTCATGCGCCTGGGCCTCCTGCAGATAATTCACTTTGGTTTATTGGGCTCTCTCTAATAGCACCCAAGATATCACCATATATATATATTGGATTTTTCCCTGACCCTGAGTGTCCGGCCCCATGAGACTGTGGTTTTCTCGGCCCCTGGTGGTCCGATGTCGTCTTTGCTGCCCAGATTCATGCGCCAGGGCCTCCTACAGACAATGCACTTTGATTTATTGCGCTATCTGTAATAACACCCGAGAAACCTCCATATATATGCTGGATGCATACATGACTTTGGGTGACGGATACCAAAAATCTGTAATTTTCTCGGCCCCTGGTGGTCCGATGTCGTTCCTGCTGTACACATTCATGCGCAAGGGCCTCCTGCAGACAACTCACTTTGGTTTATTGCGCTATCTCTAATACCACCCGAGATATCACCAGATATATATTGGATTTTTCCCTGACTCTGAGTGTCCGGAACCATGAGACGGTGGTTTTCTCGGCCCCTGGTGGACCGATGTCGTTCCGGCTGCACAGACTCATGCGCCAGGGCCTCCTACAGACAATGCACGTTGATTTATTGCGCTATCTGCAATAGCACCCGAGATATCACCAGAAATATATTGGATTCTTCCCTGACCCTGAGTGTCCGGCCCCATGAGACGGAGGTTTTCTTGGCCCCTGGTGGTCCGAGGTCGTTCCCGCTGCACAGATGCATGCGCCAGGGCCTACTGCAGATAATTCACTTTGGTTTATTGCGCTATCTCTAATAGCACCCGCGAAAGCTCCATATATATGCTGGATTTTTACATGACTTTGGGTGACGGATACAGAAAATCTGTAATTTTCTCGGCCCCTGGTGGTCCGATGTCGTTCCTGCGGCACAGATTCATGCGCAAGGGCCTCCTACGGACAATGCACTTTGATTTATTGCGCTATCTCTAATAGCACCCGGGACATCACCATATATATATTTGATTTTTCCCTGACCCTGAGTGTCCGGCCCCATGAGACGGTGGTTTTCTCGGCCCCTGGTGGTCCGAGGTCGTTCCCGCTGCACAGATTCATGTGCCAGGGGTACTGCAGATAATTCACTTTGGTTTATTGCGCTATCTCTAATAGCACCCGAGATATCACCAGATATAAATTGGATTTTCCCCTGACCCTGAGTGTCCGGCCCCATGAGATGGTGGTTTTCTCGGCCCCTGGTGATCCGAGGTCGTTCCCGCTGCACAGATTCATGCGCCAGGGCCTCCTGCAGATAATTCACTTTGGTTTATTGCGCTATCTCTAATAGCACCCGAGATATCACCAGATATATATTGGATTTTACCCTGACCCTGAGGGTCCGGCCCCATGAGACTGTGGTTTTCTCGGCCCCTGGTGGTCCGAGGTCGTTCCCGCTGCACAGATTCATGCGCCAGGGCCTCCTGCAGATAATTCACTTTGGCTTATTGCGCTATCTCTAATAGCACCCGAGATATCACCAGATATATATTGGATTTTTCCATGACCCTGAGCGTCCGGCCCCATGAGACGGTGGTTTTCTCGGCCCCTGGTGGTCCGAGGTCGTTCCCACTGCACAGATTCATGCGCCAGGGCCTCCTGCAGATAATTCACTTTGGTTTATTGCGCTATCTGTAATAGCACCCGAGATGTCACCAGATATATATTGGATTTTCCCCTGACCCTGAGTGTCCGGCCCCATGAGACTGTGGTTTTCTCGGCCCCTGGTGGTCCGATGCCGTTCCCGCTGCACAGACTCATGCGCCAGGGCCTCCTACAGACAATGCACGTTGATTTATTGCGCTATCTGCAATAGCACCCGAGAAACCTCCATATATATGCTGGATTTATACATGACTTAGGGTGACGGATACCGAAAATCTGTAATTTTCTCGGCCCCTGGTGGTCCGATGTCGTTCCTGCTGGACACATTCATGCGCAAGGGCCTCCTGCAGACAACTCACTTTGGTTTATTGCGCTATCTCTAATAGCACCCGAGATATCACCAGATATATATTGGATTTTTCCCTGACTCTGAGTGTCCGGAACCATGAGACGGTGGTTTTCTCGGCCCCTGGTGGTCCGAGGTCGTTCCCACGGCACAGATTCATGCGCCAGGGCCTCCTGCAGATAATTCACTTTGGTTTATTGCGCTATCTCTAATAGCACCCGAGATATCACCAGATATATATTGGATTTTCCCCTGACCCTGAGTGTCCGGCCCCATGAGACTGTGGTTTTCTCGGCCCCTGGTGGTCCGATATCGTTCCCGCTGCACAGACTCATGCGCCAGGGCCTCCTACAGACAATGCACGTTGATTTATTGCGCTATCTGCAATAGCACCCGAGATATCACCAGATATAAATTGGATTTTTCCCTGACCCTGAATGACCGGCCCCATGAGACGGTGGTTGTCTTGGCCCCTGGTGGTCCGAGGTCGTTCCCGCTGCACAGATGCATGCGCCAGGGCCGCCTGCAGATAATTCGCTTTGGTTTACTGCGCTATCTGTAATAGCACCCGAGATATCACCAGATATATATTGGATTTTCCCCTGACCCTCAGTGTCCGGCCCAATGAGACGGTGGTTTTCTCGGCCCCTGGTGGTCCGAGGTCCTTCCCGCTAGACAGATTCATGCGCCAGGGCCTCCTGCAGATAATTCACTTTGGTTTATTGCGCTATCTCTAATAACACAGGGGATATCACCAGATATATATTGGATTTTTCCTTGTCCCTGAGTGTCCGGGCCCATGACACGGTGGTTTTCTCGGCCCCTGGTGGTCCGAGGTCGTTCCCGCTGCACAGATTCTTGCGCCAGGGCCTCCTGCAGATAACTCACTTTGGATTATTGCGCTATCTCTAATAGCACCCGAGATATCACCAGATATACATTGAATTTTCCCCTGACCCTGAGTGTCCGGCACCGGGAGACTGTGGTTTTCTCGGACCCCGGTGGTCCCAGGGTCGTTCCCGCTGCACAGATTCATGCGCCAGGGCCTCCTACAGACAATGCACCTTGATTTATTGCGCTATCTGTAATAGCACCCGAGATATCACCAGATATATATTGGATTTTCCCCTGACCCTGAGTGTCCGGCCCCATGAGACTGTGGTTTTCTCGGCCCCTGGTGGTCCGAGGTCGTTCCCGCTGCCCAGATTCATGCGCCTGGGCCTGCTGCAGATAATTCACTTTGGTTTATTGCGCTATCTGTAATAGCACCCGAGATATCACCAGATATATATTGGGTTTTTCCGTGACCCTGACAGTCCGGCCACATGAGACGGTGGTTTTCTCTTCCCCTGGTGTTCCGAGGTCGTTCCTGCTTCACAGATTCATGCGCCAGGGCCTCCTACAGACAATGTACTTTGATTTATTGCCCTACCTGTAATAGCACCCGAGACAGCTCCATATATATGCTGGATTTTTACATGACTTTGGGTCAAGGATACCGAAAATCTGTAATTTTCTCGGCCCCTGGTAGTCCGATGTCGTTCCTGCTGCACAACTTCATGCGCAAGGGCCTCCAACGGACAATGCACTTTGATTTATTGCGCTATCTGTAATGGCACCCGAGATATCACCAGATATATATTGGATTTTTCCCTGACCCTGAGTGTCCGGCCCGATGAAACGGTGGTTCTCTCGGCCCCTGGTGGTCCGAGGTCGTTCCCGCTGCACAGACTCATGCGCCAGGGCCTCCTGCAGATAATTCACTTTGGTTGATTGCGCTATCTCTAGTAGCACCCGAGATATCACCAGATATATATTGGATTTTCGCCTGTCCCTGAGTGTCCGGACCCATGAGACTGTGGTTTTCTAGGTCCCTGGTGGTCTGAAGTCGCTCCCGCTGCACAGATTCATGCGCCAGGGCCTCCTGCAGACAATTCACTTTGGTTTATTGCGCTATCTCTAATAGCACCCGAGATATCACCAGATATATGTTGGGTTTTTCCGTGACCCTGACAGTCCGGCCCCATGTGACGGTGATTTTCTCGGCCCGTGGTGGTCCGAGGTCGATCCCACTGCACAGATTCATGCGCCAGGGCCTCCTACAGACAATGCACGTTGGTTTATTGGTCTATCTGTAATATCACCCGAGATATCACCAGATGTATAATGGATTTTCCCCTGACCCTGAGTGTCCAGCCCCATGAGACGGTGGTTTTCTGGGCCACTGGTGGTCCGAGGTCGTTCCCGTTGCACAGATTCTTGCGCCAGGGCCTCCTACAGATAATTCACTTTGGATTATTGCGCTATCTCTAATAGCACCCTAGATATCACCAGATATATATTGGATTTTTCCCTGACCCTGAGTGTCCGGCCCCATGAGACTGTGGTTTTCTCGGCCCCTGGAGGTCCGAGGTCCTTCCCGCTAGACAGATTCATGCGCCAGGGCCTCCTGCAGATAATTCACTTTGGTTTATTGCGCTATCTCTAATAGCACCCGAGATATCACCAGACATATATTGGATTTTCGCCTGTCCCTGAGTGTCCGGACCCATGAGACTGTGGTTTTCTAGGTCCCTGGTGGTCTGAAGTCGCTCCCGCTGCACAGATTCATGCGCCAGGGCCTCCTGCAGACAATTCACTTTGGTTTATTGCGCTATCTCTAATAGCACCCGAGATATCACCAGATATATATTGGATTTTCCCCTGACCCTTAGTGTCCGGCCCCATGAGACGATGGTTTTCTCGGCCCCTGGTGGTCCGAGGTCGTTCCCGCTGCACAGATTCATGCGCCAGGGCCTCCTACAGACAATGCAATTTGATATATTGCGCTATCTGTAATAGCACCCGAGATATCTCCAGATATATATTGGATTTTTCCCTGACCCTGAGTGTTCGGCCCCATGAGACGGTGGTTTTCTCGGCCCCTGGTTGTCCGAGGTCGTTCCCGCTGCACAGACTCATGCGCCAGGGCCTCCTGCAGATAATTCACTTTGGTTGATTGCGCTATCTCTAGTAGCACCCGAGATATCACCAGATATATATTGGATTTTTCCCTGACCCTGAGTGTCCGGCTCCATGAGACTGTGGTTTTCTCGGCCCCTGGAGGTCCGAGGTCCTTCCCGCTAGACAGATTCATGCGCCAGGGCCTCCTGCAGATAATTCACTTCGGTTTATTGCGCTATCTCTAATAGCACCCGAGATATCACCAGACATATATTGGATTTTCGCCTGTCCCTGAGTGTCCGGACCAATTAGACTGTGGTTTTCTAGGTCCCTGGTGGTCTGAAGTCGCTCCCGCTGCACAGATTCATGCGCCAGGGCCTCCTACAGACAATGCACTTTGGTTTATTGCGCTATCTGTAATAGCACCCAAGATATCACCAGATATATATTGGATTGTTCCCAGACCCTGAGTGTTCGGCTCCATGAGACGGTGGTTTTCTCGGCCCCTGGTGGTCCGAGGTCGTTCCCGCTGACCAGATTCATGCGCCAGGGCCTCCTACAGACAATGCACTTTGATTTATTGCGCTATCTGTAATGGCACCCGAGATATCACCAGATATATATTGTATTTTTCCCTGACCCTGAGTGTCCGGCCCCATGAGACGGTGGTTTTCTGGGCCCCTGGTGGTCCGAGGTCGTTCCCGCTGCACAGATTCTTGCGCTAGGGCCCACTGCAGATAATTCACTTTGGTTTATTGGGCTCTCTCTAATAGCACCCGAGATATCACCAGATATATATTGGACTTTCCCCTGACCCTGATTGTTCGGCCCCATGAGACGGTGGTTTTCTCTTCCCCTGGTGGCCCGAGGTCTTTCCCGCTGCACAGATTCCTGCGACAGGGCCTCCTGCAGATAATTCACTTTGGTTTATTGCGCTATCTGTAATAGCACCCGAGAAAGCACCATATATATTCTGGATTTTTACATGACTTTCGGTGACGGATACCGAAAATCTGTAATTTTCTCGGGCCCTGGAGGTCCAAGGTCGTTCCCGCTGCACAGATTCATGCGCCACGGCCTCCTACAGACAATACAGTTTGATTTATTGCGCTATCTGTAATAGCACCCGAGATATCACCAGATATATATTGGATATTCCCCTGACCCTGAGTGTTCGGCCCCATGAGACTGTGGTTTTCTCGGCCCCTGGTGGCCCGAGGTCGTTCCCGCTGCACAGATGCATGCGACAGGGTCTCCGACAGATAATTCACTTTGGATTAGTGCGCTATCTGTAATAGCCCCCGAGATATCACCAGATATATATTGGATTTTCCCCTGACCCTGAGTGTCCGGCCCCATGAGACGGTGGTTTTCTCGGCCCCTGGTGGTCCGAGGTCGTTCCCGCTGCCCAGATTCATGCGCCAGGACATCCTACAGACAATGCACTTTGATTTATTGCGCTAACTGTAATAGCACCCGAGATATCACCAGATATATATTGGATTTTTCCCTGACCCTTAGTGTCCGGCCCGATGAGACGGTGGTTTTCTCGGCCCCTGGCGGTCCGAGGTCGTTCCCGCTGCACAGATTCATGCGCCAGGGCCTCCTACAGACAATGCACTTTGATTTATTGCGCCATCTGTAATAGCACCCGAGATATCACCAGATATATATTGGATTTTCCCCTGACCCTGAGTGTCCGGCCCCATGAGACGGTGGTTTTCTCGGCCCCTGGTGGTCCGAGGTCGTTCCCGCTGCCCAGATTCATGCGCCAGGACATCCTACAGACAATGCACTTTGATTTATTGCGCTATCTGTAATAGCACCCGAGAAAGCACCATATATATTCTGGATTTTTACATGACTTTGGGTGACGGATACCGAAAATCTGTAATTTTCTCTACCCCTGGTGGTCCGATGTCGTTCCTGCTGCACAGATTCATGCGCCAGGGCCTCCTGCAGACATTCCACTTTGATTTATCGCACTATCTGTAATAGAACCCGAGATATCACCAGATATATGGTGGATTTTTATATGACTTTTGGTGAGGGATACCGAAAATCTGTAATTTTCTCGGCCCCTGGTGGTCCGATGTCGTTCCTGCTGCACAGATTCATGCGCAAGGTCCTCCTACGGACAATGCACTTTGATTTATTGCGCTATCTCTAATAGCACCCGAGATATCACCAGATATATATTGGATATTCCCCTGACCCTGAGTGTCCGGCCCCATGAGACTGTGGTTTTCTCGGCCCCTGGTGGTCCGAGGTCGTTCTCGCTGCACAGATTCATGCGACAGGGCCTCCTGCAGACAGTGTACTTTGATTTATGGCGCTATCTGTAATAGAACCCGAGATATCACCAGATATATATTGGATTTTTCCCTGACCATGAGTGCCCGGCCCCATGTGTCGGTGGTTTTCTCGGCCCCTGGTGGTCCGAGGTCGATCCCGCTGCACAGATTTATCCGCTAGGGCCTCCTGCACACAATGCACTTTGATATATCGCTCTATCTCTAATAGCACCCGAGATATCATGAGATAGATCCTGGATTTTTCCCTGACCCTGAGTGTCCGGCCCGATGGGACGGTGGTTTTCTCGGCCCCTGGTGATCCGAGGTCCTTCCCGCTGCACAGATTCATGCGCAAGAGCCTCCTGCAGATAATTCACTTTGGTTTATTGCGCTATCTCTAATAGCACCCGAGATATCACCAGATATATATTTGATTTTTCCCTGATCCTGAGTGTCCGGCCCCATGAGACGGTGGTTTTCTCGGCCCCTGGTGGTCCGAGGTCGTTCCCGCTGCACAGATTCATGCGCCAGGGCCCACTGCAGATAATTCACTTTGGTTTAGTGCGCTATCTGTAAGAGCACCCGAGATGTCACCAGATATATATTGAATTCTTCTCTGTCCCTGAGTGTCCGGCCCCATGTGTCGGTGGATTTCTCGGCCCCTGGCGGTCCGAGGTCAATCCCGCTACACAGATTCATGCGCCAGGGCCTCCTGCAGACAGTGCAATTTGATTTATCGCGCTGGCTGTAATAGAACCCGAGATATCACCAGATATACATTGGATTTTTCCCGACCCTGAGTGTCCGACCCCATGAGACGGTGGTTTTCTCGGACCCTAGTTGTCCGAAGTCGTTCCCGCTGCACATATTCATGCGCCAGGGCCTCCTGCAGATAATTCACTTCGGTTTATTGCCCTATCTCTAATAGCACCCGAGAAATCACCAGAAGTATATTGGACTTTTTCCCGACCCTGAGTGTCCGTCCCCATGAGACGGTAGTTTTCTCGGACCCTGGTGGTCCGAGGTCGCTCCCGCTGCACAGATTCATGCGCCAGGGCCTCCTGCAGATAATTCACTTTGGCTTATTGCGCTATCTCTAATAGCATCCGAGATATCACAAGATATATATTGGATTTTTCCCTGACCCTGAGTGTCCGGACCCATGAAACGGTGGTTTTCTCGGCCCCTGGTGGTCCGAGGTCGTTCCCGCTGCACAGATTCTTGCGCTTGGGCCCACTGCAGATAATTCACTTTGGTTTATTGCGCTATCTCTAATAGCACCCGAAATATCACCAGATATATATTGGATTTGACCCTGACCCCGATTGTCCGGCCCCATGAGACTGTGGTTTTCTCGGCCCCTGGTGGTTCGTGGTCGTTCCCCCTGCACAGATTCCTGCGCCAGGGCCTCCTGCAGATAATTCACTTTGGTTTATTGCGCTATCTGTAATAGCACCCGAGGTATCACCAGATATATATTGGATTTTTCTCTGACCCTGAGTGTCCGGCCCCATGAGACGGTGGTTTTCTCGGCCCCTGGTGGTCCGAGGTCGTTCCCGCTGCACAGATTCTTGCGCTAGGGCCCACTGCAGATAATTCACTTTGGCTTATTGCGCTATCTCTAATAGCATCCGAGATATCACAAGATATATATTGGATTTTTCCCTGACCCTGAGTGTCCGGACCCATGAGACGGTGGTTTTCTCGGCCCCTGGTGGTCCGAGGTCGTTCCCGCTGCACAGATTCTTGCGCTAGGGCCCACTGCAGATAATTCACTTTGGTTTATTGCGCTATCTCTAATAGCACCCGAAATATCACCAGATATATATTGGATTTTCCCCTGACCCCGATTGTCCGGCCCCATGAGACTGTGGTTTTCTCGGCCCCTGGTGGTTCGTGGTCGTTCCCTCGGCACAGATTCCTGCGCCAGGGCCTCCTGCAGATAATTCACTTTGGTTTATTGCGCTATCTGTAATAGCACCCGAGGTATCACCAGATATATATTGGATTTTTCTCTGACCCTGAGTGTCCGGCCCCATGAGACGGTGGTTTTCTCGGCCCCTGGTGGTCCGAGGTCGTTCCCGCTGCACAGATTTCTGCGCCAGGGCCCCCTGTAGATAATTCACTTTGGTTTATTGCGCTATCTCTAATAGCACCCGAGATATCACCAGATATATATTGGATTTTCCGCTGACCCTGAGTGTCCGGCCCCATGAGACGGTGGTTTTCTCGGCCCCTGGTGGTCCGAGGTCGTTCCCGCTGCACAGATGCATGCACCAGGGCCTCCTACAGACAATGCACTTTGATTTATTGCCCTATCTGTAATAGCACCCGAGAAAGCACCATATATATTCTGGATTTTTACATGACTTTGGGTGACGGATACCGAAAATCTGTAATTTTCTCTACCCCTGGTGGTCCGATGTCGTTCCTGCTGCACAGATTCATGCGCCAGGGCCTCCTGCAGACATTCCACTTTGATTTATCGCGCTATCTGTAATAGAACCCGAGATATCACCAGATATATGCTGGATTTTTATATGACTTTTGGTGACGGATACCGAAAATCTGTAATTTTCTCGGCCCCTGGTGGTCCGATGTCGTTCCTGCTGCACAGATTGAGTCGCCAGTGCCTCCTACAGACAATGCACTTTGATTTATTGCGCTATCTCTAACAGCACCCGAGATATCACCAGATATATATTGGATTTTTCCCTGACCCTGAGTGTCCGGCCCCATGAGACGGTAGTTTTCTCGGACCCTGGTGGTCCGAGGTCGCTCCCGCTGCACAGATTCATGCGCCAGGGCCTCCTGCAGATAATTCACTTTGGCTTATTGCGCTATCTCTAATAGCATCCGAGATATCACAAGATATATATTGGATTTTTCCCTGACCCTGAGTGTCCGGACCCATGAGACGGTGGTTTTCTCGGCCCCTGGTGGTCCGAGGTCGTTCCCGCTGCACAGATTCTTGCGCTAGGGCCCACTGCAGATAATTCACTTTGGTTTATTGCGCTATCTCTAATAGCACCCGAAATATCACCAGATATATATTGGATTTTCCCCTGACCCGGATTGTCCGGCCCCATGGGACTGTGGTTTTCTCGGCCCCTGGTGGTTCGTGGTCGTTCCCCCTGCACAGATTCCTGCGCCAGGGCCTCCTGCAGATAATTCACTTTGGTTTATTGCGCTATCTCTAATAGCACCCGAGTTATCACCAGATATATATTGGATTTTCCCCTGACCCTGAGTGTCCGGCCCCTCGAGACTGTGGTTTTCTCGGCCCCTGGTAGTCCGAGGTCGTTCCCGCTGCACAGATTCATGCGCCAGGGCCTCCTACAGACAATGCACTTTGATTTATTGCGCTATCTCTAATAGCACCCGTGATATCACCAGATATATATTGGATTTTTCCCTGACCCTGAGTGTCCGGCCCCATGAGACGGTGGTTTTCTCGGCCCCTGGTGGTACGAGGTCGTTCCCGCTGCACAGATGCATGCGCCAGGGCCTCCTGCAGATAATTCACTTTGGTTTATTGCGCTATCTCTAATAGCACCCGAGTTATCACCAGATATATATTGGATTTTCCCCTGACCCTGAGTGTCCGGCCCCTCGAGACTGTGGTTTTCTCGGCCCCTGGTAGTCCGAGGTCGTTCCCGCTGCACAGGTTCATGCGCCAGGGCCCCCTGCAGATAATTCACTTTGGTTTATTGCGCTATCTCTAATAGCACCCGAGATATCACCAGACATATATTGGATTTTCCCCTGACCGTGAGTGTCCGGCCCCATGAGACTGGTTTTCTCGGCCAATGGTGGTCCGAGGTCGTTCCCGCTGCCCAGATTCATGCGGCAGGGCCTCCTACAGACAATGCACTTTGATTTATTGCGCTATCTGTAATAGCACCCCAGATATCACCAGATGTACATTGGATTTTTCCCCGACCCTGAGTGTCCGGCCCCATGAGACGGTGGTTTTCTCGGCCCCTGGTGATCCGAGGTCGTTCCCGCAGCACAGATTCATGCGCCAGGGCCTCCTGCAGATAATTCACTTTGGTTTATTGCGCTATCTCTAATAGCACCCGAGATATCACCACATATATATTGGATTTTTCCCTGACCCTGAGTGTCCGGCCCCATGAGACGGTGGTTTTCTCGGCCCCTGGTGGTCCGATGTCGTTCCTGCTACACAGATTCATGCGCCAGGGCCTCCTGCAGATAATTCACTTTGGTTTATTGCGCTATCTCTAATAGCAACCGAGATATCACCAGATATATATTCGATTCTTCCCTGAATCTGAGTGACCGGCCCCATGAGACGGTGGTTTTCTCGGCCCCTGGTGGTCCGAGGTCGTTCCCGCTACACAGATGCATGCGCCAGGGCCTCCTGCAGATAATTCACTTTGGTTTATTTCGCTATCTCTACTAGCACCCGAGATATCACCAGATATATGCTGGATTTTTACATGACCTTGGGTGACGGATTCCGAATATCTGTAATTTTCTCGGCCCCTGGTGGTCCGAGGTAGTTCCTGTTGCACAGATTCATTCGCCATTGCCTCCTACAGACAATGCACTTTGATTTATTGCGCTATCTCTAATAGCACCCGAGATATCATCAGATACATCCTGGGTTTTTACATGTCCTTGGGTTTGCGGCCCCATGTGTCGGTGGTTTTCTCGGCCCCTGGTGGTCCGAGGTCGTTCCCGCTGCACAGATTCTTGCGCTAGGGCCCACTGCAGATAATTCACTTTGGTTTATTGCGCTATCTCTAATAGCACCCGAAATATCACCAGATATATATTGGATTTTCCCCTGACCCGGATTGTCCGGCCCCATGGGACTGTGGTTTTCTCGGCCCCTGGTGGTTCGTGGTCGTTCCCCCTGCACAGATTCCTGCGCCAGGGCCTCCTGCAGATAATTCACTTTGGTTTATTGCGCTATCTGTAATAGCACCCGAGGTATCACCAGATATATATTGGATTTTTCTCTGACCCTGAGTGTCCGGCTCCATGAGACGGTGGTTTTCTCGGCCCCTGGTGGTCCGAGGTCGTTCCCGCTGCACAGATTTCTGCGCCAGGGCCCCCTGTAGATAATTCACTTTGGTTTATTGCCCTATCTCTAATAGCACCCGAGATATCACCAGATATATATTGGATTTTCCGCTGACCCTGAGTGTCCGGCCCCATGAGACGGTGGTTTTCTCGGCCCCTGGTGGTCCGAGGTCGTTCCCGCTGCACAGATGCATGCGCCAGGGCCTCCTACAGACAATGCACTTTGATTTATTGCCCTATCTGTAATAGCACCCGAGAAAGTACCATATATATTCTGGATTTTTACATGACTTTGGGTGACGGATACCGAAAATCTGTAATTTTCTCTACCCCTGGTGGTCCGATGTCGTTCCTGCTGCACAGATTCATGCGCCAGGGCCTCCTGCAGACATTCCACTTTGATTTATCGCGCTATCTGTAATAGAACCCGAGATATCACCAGATATATGCTGGATTTTTATATGACTTTTGGTGACGGATACCGAAAATCTGTAATTTTCTCGGCCCCTGGTGGTCCGATGTCGTTCCTGCTGCACAGATTGAGTCGCCAGTGCCTCCTACAGACAATGCACTTTGATTTATTGCGCTATCTCTAATAGCACCCGAGATATCACCAGATATATATTGGATTTATCCCTGACCCTGAGTGTCCGGCCCCATGAGACTGTGGTTTTCTCGGCTCCTGGTGGTCCGTGGTCGTTCCCGCTGCACAGATTCATGCGCCAGGGCCTCCTACAGACAATGCACTTTGATTTATTGCGCTATCTCTAATAGCACCCGTGATATCACCAGATATATATTGGATTTTTCCCTGACCCTGAGTGTCCGGCCCCATGAGACGGTGGTTTTCTCGGCCCCTGGTGGTACGAGGTCGTTCCCGCTGCACAGATGCATGCGCCAGGGCCTCCTGCAGATAATTCACTTTGGTTTATTGCGCTATCTCTAATAGCACCCGAGTTATCACCAGATATATATTGGATTTTCCCCTGACCCTGAGTGTCCGGCCCCTCGAGACTGTGGTTTTCTCGGCCCCTGGTAGTCCGAGGTCGTTCCCGCTGCACAGGTTCATGCGCCAGGGCCCCCTGCAGATAATTCACTTTGGTTTATTGCGCTATCTCTAATAGCACCCGAGATATCACCAGACATATATTGGATTTTCCCCTGACCGTGAGTGTCCGGCCCCATGAGACTGGTTTTCTCGGCCAATGGTGGTCCGAGGTCGTTCCCGCTGCCCAGATTCATGCGGCAGGGCCTCCTACAGACAATGCACTTTGATTTATTGCGCTATCTGTAATAGCACCCCAGATATCACCAGATGTACATTGGATTTTTCCCCGACCCTGAGTGTCCGGCCCCATGAGACGGTGGTTTTCTCGGCCCCTGGTGATCCGAGGTCGTTCCCGCAGCACAGATTCATGCGCCAGGGCCTCCTGCAGATAATTCACTTTGGTTTATTGCGCTATCTCTAATAGCACCCGAGATATCACCACATATATATTGGATTTTTCCCTGACCCTGAGTGTCCGGCCCCATGAGACGGTGGTTTTCTCGGCCCCTGGTGGTCCGATGTCGTTCCTGCTACACAGATTCATGCGCCAGGGCCTCCTGCAGATAATTCACTTTGGTTTATTGCGCTATCTCTAATAGCACCCGAGATATCACCAGATATATATTCGATTTTTCCCTGAATCTGAGTGACCGGCCCCATGAGACGGTGGTTTTCTCGGCCCCTGGTGGTCCGAGGTCGTTCCCGCTACACAGATGCATGCGCCAGGGCCTCCTGCAGATAATTCACTTTGGTTTATTTCGCTATCTCTACTAGCACCCGAGATATCACCAGATATATGCTGGATTTTTACATGACCTTGGGTGACGGATTCCGAATATCTGTAATTTTCTCGGCCCCTGGTGGTCCGAGGTAGTTCCTGTTGCACAGATTCATTCGCCATTGCCTCCTACAGACAATGCACTTTGATTTATTGCGCTATCTCTAATAGCACCCGAGATATCATCAGATACATCCTGGGTTTTTACATGTCCTTGGGTTTGCGGCCCCATGTGTCGGTGGTTTTCTCGGCCCCTGGTGGTCCGAGGTCGTTCCCGCTGCACAGATTTCTGCGCCAGGGCCCCCTGTAGATAATTCACTTTGGTTTATTGCGCTATCTCTAATAGCACCCGAGATATCACCAAATATATATTGGATTTTCCGCTGACCCTGAGTGTCCGGCCCCATGAGACGGTGGTTTTCTCGGCCCCTGGTGGTCCGAGGTCGTTCCCGCTGCACAGATGCATGCGCCAGGGCCTCCTACAGACAATGCACTTTGATTTATTGCCCTATCTGTAATAGCACCCGAGAAAGCACCATATATATTCTGGATTTTTACATGACTTTGGGTGACGGATACCGAAAATCTGTAATTTTCTCTACCCCTGGTGGTCCGATGTCGTTCCTGCTGCACAGATTCATGCGCCAGGGCCTCCTGCAGACATTCCACTTTGATTTATCGCGCTATCTGTAATAGAACCCGAGATATCACCAGATATATGCTGGATTTTTATATGACTTTTGGTGACGGATACCGAAAATCTGTAATTTTCTCGGCCCCTGGTGGTCCGATGTCGTTCCTGCTGCACAGATTGAGTCGCCAGTGCCTCCTACAGACAATGCACTTTGATTTATTGCGCTATCTCTAACAGCACCCCAGATATCACCAGATATATATTGGATTTTTCCCTGACCCTGAGTGTCCGGCCCCATGAGACGGTAGTTTTCTCGGACCCTGGTGGTCCGAGGTCGCTCCCGCTGCACAGATTCATGCGCCAGGGCCTCCTGCAGATAATTCACTTTGGCTTATTGCGCTATCTCTAATAGCATCCGAGATATCACAAGATATATATTGGATTTTTCCCTGACCCTGAGTGTCCGGACCCATGAGACGGTGGTTTTCTCGGCCCCTGGTGGTCCGAGGTCGTTCCCGCTGCACAGATTCTTGCGCTAGGGCCCACTGCAGATAATTCACTTTGGTTTATTGCGCTATCTCTAATAGCACCCGAAATATCACCAGATATATATTGGATTTTCCCCTGACCCCGATTGTCCGGCCCCATGGGACTGTGGTTTTCTCGGCCCCTGGTGGTTCGTGGTCGTTCCCCCTGCACAGATTCCTGCGCCAGGGCCTCCTGCAGATAATTCACTTTGGTTTATTGCGCTATCTGTAATAGCACCCGAGGTATCACCAGATATATATTGGATTTTTCTCTGACCCTGAGTGTCCGGCTCCATGAGACGGTGGTTTTCTCGGCCCCTGGTGGTCCGAGGTCGTTCCCGCTGCACAGATTTCTGCGCCAGGGCCCCCTGTAGATAATTCACTTTGGTTTATTGCCCTATCTCTAATAGCACCCGAGATATCACCAGATATATATTGGATTTTCCGCTGACCCTGAGTGTCCGGCCCCATGAGACGGTGGTTTTCTCGGCCCCTGGTGGTCCGAGGTCGTTCCCGCTGCACAGATGCATGCGCCAGGGCCTCCTACAGACAATGCACTTTGATTTATTGCCCTATCTGTAATAGCACCCGAGAAAGCACCATATATATTCTGGATTTTTACATGACTTTGGGTGACGGATACCGAAAATCTGTAATTTTCTCTACCCCTGGTGGTACGATGTCGTTCCTGCTGCACAGATTCATGCGCCAGGGCCTCCTGCAGACATTCCACTTTGATTTATCGCGCTATCTGTAATAGAACCCGAGATATCACCAGATATATGCTGGATTTTTATATGACTTTTGGTGACGGATACCGAAAATCTGTAATTTTCTCGGCCCCTGGTGGTCCGATGTCGTTCCTGCTGCACAGATTGAGTCGCCAGTGCCTCCTACAGACAATGCACTTTGATTTATTGCGCTATCTCTAATAGCACCCGAGATATCACCAGATATATATTGGATTTATCCCTGACCCTGAGTGTCCGGCCCCATGAGACTGTGGTTTTCTCGGCTCCTGGTGGTCCGTGGTCGTTCCCGCTGCACAGATTCATGCGCCAGGGCCTCCTACAGACAATGCACTTTGATTTATTGCGCTATCTCTAATAGCACCCGTGATATCACCAGATATATATTGGATTTTTCCCTGAACCTGAGTGTCCGGCCCCATGAGACGGTGGTTTTCTCGGCCCCTGGTGGTCCGATGTCGTTCCTGCTGCACAGGTTCATGCGCCAGGGCCTCCTACGGACAATGCACTTTGATTTATTGCGCTATCTCTAATAGGACCCGAGATATCACCAGATATATATTGGATTTTTCCCCGACCCTGAGTGTCCGGCCCCATGAGACTGTAGTTTTCTCGGACCCTGGTGTCCGAGGACGTTCCCGCTGCACAGATTCATGCGCCCGGGCCTTCTGCAGATAATTCACTTTGGTTTATTGCGCTATCTCTAATGGCACTGGAGATATCACCAGATATATAATGGATTTCTCCCTGACCCTGACAGTCCGGCCCCAAGAGACGGTGGTTTCCTCGGCCCCTGGTGGTCCGAGGTCGTTCCCGCTGCACAGATTCATGCGATAGGGCCTCCTGCAGATAATTCACTTTGCTTTATTGCGCTATCTCTAGTAGCACCCGAGATATCACCAGATATATATTGGATTTTTCCCTGACCCTGAGTGTCCGGCCCCATGAGACGGTAGTTTTCTCGGACCCTGGTGGTCCGAGGTCGCTCCCGCTGCACAGATTCATGCGCCAGGGCCTCCTGCAGATAATTCACTTTGGCTTATTGCGCTATCTCTAATAGCATCCGAGATATCACAAGATATATATTGGATTTTTCCCTGATCCTGAGTGTCCGGACCCATGAGACGGTGGTTTTCTCGGCCCCTGGTGGTCCGAGGTCGTTCCCGCTGCACAGATTCTTGCGCTAGGGCCCACTGCAGATAATTCACTTTGGTTTATTGCGCTATCTCTAATAGCACCCGAAATATCACCAGATATATATTGGATTTTCCCCTGACCCCGATTGTCCGGCCCCATGGCACTGTGGTTTTCTCGGCCCCTGGTGGTTCGTGGTCGTTCCCCCTGCACAGATTCCTGCGCCAGGGCCTCCTGCAGATAATTCACTTTGGTTTATTGCGCTATCTGTAATAGCACCCGAGGTATCACCAGATATATATTGGATTTTTCTCTGACCCTGAGTGTCCGGCTCCATGAGACGGTGGTTTTCTCGGCCCCTGGTGGTCCGAGGTCGTTCCCGCTGCACAGATTTCTGCGCCAGGGCCCCCTGTAGATAATTCACTTTGGTTTATTGCCCTATCTCTAATAGCACCCGAGATATCACCAGATATATATTGGATTTTCCGCTGACCCTGAGTGTCCGGCCCCATGAGACGGTGGTTTTCTCGGCCCCTGGTGGTCCGAGGTCGTTCCCGCTGCACAGATGCATGCGCCAGGGCCTCCTACAGACAGTGCACTTTGATTTATTGCCCTATCTGTAATAGCACCCGAGAAAGCACCATATATATTCTGGATTTTTACATGACTTTGGGTGACGGATACCGAAAATCTGTAATTTTCTCTACCCCTGGTGGTCCGATGTCGTTCCTGCTGCACAGATTCATGCGCCAGGGCCTCCTGCAGACATTCCACTTTGATTTATCGCGCTATCTGTAATAGAACCCGAGATATCACCAGATATATGCTGGATTTTTATATGACTTTTGGTGACGGATACCGAAAATCTGTAATTTTCTCGGCCCCTGGTGGTCCGATGTCGTTCCTGCTGCACAGATTGAGTCGCCAGTGCCTCCTACAGACAATGCACTTTGATTTATTGCGCTATCTCTAATATCACCCGAGATATCACCAGATATATATTGGATTTATCCCTGACCCTGAGTGTCCGGCCCCATGAGACTGTGGTTTTCTCGGCTCCTGGTGGTCCGTGGTCGTTCCCGCTGCACAGATTCATGCGCCAGGGCCTCCTACAGACAATGCACTTTGATTTATTGCGCTATCTCTAATAGCACCCGTGATATCACCAGATATATATTGGATTTTTCCCTGAACCTGAGTGTCCGGCCCCATGAGACGGTGGTTTTCTCGGCCCCTGGTGGTCCGATGTCGTTCCTGCTGCACAGGTTCATGCGCCAGGGCCTCCTACGGACAATGCACTTTGATTTATTGCGCTATCTCTAATAGGACCCGAGATATCACCAGATATATATTGGATTTTTCCCCGACCCTGAGTGTCCGGCCCCATGAGACTGTAGTTTTCTCGGACCCTGGTGTCCGAGGACGTTCCCGCTGCACAGATTCATGCGCCCGGGCCTTCTGCAGATAATTCACTTTGGTTTATTGCGCTATCTCTAATGGCACTGGAGATATCACCAGATATATAATGGATTTCTCCCTGACCCTGACAGTCCGGCCCCAAGAGACGGTGGTTTCCTCGGCCCCTGGTGGTCCGAGGTCGTTCCCGCTGCACAGATTCATGCGATAGGGCCTCCTGCAGATAATTCACTTTGCTTTATTGCGCTATCTCTAGTAGCACCCGAGATATCACCAGATATATATTGGATTTTTCCCTGGCCCCGAGTGTCCGGTCCCATGTGTTGGTGGTTTTCTCGGCCCCTGGTGATCCGAGGTCGTTCCCGCTGCACACATTCATGCGCCCGGGCCTCCTGCAGATAATTCACATTTGTTTATTTCGCTATCTCTAATGGCACTCGAGATATCACCAGATATATAATGGATTTCTCCCTGACCCTGACAGTCCGGCCCCAAGAGACGATGGTTTTCTCGGCCCCTGGTGGTCCGAGGTCGTTCCCGCTGCACAGATTCCTGCGCTAGGGCCCACTGCAGATAATTCACTTTGGTTTATTGCGCTATCGCTAATAGCACCCGAGATATCACCAGATATATAATGGATTTTTCCCTGACCCTGAGTGTCCGGTCCCATGTGTCGGTGGTTTTCTCGGCCCCTGGTGATCCGAGGTCGTTCCCGCTGCACACATTCATGCGCCCGGGCCTCCTGCAGATAATTCACTTTGGTTTGTTGCGCTATCTCTAATGGCACTGGAGATATCACCAGATATATAATGGATTTCTCCCTGACCCTGACAGTCCGGCCCCAAGAGACGATGGTTTTCTCGGCCCCTGGTGGTCCGAGGTCGTTCCAGCTGCACAGATTCATGCGCAAGGGCCTCCTACGGACAATGCACTTTGATTTATTTCGCTATCTCTAATAGCACCCGAGATATCACCAGATAAATATTTGATTTTTCCCTGACCCTGAGTGTCCGGCCCCATGTGACGGTGGTTTTCTCGGCCCCTGGTGGTCCGAGGTCGTTCCCGCTGCACAGATGCATGCGCCATGGCCTCCTGCAGATAATTCACTTTGGTTTATTGCGCTATCTCTAATGGCACTGGAGATATCACCAGATATATAATGGATTTCTCCCTGACCCTGACAGTCCGGCCCCAAGAGACGGTGGTTTCCTCGGCCCCTGGTGGTCCGAGGTCGTTCCCGCTGCACAGATTCATGCGATAGGGCCTCCTGCAGATAATTCACTTTGCTTTATTGCGCTATCTCTAGTAGCACCCGAGATATCACCAGATATATATTGGATTTTTCCCTGGCCCCGAGTGTCCGGTCCCATGTGTTGGTGGTTTTCTCGGCCCCTGGTGATCCGAGGTCGTTCCCGCTGCACACATTCATGCGCCCGGGCCTCCTGCAGATAATTCACATTTGTTTATTTCGCTATCTCTAATGGCACCCGAGATATCACCAGATATATAATGGATTTTTCCCTGACCCTGACAGTCCGGCCCCATGAGACTGTGGTTTTCTCGGTCCCTGGTTGTCCGATGTCGTTGCCGCTGCTCAGATTCATGCGCCAGGGCCTCCCGCAGACAATACACCTTGATTTATGGCGCTATCTGTAATGGCACCCGAGAAAGCACCATATGTATGCTGGATTTTTACATGACTTTGGGTGACGGGTACCGAAAATCTGAAATTTTCTCGGCCCGTGGTGGTCCGAGGCCGTTCCCACTGCACAGATTCATGCGCCAGGACATCCTACAGACAATGCACTTTGATTTATTGCGCTAACTGTAATAGCACCCGAGATATCACCAGATGTATAATGGATTGTTCCCTGACCCTTAGTGTCCGGCCCCATGAGACGATGGTTTTCTCGGCCCCTGGTGGTCCGAGGTCGTTCCCGCTGCACAGATTCATGCGCCAGGGCCTCCTACAGACAATGCAATTTGATTTATTGCGCTATCTGTAATAGCACCCGAGATATCACCAGATATATATTGGATTTTTCCCTGACCCTGAGTGTCCGGCCCGATGAAACGGTGGTTTTCTCGGCCCCTGGTGGTCCGAGGTCGTACCCGCTGCACAGACTCATGCGCCAGGGCCTCCTGCAGATAATTCACTTTGGTTGATTGCGCTATCTCTAGTAGCACCCGAGATATCACCAGATATATATTGGATTTTTCCCTGACCCTGAGTGTCCCGCTCCATGAGACGGTGGTTTTCTCGGCCCCTGGTTGTCCGAGGTCGTTCCCTCTGCACAGACTCATGCGCCAGGGCCTCCTGCAGATAATTCACTTTGGTTTATTGCGCTTTCTCTAATAGCACCCGAGATATCACCAGATATATATTGGATTTTCTCCAGACCCAGAGTGTCCGGCCCCATGAGACGGTGGTTTTCTCGGCCCCTGGTGGTCCGAGGTCGTTCCCGCTGCACAGCTTCATGCGCCAGGGCCTCCTACAGACAATGCACTTTGATTTATTGCGCTATCTGTAATAGCACCCGAGGTATCACCAGATATATATTGGATTTTCCCCTGACCCTGAGTGTCCGGCCCCATGAGACTGTGGTTTTCCCGGCCCGTGGGGGTGAGGTCGTTCCCGCTGCCCAGATTCATGTGCCAGGGCCTCCTACAGACAATACAGTTTGATTTATTGCGCTATCTGTAATAGCACCCGAGCTATCACCAGATATATATTGGATATTCCCCTGACCCTGAGTGTTCGGCCCCATGAGACTGTGGTTTTCTCGGCCCCTGGTGGCCCGAGGTCGCTCCCGCTGCACAGATGCATGCGCCAGGGTCTCCGGCAGATAATTCACTTTGGATTAGTGCGCTATCTGTACGAGCACCCGAGATATCACCAGATATATATTGGATTTTCCCCTGACCCTGAGTGTCCGGCCCCATGAGACGGTGGTATTCTCGGCCCCTGGTGGTCCGAGGTCGTTCCCGCTGCACAGATTCCTGCGCTACGGCCCACTGCAGATAATTCACTTTGGTTTATTGCGCTATCACTAATAGCACCCGAGATATCACCAGATATATATTGGATTTTTCCCTGACCCTGAGTGTCCGGCTCCATGAGACGGTGGTTTTCTCGGCCCCTGGTGGCCTGACGTCGTTCCCGCTGCACAGACTCATGCGCCAGGGCCTCCTGCAGATAATTCACTTTGGATGATTGCGCTATCTCTAGTAGCACCCGAGATATCACCAGATATATATTGGATTTTTCCCTGACCCTGAGTGTCCGGCTCCATGAGACGGCGGTTTTCTCGGCCCCTGGTTGTCCGAGGTCGTTCCCGCTGGACAGACTCATGCGCCAGGGCCTCCTGCAGATAATTCACTTTGGTTTATTGCGCTATCTCAAATAGCACCCGAGATATCACCAGATATATATTGGATTTTCCCCTGACCCTGAGTGTCCGGACCCATGAGACGGTGGTTTTCTCGGCCCCTGGTGGTCCGAGGTCGTTCCCGCTGCACAGATTCTTGCGCTAGGGCCCACTGCAGATAATTCACTTTGGTTTATTGCGCTATCTCTAATAGCACCCGAGATATCACCAGATATATATTGGATTTTTCTCTGACCCTTGGTGTCCGGCCCCATGAGACGGTGGTTTTCTCGGTCCCTGGTGGTCCGAGGTCGTTCCCGCTGCACAGATTTCTGCGCCAGGGCCCCCTGTAGATAATTCACTTTGGTTTATTGCGCTATCTCTAATAGCACCCGAGATATCACCAGATATATATTGGATTTTCCGCTGACCCTGAGTGTCCGGCCCCATGAGACGGTGGTTTTCTCGGCCCCTGGTGGTCCGAGGTCGTTCCCGCTGCACAGATGCATGCGGCAGGGCCTCCTACAGACAATGCACTTTGATTTATTGCGCTATCTGTAATAGCACCCCAGATATCACCAGATGTACATTGGATTTTTCCCCGACCCTGAGTGTCCGGCCCCATGAGACGGTGGTTTTCTCGGCCCCTGGTGATCCGAGGTCGTTCCCGCAGCACAGATTCATGCGCCAGGGCCTCCTGCAGAAAATTCACGTTGGTTTATTGCGCTATCTCTAATAGCACCCGAGATATCACCACATATATATTGGATTTTTACCTGACCCTGAGTGTCCGGCCCCATGAGACGGTGGTTTTCTCGGCCCCTGGTGGTCCGATGTCGTTCCTGCTACACAGATTCATGCGCCAGGGCCTCCTGCAGATAATTCACTTTGGTTTATTGCCCTATCTCTAATAGCACCCGAGATATCACCAGATATATATTCGATTTTTCCCTGAATCTGAGTGACCGGCCCAATGAGACGGTGGTTTTCTCGGCCCCTGGTGGTCCGAGGTCGTTCCCGCTACACAGATGCATGCGCCAGGGCCTCCTGCAGATAATTCAATTTGGTTTATTTCGCTATCTCTACTAGCACCCGAGATATCACCAGATATATGCTGGATTTTTACATGACCTTGGGTGACGGATTCCGAATATCTGTAATTTTCTCGGCCCCTGGTGGTCCGAGGTAGTTCCTGCTGCACAGATTCATTCGCCAGTGCCTCCTACAGACAATGCACTTTGATTTATTGCGCTATCTCTAATAGCACCCGAGATATCACCAGATATATATTGGATTTTTCCCTGACCCTGAGTGTCTGGCTCCATGAGACGGTGGTTTTCTCGGCCCCTGGTTGTCCGAGGTCGTTCCCGCTGCACAGACTCATGCGCCAGGGCCTCCTACAGACAATGCACTTTGGTTTATTGCGCTATCTGTAATAGCACCCGAGATATCACCAGATATATATTGGATTTTTCCCAGACCCTGAGTGTTCGGCTCCATGAGACGGTGGTTTTCTCGGCCCCTGGTGTTCCGAGGTCGTTCCCGCTGACCAGATTCATGCGCCAGGGCCTCCTACAGACAATGCACTTTGATTTATTGCGCTATCTGTAATAGCACCCGAGATATCACCAGATATATATTGGATTTTTCCCTGACCCTTAGTGTCCGGCCCAATGAGACGATGGTTTTCTCGGCTCCCTGGTGGTCCGAGGTCGTTCCCGCTGCCCAGATTCATGCGCCAGGGCGTCCTACAGACAATGCACTTTTATTTATTGCCCTACCTGTAATAGCACCCGAGACAGCTCCATATATATGCTGGATTTTTACATGACTTTGGGTCAAGGATACCGAAAATCTGTAATTTTCTCGGCCCCTGGTGGTCCGATATCGTTCCTGCTGCACAGATTCATGCGCAAGGGCCTCCAACGGACAATGCACTTTGGTTTATTGCGCTAACTGTAATAGCACCCCAGATATCACCAGATGTACATTGGATTTTTCCCCGACCCTGAGTGTCCGGCCCCATGAGACGGTGGTTTTCTCGGCCCCTGGTGATCCGAGGTCGTTCCCGCAGCACAGATTCATGCGCCAGGGCCTCCTGCAGAAAATTCACGTTGGTTTATTGCGCTATCTCTAATAGCACCCGAGATATCACCACATATATATTGGATTTTTCCCTGACCCTGAGTGTCCGGCCCCATGAGACGGTGGTTTTCTCGGCCCCTGGTGGTCCGATGTCGTTCCTGCTACACAGATTCATGCGACAGGGCCTCCTGCAGATAATTCACTTTGGTTTATTGCCCTATCTCTAATAGCACCCGAGATATCACCAGATATATATTCGATTTTTCCCTGAATCTGAGTGACCGGCCCAATGAGACGGTGGTTTTCTCGGCCCCTGGTGGTCCGAGGTCGTTCCCGCTACACAGATGCATGCGCCAGGGCCTCCTGCAGATAATTCACTTTGGTTTATTTCGCTATCTCTACTAGCACCCGAGATATCACCAGATATATGCTGGATTTTTACATGACCTTGGGTGACGGATTCCGAATATCTGTAATTTTCTCGGCCCCTGGTGGTCCGAGGTAGTTCCTGCTGCACAGATTCATTCGCCAGTGCCTCCTACAGACAATGCACTTTGATTTATTGCGCTATCTCTAATAGCACCCGAGATATCACCAGATATATATTGGATTTTTCCCTGACCCTGAGTGTCTGGCTCCATGAGACGGTGGTTTTCTCGGCCCCTGGTTGTCCGAGGTCGTTCCCGCTGCACAGACTCATGCGCCAGGGCCTCCTACAGACAATGCACTTTGGTTTATTGCGCTATCTGTAATAGCACCCGAGATATCACCAGATATATATTGGATTTTTCCCAGACCCTGAGTGTTCGGCTCCATGAGACGGTGGTTTTCTCGGCCCCTGGTGTTCCGAGGTCGTTCCCGCTGACCAGATTCATGCGCCAGGGCCTCCTACAGACAATGCACTTTGATTTATTGCGCTATCTGTAATAGCACCCGAGATATCACCAGATATATATTGGATTTTTCCCTGACCCTTAGTGTCCGGCCCAATGAGACGATGGTTTTCTCGGCTCCCTGGTGGTCCGAGGTCGTTCCCGCTGCCCAGATTCATGCGCCAGGGCGTCCTACAGACAATGCACTTTTATTTATTGCCCTACCTGTAATAGCACCCGAGACAGCTCCATATATATGCTGGATTTTTACATGACTTTGGGTCAAGGATACCGAAAATCTGTAATTTTCTCGGCCCCTGGTGGTCCGATATCGTTCCTGCTGCACAGATTCATGCGCAAGGGCCTCCAACGGACAATGCACTTTGGTTTATTGCGCTAACTGTAATAGCACCCCAGATATCACCAGATGTACATTGGATTTTTCCCCGACCCTGAGTGTCCGGCCCCATGAGACGGTGGTTTTCTCGGCCCCTGGTGATCCGAGGTCGTTCCCGCAGCACAGATTCATGCGCCAGGGCCTCCTGCAGAAAATTCACGTTGGTTTATTGCGCTATCTCTAATAGCACCCGAGATATCACCACATATATATTGGATTTTTCCCTGACCCTGAGTGTCCGGCCCCATGAGACGGTGGTTTTCTCGGCCCCTGGTGGTCCGATGTCGTTCCTGCTACACAGATTCATGCGCCAGGGCCTCCTGCAGATAATTCACTTTGGTTTATTGCCCTATCTCTAATAGCACCCGAGATATCACCAGATATATATTCGATTTTTCCCTGAATCTGAGTGACCGGCCCAATGAGACGGTGGTTTTCTCGGCCCCTGGTGGTCCGAGGTCGTTCCCGCTACACAGATGCATGCGCCAGGGCCTCCTGCAGATAATTCACTTTGGTTTATTTCGCTATCTCTACTAGCACCCGAGATATCACCAGATATATGCTGGATTTTTACATGACCTTGGGTGACGGATTCCGAATATCTGTAATTTTCTCGGCCCCTGGTGGTCCGAGGTAGTTCCTGCTGCACAGATTCATTCGCCAGTGCCTCCTACAGACAATGCACTTTGATTTATTGCGCTATCTGTAATAGCACCCGTGATATCACCAGATATATATTGGATTTTCCCCTGACCCCTGAGTGTCCGGACCCATGAGACGGTGGTTTTCTCGGCCCCTGGTGGTCCGAGGTCGTTCGCGCTGCACAGATGCATGCGCCAGGGCCTCCTGCAGATAATTCACTTTGATTTAACGCGCTATCTCTAATAGCACCCGAGATATCACCAGATATATATTGGATTTTCCCCTGACCCTGAGTGTCCGGCCCCATGAGACTGTAGTTTTCTCGGCCCCTGGTGGTCCGAGGTCGTTCCCGCTGGCCAGATTCATGCGCCAGGACATCCTACAGTCAATGCACTTTGGTTTATTGCGCTAACTGTAATAGCACCCGAGATATCACCACATATATATTGGATTTTCCCCAGACCCAGAGTGTCCGGCCCCATGAGACGATGGTTTTCTCGGCCCCTGGTGGGCCGAGGTCGTTCCCGCTGCACAGATTCATGCGCCAGGGCCTCCTACAGACAATGCAATTTGATTTATTGCGCTATTTGTAATAGCACCCGATATATCACCAGATATATATTGGATTTTTCCCTGACCCTGAGTGTCCGGCTCCATGAGACGGTGGTTTTCTCGGCCCCTGGTTGTCCGTGGTCGTTCCCTCTGCACAGACTCATGCGCCAGGGCCTCCTGCAGATAATTCACTTTGGTTTATTGCGCTTTCTCTAATAGCACCCGAGATATCACCAGATATATATTGGATTTTCCCCTGACCCTGAGTGTCCGGCCCCATGAGACGGTGGTTTTCTCGGCCCCTGGTGGTCCGAGGTCGTTCCCGCTACACAGATGCATGCGCCAGGGCCTACTGCAGATAATTCACTTTGGTTGATTGCGCTATCTCTAGTAGCACCCGAGATATCACCAGATATATATTGGACTTTCCCCTGACCCTGATTGTCCGGCTCCATGAGACGGTGGTTTTCTCGGCCCCTGGTGGTCCGAGGTCGTACCCGCTGCACAGACTCATGTGCCAGGGCCTCCTGCAGATAAATCACTTTGGTTTATTGCGCTATCTCTAGTAGCACCCGAGATATCACCAGATATATATTGGATTTTTCCCTGGCCCTGAGTGTCCGGTCCCATGTGTTGGTGGTTTTCTCGGCCCCTGGTGATCCGAGGTCGTTCCCGCTGCACACATTCATGCCCCCGGGCCTCCTGCAGATAATTCACATTGGTTTATTGCGCTATCTCTAATGGCACTCGAGATATCACCAGATATATAATGGATTTCTCCCTGACCCTGACAGTCCGGCCCCATGAAACTGTGGTTTTCTCGGTCCCTGGTTGTCCGAGGTAGTTGCCGCTGCTCAGATTCATGCGCCAGGGCCTCCCGCAGACAATACACCTTGATTTATTGCGCTATCTGTAATGGCACCCGAGAAAGCACCATATATATGCTGGATTTTTACATGACTTTGGGTGACGGGTACCGAAAATTTGAAATTTTCTCGGCCCCTGGTGGTCCGATGTCGTTCCTGCTACACGGATTCATGCGCAAGGGCCTCCTACGGACAATGCAGTTTGATTTATTCCTCTATCTGTAATAGAACCCGAGATATCACCAGATATATGCTGGATTTTTACACGACATTTGGTGACGGATACCGAAAATCTGTAATTTTCTCGGCCCCTGGGGGTCCGATGTCGTTCCTGCTGCACAGATTCATGCGCAAGGGCCTCCTACGGGCAATGCAATTTGATTTAGTGCGCTATCTGTAAGAGCACCCGAGATATCACCAGAAATATATTGGATTTTTCCCTGACCCTGAGTGCCCGGCCCCATGTGTCGGTGGTTTTCTCGGCCCCTAGTGGTCCGAGGCCGCTGCCGCTGCACAGATTCATGCGCTAGGGCCTCCTGCAGACAATGCACTTTGATATATCGCGCTATCTCTAATGGCACCCAAGATATCACCAGATATATATTGGATTTTTCCCAGACCCTGAGTGTTCGGCTCCATGAGACGGTGGTTTTCTCGGCCCCTGGTGTTCCGAGGTCGTTCCCGCTGACCAGATTCATGCGCCAGGGCCTCCTACAGACAATGCACTTTGATTTATTGCGCTATCTGTAATAGCACCCGAGATATCACCAGATATATATTGGATTTTTCCCTGACCCTTAGTGTCCGGCCCAATGAGACGATGGTTTTCTCGGCTCCCTGGTGGTCCGAGGTCGTTCCCGCTGCCCAGATTCATGCGCCAGGGCGTCCTACAGACAATGCACTTTTATTTATTGCCCTACCTGTAATAGCACCCGAGACAGCTCCATATATATGCTGGATTTTTACATGACTTTGGGTCAAGGATACCGAAAATCTGTAATTTTCTCGGCCCCTGGTGGTCCGATATCGTTCCTGCTGCACAGATTCATGCGCAAGGGCCTCCAACGGACAATGCACTTTGGTTTATTGCGCTAACTGTAATAGCACCCCAGATATCACCAGATGTACATTGGATTTTTCCCCGACCCTGAGTGTCCGGCCCCATGAGACGGTGGTTTTCTCGGCCCCTGGTGATCCGAGGTCGTTCCCGCAGCACAGATTCATGCGCCAGGGCCTCCTGCAGAAAATTCACGTTGGTTTATTGCGCTATCTCTAATAGCACCCGAGATATCACCACATATATATTGGATTTTTCCCTGACCCTGAGTGTCCGGCCCCATGAGACGGTGGTTTTCTCGGCCCCTGGTGGTCCGATGTCGTTCCTGCTACACAGATTCATGCGCCAGGGCCTCCTGCAGATAATTCACTTTGGTTTATTGCCCTATCTCTAATAGCACCCGAGATATCACCAGATATATATTCGATTTTTCCCTGAATCTGAGTGACCGGCCCAATGAGACGGTGGTTTTCTCGGCCCCTGGTGGTCCGAGGTCGTTCCCGCTACACAGATGCATGCGCCAGGGCCTCCTGCAGATAATTCACTTTGGTTTATTTCGCTATCTCTACTAGCACCCGAGATATCACCAGATATATGCTGGATTTTTACATGACCTTGGGTGACGGATTCCGAATATCTGTAATTTTCTCGGCCCCTGGTGGTCCGAGGTAGTTCCTGCTGCACAGATTCATTCGCCAGTGCCTCCTACAGACAATGCACTTTGATTTATTGCGCTATCTCTAATAGCACCCGAGATATCACCAGATATATATTGGATTTTTCCCTGACCCTGAGTGTCTGGCTCCATGAGACGGTGGTTTTCTCGGCCCCTGGTTGTCCGAGGTCGTTCCCGCTGCACAGACTCATGCGCCAGGGCCTCCTACAGACAATGCACTTTGGTTTATTGCGCTATCTGTAATAGCACCCGAGATATCACCAGATATATATTGGATTTTTCCCAGACCCTGAGTGTTCGGCTCCATGAGACGGTGGTTTTCTCGGCCCCTGGTGTTCCGAGGTCGTTCCCGCTGACCAGATTCATGCGCCAGGGCCTCCTACAGACAATGCACTTTGATTTATTGCGCTATCTGTAATAGCACCCGAGATATCACCAGATATATATTGGATTTTTCCCTGACCCTTAGTGTCCGGCCCAATGAGACGATGGTTTTCTCGGCTCCCTGGTGGTCCGAGGTCGTTCCCGCTGCCCAGATTCATGCGCCAGGGCGTCCTACAGACAATGCACTTTTATTTATTGCCCTACCTGTAATAGCACCCGAGACAGCTCCATATATATGCTGGATTTTTACATGACTTTGGGTCAAGGATACCGAAAATCTGTAATTTTCTCGGCCCCTGGTGGTCCGATATCGTTCCTGCTGCACAGATTCATGCGCAAGGGCCTCCAACGGACAATGCACTTTGGTTTATTGCGCTAACTGTAATAGCACCCCAGATATCACCAGATGTACATTGGATTTTTCCCCGACCCTGAGTGTCCGGCCCCATGAGACGGTGGTTTTCTCGGCCCCTGGTGATCCGAGGTCGTTCCCGCAGCACAGATTCATGCGCCAGGGCCTCCTGCAGAAAATTCACGTTGGTTTATTGCGCTATCTCTAATAGCACCCGAGATATCACCACATATATATTGGATTTTTCCCTGACCCTGAGTGTCCGGCCCCATGAGACGGTGGTTTTCTCGGCCCCTGGTGGTCCGATGTCGTTCCTGCTACACAGATTCATGCGCCAGGGCCTCCTGCAGATAATTCACTTTGGTTTATTGCCCTATCTCTAATAGCACCCGAGATATCACCAGATATATATTCGATTTTTCCCTGAATCTGAGTGACCGGCCCAATGAGACGGTGGTTTTCTCGGCCCCTGGTGGTCCGAGGTCGTTCCCGCTACACAGATGCATGCGCCAGGGCCTCCTGCAGATAATTCACTTTGGTTTATTTCGCTATCTCTACTAGCACCCGAGATATCACCAGATATATGCTGGATTTTTACATGACCTTGGGTGACGGATTCCGAATATCTGTAATTTTCTCGGCCCCTGGTGGTCCGAGGTAGTTCCTGCTGCACAGATTCATTCGCCAGTGCCTCCTACAGACAATGCACTTTGATTTATTGCGCTATCTGTAATAGCACCCGTGATATCACCAGATATATATTGGATTTTCCCCTGACCCCTGAGTGTCCGGACCCATGAGACGGTGGTTTTCTCGGCCCCTGGTGGTCCGAGGTCGTTCGCGCTGCACAGATGCATGCGCCAGGGCCTCCTGCAGATAATTCACTTTGATTTAACGCGCTATCTCTAATAGCACCCGAGATATCACCAGATATATATTGGATTTTCCCCTGACCCTGAGTGTCCGGCCCCATGAGACTGTAGTTTTCTCGGCCCCTGGTGGTCCGAGGTCGTTCCCGCTGGCCAGATTCATGCGCCAGGACATCCTACAGTCAATGCACTTTGGTTTATTGCGCTAACTGTAATAGCACCCGAGATATCACCACATATATATTGGATTTTCCCCAGACCCAGAGTGTCCGGCCCCATGAGACGATGGTTTTCTCGGCCCCTGGTGGGCCGAGGTCGTTCCCGCTGCACAGATTCATGCGCCAGGGCCTCCTACAGACAATGCAATTTGATTTATTGCGCTATTTGTAATAGCACCCGATATATCACCAGATATATATTGGATTTTTCCCTGACCCTGAGTGTCCGGCTCCATGAGACGGTGGTTTTCTCGGCCCCTGGTTGTCCGTGGTCGTTCCCTCTGCACAGACTCATGCGCCAGGGCCTCCTGCAGATAATTCACTTTGGTTTATTGCGCTTTCTCTAATAGCACCCGAGATATCACCAGATATATATTGGATTTTCCCCTGACCCTGAGTGTCCGGCCCCATGAGACGGTGGTTTTCTCGGCCCCTGGTGGTCCGAGGTCGTTCCCGCTACACAGATGCATGCGCCAGGGCCTACTGCAGATAATTCACTTTGGTTGATTGCGCTATCTCTAGTAGCACCCGAGATATCACCAGATATATATTGGACTTTCCCCTGACCCTGATTGTCCGGCTCCATGAGACGGTGGTTTTCTCGGCCCCTGGTGGTCCGAGGTCGTACCCGCTGCACAGACTCATGTGCCAGGGCCTCCTGCAGATAAATCACTTTGGTTTATTGCGCTATCTCTAGTAGCACCCGAGATATCACCAGATATATATTGGATTTTTCCCTGGCCCTGAGTGTCCGGTCCCATGTGTTGGTGGTTTTCTCGGCCCCTGGTGATCCGAGGTCGTTCCCGCTGCACACATTCATGCCCCCGGGCCTCCTGCAGATAATTCACATTGGTTTATTGCGCTATCTCTAATGGCACTCGAGATATCACCAGATATATAATGGATTTCTCCCTGACCCTGACAGTCCGGCCCCATGAAACTGTGGTTTTCTCGGTCCCTGGTTGTCCGAGGTAGTTGCCGCTGCTCAGATTCATGCGCCAGGGCCTCCCGCAGACAATACACCTTGATTTATTGCGCTATCTGTAATGGCACCCGAGAAAGCACCATATATATGCTGGATTTTTACATGACTTTGGGTGACGGGTACCGAAAATTTGAAATTTTCTCGGCCCCTGGTGGTCCGATGTCGTTCCTGCTACACGGATTCATGCGCAAGGGCCTCCTACGGACAATGCAGTTTGATTTATTCCTCTATCTGTAATAGAACCCGAGATATCACCAGATATATGCTGGATTTTTACACGACATTTGGTGACGGATACCGAAAATCTGTAATTTTCTCGGCCCCTGGGGGTCCGATGTCGTTCCTGCTGCACAGATTCATGCGCAAGGGCCTCCTACGGGCAATGCAATTTGATTTAGTGCGCTATCTGTAAGAGCACCCGAGATATCACCAGAAATATATTGGATTTTTCCCTGACCCTGAGTGCCCGGCCCCATGTGTCGGTGGTTTTCTCGGCCCCTAGTGGTCCGAGGCCGCTGCCGCTGCACAGATTCATGCGCTAGGGCCTCCTGCAGACAATGCACTTTGATATATCGCGCTATCTCTAATGGCACCCAAGATATCAGCTCATACATCCTGGATTTATACATGACCCTGAGTGTCCGGACCCATGAGACGGTGGTTTTCTCGGCCCCTGGTGGTCCGAGGTCGTTCCCGCTGCACAGATGCATGCGCCAGGGCCTCCTGCAGATAATTCACTTTGATTTAACGCGCTATCTCTAATAGCAACCGAGATATCACCAGATATATATTGGATTTTCCCCTGACCCTGAGTGTCCGGCCCTATGAGACGGTGGTTTTCTCGGCCCCTGGTTGTCCGAGTTCGTTCCCGCTGCACAGATTCATGCGCCAGGGCCTCCTGCAGATAATTCACTTTGGTTTATTGCGCTATCTCTAATAGCACCCGTGATATCACCAGATATATATTGGATTTTCCCCTGACCCCTGAGTGTCCGGACCCATGAGACGGTGGTTTTCTCGGCCCCTGGTGGTCCGAGGTCGTTCCCGCTGCACAGACTCATGCGCCAGGGCCTCCTGCAGATAATTCACTTTGGTTAATTGCTGTATCTCTAGTAGCACCCGAGATATCACCAGATATATATTGTATTTTTCCCCGGACCCTGAGTGTCCGGCCCCATGTGTCGGTGGTTGTCTCGGCCCCTGGTGGTCCGAGGTCGTTCCGGCTGCACACATTCATGCGCCAGGGCCTCCTACGGACAATGCACTTTGGTTTATTGCGCTATCTGTAATAGCACCCGAGATATCACCAGATAAATATTTGATTTTTCCCTGACCCTGAGTGACGGATTCCGAATATCTGTAATTTTCTCGGCCCCTGGTGGTCCGAGGTCGTTCCCGCTGCACAGATTCAAGCGGCAGGGCCTCCTGCAGATAATTCACTTTGGTTTATTGCGCTATCTGTAATAGCACCCGAGATATCACCAGATATATATTGGATTTTTCCGTGACCCTGAGTGTCCGGCCCCATGAGACTGTGGTTTTCTCGGCCCCTGGTGATCCGAGGTCGTTCCCGCTGCACACATTCATGCGCCCGGGCCTCCTGCAGATAATTCACATTGGTTTATTGCGCTATCTCTAATGGCACTCGAGATATCACCAGATATATATTGGATTTTCCCCTGACCCTGAGTGTCCGGCCGCATGAGACGGTGGTTGTCTCGGACCCTGCTGGTCCGGGGTCGTACGAGCTGCACAGACTCATGCGCCAGGGCCTCCTGCAGATAAATCACTTTGGTTTATTGCGATATCTATAGTAGCACCCGAGATATCACCAGATATATATTCGATTTTTCCCTGACCCTGAGTGTCCGGCCCCATGTGTTGGTGGTTTCCTCGGCCCATGGTGGTCCTAGGTCGTTCCCGCTGCACATATTCATGCGCCAGGGCCTCCTATAAACAATGCACTTTGGTTTATTGCGCTATCTGTAACAGCACCCGAGATATCACCAGATATATATTGGATTTTTCCCTGACCCTGAGTGTCCGGCCCCATGAGACGGTGGTTTTCTCGGCACCTGGTGGTCCGAGGTCGCCGCTCAGATTCATGCACCAGGGCCTCCTACAGACAATGCACTTTGATTTATTGCGCTATCTGTAATAGCACCTGAGAAAGCACAATATATATACTGGATTTTTACATGACTGTGGGTGACGGACACCGAAAATCTGTAAGTTTCTCGGCCCCTGGAGGACCGAGGTTGTTCCTGCTTCACAGATTCATGCGCCTGGGCCTCCTGCAGACAATGCACTTTGATTTATCGCGCTATATCTAACAGCACCCTAGATATCACCAGATATATATTGGATTTTGCCCTGTCCCTGAGTGTCCGGCCCCATGAGATGGTGGTTGTTTCGGCCCCTGGTGGTCCGAGGTCGTTCCCGCTGCACAGTCTCATGCGCCAGGGCCTCCTGCAGATAATTCACTTTGGTTTATTGCGCTATCTCTAATAGCACCCGAGATATCACCAGATATGTAATGGATTTTCCCCTGTCCCTGAGGGTCCGGCCCCATGAGACTGTGGATTTCTCGGCCCCTGGTGGTCCGAGGTCGTCCCGCTGCACAGATGCATGCGCCATGGCCTCCTGCAGATAATTAACTTCGGTTTATCGCGCTATCTCTAATAGAACCCGTGATATCACCAGATATATAATGGATTTTTCCCTGACCCTGACAGTCCGGCCCCATGAGACTGTGGTTTTCTCGGTCCCTGGTTGTCCGAGGTAGTTGCCGCTGCTCAGATTCATGCGCCAGGGCCTCCCGCAGACAATACACCTTGATTTATTGCGCTATCTGTAATGGCACCCGAGAAAGCACCATATATATGCTGGATTTTTACATGACTTTGGGTGACGGGTACCGAAAATTTGAAATTTTCTCGGCCCCTGGTGGTCCGATGTCGTTCCTGCTACACAGATTCATGCGCAAGGGCCTCCTACGGACAATGCAGTTTGATTTATTCCTCTATCTGTAATAGAACCCGAGATATCACCAGATATATGCTGGATTTTTACACGACATTTGGTGACGGATACCGAAAATCTGTAATTTTCTCGGCCCCTGGTGGTCCGAGGTCGTTCCGGCTGCACAGATTCATGCGCCAGGGCCTCCTGATGATAATGCACTTTGATTTATCGCGCTATCTGTAACAGAACCCGAGATATCACCAGATATATGCTGGATTTTTACATGACATTGCGTGACGGATACCGAAGATCTGTAATTTTCTCGGCCCCTGGGGGTCCGATGTCGTTCCTGCTGCACAGATTCATGCGCAAGGGCCTCCTACGGGCAATGCACTTTGATTTAGTGCGCTATCTGTAAGAGCACCCGAGATATCACCAGAAATATATTGGATTTTTCCCTGACCCTGAGTGCCCGGCCCCATGTGTCGGTGGTTTTCTCGGCCCCTAGTGGTCCGAGGTCGCTCCCGCTGCACAGATTCATGCGCTAGGGCCTCCTGCAGACAATGCACTTTGATATATCGCGCTATCTCTAATGGCACCCAAGATATCAGCTCATACATCCTGGATTTTTACATGACCCTGAGTGTCCGGACCCATGAGACGGTGGTTTTCTCGGCCCCTAGTGGTCCGAGGTCGCTCCCGCTGCACAGATTCATGCGCCAGGGCCTCCTGCAGATAATTCACTTTGGTTTATTGCGCTATCTCTAATAGCACCCGTGATATCACCAGATATATATTGGATTTTCTCCTGACCCCTGAGTGTCCGGACCCATGAGACGGTGGTTTTCTCGGCCCCTGGTGGTCCGAGGTCGATCCCGCTGCACAGACTCATGCGCCAGGGCCTCCTGCAGATAATTCACTTTGGTTAATTGCTGTATCTCTAGTAGCACCCGAGATATCACCAGATATATATTGGATTTTCCCCTGACCCTGAGTGTCCGGCCCCATTAGGCGGTCGTTTTCTCGGCCCCTGGTGGTCCGAGGTCGTTCCCGCTGCACAGATTCATGCGCCAGGGCCTCCTACAGACAATGTACTTTGATTTATTGCGCTATCTGTAATAGCACCCGAGATATCACCAGATATATATTGTATTTTTCCCCGGACCCTGAGTGTCCGGCCCCATGTGTCGGTGGTTGTCTCGGCCCCTGGTGGTCCGAGGTCGTTCCCGCTGCACACATTCATGCGCCAGGGCCTCCTACGGACAATGCACTTTGGTTTATTGCGCTATCTGTAATAGCACCCGAGATATCACCAGATAAATATTTGATTTTTCCCTGACCCTGAGTGACGGATTCCGAATATCTGTAATTTTCTCGGCCCCTGGTGGTCCGAGGTCGTTCCCGCTGCACAGATTCAAGCGGCAGGGCCTCCTGCAGATAATTCACTTTGGTTTATTGCGCTATCTGTAATAGCACCCGAGATATCACCAGATATATATTGGATTTTTCCGTGACCCTGAGTGTCCGGCCCCATGAGACTGTGGTTTTCTCGGCCCCTGGTGATCCGAGGTCGTTCCCGCTGCACACATTCATTCGCCCGGGCGTCCTGCAGATAATTCACATTGGTTTATTGCGCTATCTCTAATGGCACTCGAGATATCACCAGATATATATTGGATTTTCCCCTGACCCTGAGTCCGGCCGCATGAGACGGTGGTTGTCTCGGACCCTGCTGGTCCGGGGTCGTACGAGCTGCACAGACTCATGCGCCAGGGCCTCCTGCAGACAATGCACTTTGATTTATCGCGCTATCGCTAATAGCACCCGAGATATCACCAGATATATATTGGATTTTTCCCTGACCCTGAGTGTCCGGCCCCATGAGACGTTGGTTTCCTCGGCCCCTGGTGGTCCTAGGTCGTTCCCGCTGCACATATTCATGCGCCAGGGCCTCCTACAAACAATGCACTTTGGTTTATTGCGCTATCTCTAACAGCACCCGAGATATCACCAGATATATATTGGATTTTTCCCTGACCCTGAGTGTCCGGCCCCATGAGACGGTGGTTTTCTCGGCCCCTGGTGGTCCGAGGTCGCTGCACAGATTCATGCGCCAGGGCCTCCTACAGACAATGCACTTTGATTTATTGCGCTATCTGTAATAGCACCCGAGAAAGCACAATATATATACTGGATTTTTACATGACTGTGGGTGACGGACACCGAAAATCTGTAAGTTTCTCGGCCCCTGGAGGACCGAGGTCGTTCCTGCTTCACAGATTCATGCGCCGGGGCCTCCTGCAGACAATGCACTTTGATTTATCGCGCTATCGCTAATAGCACCCGATATATCACCAGATATATATTGGATTTTCCCCTGACCCTGAGTGTCCGGCCCCATGAGACGGTGGTTGTCTCGGCCCCTGGTGGTCCGAGGTCGTTCCCGCTGCACAGTCTCATGCGCCAGGGCCTCCTGCAGACAATGTACTTTGATTTATCGCGCTATCGCTAATAGCACCCGATATATCACCAGATATATATTGGATTTTCCTCTGACCCTGAGTGTCCGGCCCCATGAGACGGTGGTTGTCTCGGCCCCTGGTGTTCCGAGGTCGTTCCCGCTGCACATATTCATGCGCCAGGGCCTCCTACAAACAATGCACTTTGGATTATTGCGCTATCTGTAACAGCACCCGAGATATCACCAGATATATATTGGATTTTTCCCTGACCCTGAGTGTCCGGCCCCATGAGACGGTGGTTTTCTCGGCCCCTGGTGGTCCGAGGTCGCTGCACAGATTCATGCGCCAGGGCCTCCTACAGACAATGCACTTTGATTTATTGCGCTATCTGTAATAGCTCCCGAGAAAGCACAATATATATACTGGATTTTTACATGACTGTGGGTGACGGACACCGAAAATCTGTAAGTTTCTCGGCCACTGGAGGACCGAGGTCGTTCCTGCTTCACAGATTCATGCGCCGGGGCCTCCTGCAGACAATGCACTTTGATTTATCGCGCTATATCTAATAGCACCCGAGATATCACCAGATATATATTGGATTTTCCCCTGACCCTGAGTGGCCGGCCCCATGAGATGGTGGTTGTTTCGGCCCCTGGTGGTCCGAGGTCGTTCCCGGTGCACAGTCTCATGCGCCAGGGCCTCCTCAAGACAATGAACTTTGATTTATCGCGCTATCGCTAATAGCACCCGATATATCACCAGATATATATTGGATTTTCCCCTGACCCTGAGTGTCCGGCCCCGTGACACGGTGGTTTTCTCGGCCCCTGGAGGTCCGAGGTCGTTCTCGCTGGCCAGATTCATGCGCCAGGGCCTCCTGCAGACAATGCACTTTGATTTGTTGCGCTATCTGTAATAGCACCCGAGATATCACCAGATATATATTGGATTTTTCCCTGACCCAGAGTGTCCGGCCCCATGAGACGGTGGTTGTCTCGGACCCTGGTGGTCCGGGGTCGTACCCGCTGCACAGACTCATGCGCCAGGGCCTCCTGCAGATAAATCACTTTGGTTTATTGCGCTATCTCTAGTAGCACCCGAGATATCACCAGATATATATTGGATTTTTCCCTGACCCTGAGTGTCCGGCCCCATGAGACGGTGGTTTTCTCGGCCCCTGGTGGTCCGCGGTCGCTGCACAGATTCATGCGCCAGGGCCTCCTACAGACAATGCACTTTGATTTATTGCGCTATCTGTAATAGCACCCGAGAAAGCACAATATATATACTGGATTTTTACATGACTGTGGGTGACGGACACCGAAAATCTGTAAGTTTCTCGGTCCCTGGAGGACCGAGGTCGTTCCTGCTTCACAGATTCATGCGCCGGGGCCTCCTGCAGACAATGCACTTTGATTTATCGCGCTATATCTAATAGCACCCGAGATATCACCAGATATATATTGGATTTTCCCCTGACCCTGAGTGTCCGGCCCCATGAGATGGTGGTTGTCTCGGCCCCTGGTGGTCCCAGGTCGTTCCCGCTGCACAGTCTCATGCGCCAGGGCCTCCTGCAGACAATGTACTTTGATTTATCGCGCTATCGCTAATAGCACCCGATATATCACCAGATATATATTGGATTTTCCCCTGACCCTGAGTGTCCGGCCCCATGAGACGGTGGTTGTCTCGGCCCCTGGTGTTCCGAGGTCGTTCCCGCTGCACATATTCATGCGCCAGGGCCTCCTACAAACAATGCACTTTGGTTTATTGCGCTATCTGTAACAGCACCCGAGATATCACCAGATATATATTGGATTTTTCCCTGACCCTGAGTGTCCGGCCCCATGAGACGGTGGTTGTCTCGGCCCCTGGTGGTCCGAGGTCGTTCCCGCTGCACAGTCTCATGCGCCAGTGCCTCCTGCAGACAATGTACTTTGATTTATCGCGCTATCGCTAATAGCACCCGATATATCACCAGATATATATTGGATTTTCCCCTGACCCTGAGTGTCCGGCCCCATGAGACGGTGGTTTCCTCGGCCCCTGGTGGTCCGAGGTCGTTCCCGCTGCACTGATTCTTGCGCCAGGGCCTCCTGCAGACAATGTACTTTGATTTATCGCGCTATCGCTAATAGCACCCGATATATCACCAGATATATATTGGATTTTCCCATGACCCTGAGTGTCCGGCCCCATGAGACGGTGGTTGTCTCGGCCCCTGGTGTTCCGAGGTCGTTCCCGCTGCACAGACTCATGCGCCAGGGCCTCCTTCAGACAATGTACTTTGATTTATCGCGCTATCTCTAATAGCACCCGAGATATCATCAGATATATATTGGATTTTTCCCTGACCCTGAGTGTCCGGCCCCATGAGAAGGTGGTTTTCTCGGCCCCTGGTGGTCCGAGGTCGTTCCCGCTGCACAAATTCATGCGCCAGGGCCTTCAACAAACAATGCACTTTGATTTATTGCGCTATCTGTAATAGCACCCGAGATATCACCAGATATATATTGGATTTTTCCCTGACCCTGAGTGTCCGGCCCCATGAAACGGTGGTTTTCTCGGCCCCTGGTTGTCCGAGGTCGCTGCACAGATTCATGCGCCAGGGCCTCCTACAAACAATGCACTTTGATTTATTGCGCTATCTGTAATAGCACCCGATATATCACCAGATATATATTGGATTTTTCCCTGACCCTGAGAGTCCGGCCCCATGAGACGGCGGTTTTCCCGGCCCCTGGTGGTCCGAGGTCGTTCCCGCTGCACAGATTCATGCGCCAGGGCCTCCTACAAACAATGCACTTTGATTTATTGCGCTATCTGTAATAGCACCCGATATATCACCAGATATATATTGGATTTTTCCATGACCCTGACAGTCCGGCCCCATGAGACGGCGGTTTTCCCGGCCCCTGGTGGTCCGAAGTCGTTCCCGCTGCACAGATTCATGCGCCGGGCCTCCTACAGACAATGCACTTTGATTTATTGCGCTATCTGTAATAGCACCCGAGAAAGCACCAGATATATATTGGATTTTCCCCTGACCCTGAGTGTCCGGCCCCATGAGTCGGTGGTTTTCCCGGCCCCTGGTGGTCCGAGGTCGTTCTCGCTGCCAGATTCATGCGCCAGAGCCTCCTACAGACAATGCACTTTGATTTACTGCGCTATCTGTAACAGCACACGAGATATCACCAGATATATATTGGATTTTCCCCTGACCCTGAGTGTTCGGCCCCATGAGACGGTGGTTTTCTCGGCCCCTGGTGGTCCGAGGTCGTTCCCGCTGCACTGATTCATGCGCCAGGGCCTCCTGCAGACAATGTACTTTGATTTATCGCGCTATCGCTAATAGCACCCGATATATCACCAGATATATATTGGATTTTCCCCTGACCCTGAGTGTCCGGCCCCATGAGACGGTGGTTGTCTCGGCCCCTGGTGTTCCGAGGTCGTTCCCGCTGCACAGACTCATGCGCCAGGGCCTCCTTCAGACAATGTACTTTGATTTATCGCGCTATCTCTAATAGCACCCGAGATATCATCAGATATATATTGGATTTTTCCCTGACCCTGAGTGTCCGGCCCCATGAGAAGGTGGTTTTCTCGGCCCCTGGTGGTCCGAGGTCGTTCCCGCTGCACAGATTCATGCGCCAGGGCCTCCTACAAACAATGCACTTTGATTTATTGCGCTATCTGTAATAGCACCCGATATATCACCAGATATATATTGTATTTTCCTCTGACCCTGATTGTCCGGCCCCATGAGACGGCGGTTTTCCCGGCCCCTGGTGGTCCAAGGTCGTTCCCGCTGCACAGATTCATGCGCCGGGCCTCCTACAGACAATGCACTTTGATTTATTGCGCTATCTGTAATAGCACCCGAGAAAGCACCAGATATATATTGGATTTTCCCCTGACCCTGAGTGTCCGGCCCCATGAGACTGTGGTTTTCTCGGCCCCTGCTGGTCCGAGGTCGTTCCCGCTGCACAGATTCATGCGCAAGGGCCTCCTGCAGATAATTCACTTTGGTTTATTGCGCTATCTGTAATAGCACCCGAGAAGGCACCAGATGTATATTGGATTTTTCCCTGACCCTGAGTGTCCGGCCCCATGAGTCGGTGGTTTTCCCGGCCCCTGGTGGTCCGAGGTCGTTCCCGCTGCCAGATTCATGGGCCAGGGCCTCCTACAGACAATGCACTTTGATTTACTGCGCTATCTGTAACAGCACACGAGATATCACCAGATATATATTGGATTTTCCCCTGACCCTGAGTGTCCGGCCCCATGAGACGGTGGTTTTCTCGGCCCCTGGTGGTCCGAGGTCGTTCCCGCTGCACTGATTCATGCGCCAGGGCCTCCTGCAGACAATGTACTTTGATTTATCGCGCTATCGCTAATAGCACCCGATATATCACCAGATATATATTGGATTTTCCCCTGACCCTGAGTGTCCGGCCCCATGAGACGGTGGTTGTCTTGGCCCCTGGTGTTCCGAGGTCGTTCCCGCTGCACAGACTCATGCGCCAGGGCCTCCTTCAGACAATGTACTTTGATTTATCGTGCTATCTCTAATAGCACCCGAGATATCATCAGATATATATTGGATTTTTCCCTGACCCTGAGTGTCCGGCCCCATGAGAAGGTGGTTTTCTCGGCCCCTGGTGGTCCGAGGTCGTTCCCGCTGCACAAATTCATGCGCCAGGGCCTTCTACAAACAATGCACTTTGATTTATTGCGCTATCTGTAATAGCACCCGAGATATCACCAGATATATATTGGATTTTTCCCTGACCCTGAGTGTCCGGCCCCATGAAACGGTGGTTTTCTCGGCCCCTGGTGGTCCGAGGTCGCTGCACAGATTCATGCGCCAGGGCCTCCTACAAACAATGCACTTTGATTTATTGCGCTATCTGTAATAGCACCCGATATATCACCAGATATATATTGGATTTTTCCCTGACCCTGAGAGTCCGGCCCCATGTGACGGCGGTTTTCCCGGCCCCTGGTGGTCCGAGGTCGTTCCCGCTGCACAAATTCATGCGCCAGGGCCTCCTACAAACAATGCACTTTGATTTATTGCGCTATCTGTAATAGCACCCGATATATCACCAGATATATATTGGATTTTCCTCTGACCCTGATTGTCCGGCCCCATGAGACGGCGGTTTTCCCGGCCCCTGGTGGTCCGAAGTCGTTCCCGCTGCACAGATTCATGCGCCGGGCCTCCTACAGACAATGCACTTTGATTTATTGCGCTATCTGTAATAGCACCCGAGAAAGCACCAGATATATATTGGATTTTCCCCTGACCCTGAGTGTCCGGCCCCATGAGACTGTGGTTTTCTCGGCCCCTGCTGGTCCGAGGTCGTTCCCGCTGCACAGATTCATGCGCAAGGGCCTCCTGCAGATAATTCACTTTGGTTTATTGCGCTATCTCTAATAGCACCCGAGATATCACCTGATATATATTGGATTTTCCCCTGACCCTGAGTGTCCGGCCCCATGAGTCGGTGGTTTTCCCGGCCCCTGGTGGTCCGAGGTCGTTCTCGCTGCCAGATTCATGCGCCAGAGCCTCCTACAAACAATGCACTTTGATTTATTGCGCTATCTGTAATAGCACCCGAGATATCACCAGATATATATTGGATTTTTCCCTGACCCTGAGTGTCCGGCCCCATGAAACGGTGGTTTTCTCGGCCCCTGGTGGTCCGAGGTCGCTGCACAGATTCATGCGCCAGGGCCTCCTACAAACAATGCACTTTGATTTATTGCGCTATCTGTAATAGCACCCGATATATCACCAGATATATATTGGATTTTTCCCTGACCCTGAGAGTCCGGCCCCATGAGACGGCGGTTTTCCCGGCCCCTGGTGGTCCGAGGTCGTTCCCGCTGCACAGATTCATGCGCCGGGCCTCCTACAAACAATGCACTTTGATTTATTGCGCTATCTGTAATAGCACCCGATATATCACCAGATATATATTGGATTTTCCTCTGACCCTGATTGTCCGGCCCCATGAGACGGCGGTTTTCCCGGCCCCTGGTGGTCCGAGGTCGTTCCCGCTGCACAGATTCATGCGCCGGGCCTCCTACAGACAATGCACTTTGATTTATTGCGCTATCTGTAATAGCACCCGAGAAAGCACCAGATATATATTGGATTTTCCCCTGACCCTGAGTGTCCGGCCCCATGAGACTGTGGTTTTCTCGGCCCCTGCTGGTCCGAGGTCGTTCCCGCTGCACAGATTCATGCGCAAGGGCCTCCTGCAGATAATTCACTTTGGTTTATTGCGCTATCTCTAATAGCACCCGAGATATCACCAGATATATATTGGATTTTCCCCTGACCCTGAGTGTCCGGCCCCATGAGTCGGTGGTTTTCCCGGCCCCTGGTGGTCCGAGGTCGTTCTCGCTGCCAGATTCATGCGCCAGTGCCTCCTACAGACAATGCACTTTGATTTACTGCGCTATCTGTAAAAGCACACAAGATATCACCAGATGTATATTGGATTTTTCCCTGACCCTGTGTGTCCGGCCCCATGAGTCGGTGGTTTTCCCGGCCCCTGGTGGTCCGAGGTCGTTCCCGCTGCCAGATTCATGGGCCAGGGCCTCCTACAGACAATGCACTTTGATTTACTGCGCTATCTGTAACAGCACACGAGATATCACCAGATATATATTGGATTTTCCCCTGACCCTGAGTGTCCGGCCCCATGAGACGGTGGTTTTCTCGGCCCCTGGTGGTCCGAGGTCGTTCCCGCTGCACTGATTCATGCGCCAGGGCCTCCTGCAGACAAAGTACTTTGATTTATCGCGCTATCGCTAATAGCACCCGATATATCACCAGATATATATTGGATTTTCCCCTGACCCTGAGTGTCCGGCCCCATGAGACGGTGGTTGTCTCGGCCCCTGGTGTTCCGAGGTCGTTCCCGCTGCACAGACTCATGCGCCAGGGCCTCCTTCAGACAATGTACTTTGATTTATCGCGCTATCTCTAATAGCACCCGAGATATCATCAGATATATATTGGATTTTTCCCTGACCCTGAGTGTCCGGCCCCATGAGAAGGTGGTTTTCTCGGCCCCTGGTGGTCCGAGGTCGTTCCCGCTGCACAAATTCATGCGCCAGGGCCTTCTACAAACAATGCACTTTGATTTATTGCGCTATCTGTAATAGCACCCGAGATATCACCAGATATATATTGGATTTTTCCCTGACCCTGAGTGTCCGGCCCCATGAAACGGTGGTTTTCTCGGCCCCTGGTGGTCCGAGGTCGCTGCACAGATTCATGCGCCAGGGCCTCCTACAAACAATGCACTTTGATTTATTGCGCTATCTGTAATAGCACCCGATATATCACCAGATATATATTGGATTTTCCCCTGACCCTGAGTGTCCGGCCCCATGAGACTGTGGTTTTCTCGGCCCCTGCTGGTCCGAGGTCGTTCACGCTGCACAGATTCATGCGCAAGGGCCTCCTGCAGATAATTCACTTTGGTTTATTGCGCTATCTCTAATAGCACCCGAGATATCACCAGATATATATTGGATTTTCCCCTGACCCTGAGTGTCCGGCCCCATGAGTCGGTGGTTTTCCCGGCCCCTGGTGGTCCGAGGTCGTTCTCGCTGCCAGATTCATGCGCCAGAGCCTCCTACAGACAATGCACTTTGATTTACTGCGCTATCTGTAAAAGCACACGAGATATCACCAGATGTATATTGGATTTTTCCCTGACCCTGAGTGTCCGGCCCCATGAGTCGGGGGTTTTCCCGGCCCCTGGTGGTCCGAGGTCGTTCCCGCTGCCAGATTCATGGGCCAGGGCCTCCTACAGACAATGCACTTTGATTTACTGCGCTATCTGTAACAGCACACGAGATATCACCAGATATATATTGGATTTTCCCCTGACCCTGAGTGTCCGGCCCCATGAGTCGGTGGTTTTCTCGGCCCCTGGTGGTCCGAGGTCGTTCCCGCTGCACAGATTCATGCGCCAGGGCCTCCTACAGACAATGCACATTGGTTTATTGCGCTATCTCTAATACCACCCGAGATATCACCAGATATATATTGGATTTTCCCCTCACCCTGAGTGTCCGGCCCCATGAGTCGGTGGTTTTCTCGGCCCCTGGTGGTCCGAGGTCGTTCCCGCTGCACAGATTCATGCGCCAGGGCCTCCTGCAGATAATTCACCATGGTTTATTGCGCTATCTCTAATAGAACCCGAGATATCACCAGATATATATTGGATTCTTCCCTGACCCTTAGTGTCCGGCCCCATGAGACTGTGGTTTTCTCGGCCCCTGGTGGTCCGAGGTCGTTCCCGCTGGACAGATTCATGCGCCAGGGCATCCTACAGACAATGCACTTTGATTTATTGCGCTATCTGTAATAAAACCCGAGATATCACCACATATATATTGGATTTTTCCCTGACACTGAGTGTCCGGCCCCATGAGTCGGTGGTTTTCCCGGCCCTTGGTGGTCCGAGGTCGTTCCCGCTGCACAGACTCATGCGCCAGGGCCTCCTGCAGATAATTCACTTTGGTTGATTGCGCTATCTGTAATAGCACCCGAGATATCACCAGATATATATTGGATTTTTCCCTGACCCTGAGTGTCCGGCCCCATGAAACGGTGGTTTTCTCGGCCCCTGGTGGTCCGAGGTCGCTGCACAGATTCATGCGCCAGGGCCTCCTACAAACAATGCACTTTGATTTATTGCGCTATCTGTAATAGCACCCGATATATCACCAGATATATATTGGATTTTTCCCTGACCCTGAGAGTCCGGCCCCATGAGACGGCGGTTTTCCCGGCCCCTGGTGGTCCGAGGTCGTTCCCGCTGCACAGATTCATGCGCCAGGGCCTCCTACAAACAATGCACTTTGATTTATTGCGCTATCTGTAATAGCACCCGATATATCACCAGATATATATTGTATTTTCCTCTGACCCTGATTGTCCGGCCCCATGAGACGGCGGTTTTCCCGGCCCCTGGTGGTCCGACGTCGTTCCCGCTGCACAGATTCATGCGCCGGGCCTCCTACAGACAATGCACTTTGATTTATTGCGCTATCTGTAATAGCACCCGAGAAAGCACCAGATATATATTGGATTTTCCCCTGACCCTGAGTGTCCGGCCCCATGAGACTGTGGTTTTCTCGGCCCCTGCTGGTCCGAGGTCGTTCCCGCTGCACAGATTCATGCGCAAGGGCCTCCTGCAGATAATTCACTTTGGTTTATTGCGCTATCTGTAATAGCACCCGAGAAAGCACCAGATATATATTGGATTTTCCCCTGACCCTGAGTGTCCGGCCCCATGAGACTGTGGTTTTTTCGGCCCCTGCTGGTCCGAGGTCGTTCCCGCTGCACAGATTCATGCGCCAGGGCCTCCTACAAACAATGCACTTTGATTTATTGCGCTATCTGTAATAGCACCCGATATATCACCAGATATATATTGGATTTTCCTCTGACCCTGATTTTCCGGCCCCATGAGACGGCGGTTTTCCCGGCCCCTGGTGGTCCGAAGTCGTTCCCGCTGCACAGATTCATGCGCCGGGCCTCCTACAGACAATGCACTTTGATTTATTGCGCTATCTGTAATAGCACCCGAGAAAGCACCAGATATATATTGGATTTTCCCCTGACCCTGAGTGCCCGGCCCCATGAGACTGTGGTTTTCTCGGCCCCTGCTGGTCCGAGGTCGTTCCCGCTGCACAGATTCATGCGCAAGGGCCTCCTGCAGATAATTCACTTTGGTTTATTGCGCTATCTCTAATAGCACCCGAGATATCACCAGATATATATTGGATTTTCCCCTGACCCTGAGTGTCCGGCCCCATGAGTCGGTGGTTTTCCCGGCCCCTGGTGGTCCGAGGTCGTTCTCGCTGCCAGATTCATGCGCCAGAGGCTCCTACAGACAATGCACTTTGATTTACTGCGCTATCTGTAAAAGCACACGAGATATCACCAGATGTATATTGGATTTTTCCCTGACCCTGAGTGTCCGGCCCCATGAGATGGTGGTTGTCTCGGCCCCTGGTGGTCCCAGGTCGTTCCCGCTGCACAGTCTCATGCGCCAGGGCCTCCTGCAGACAATGTACTTTGATTTATCGCGCTATCGCTAATAGCACCCGATATATCACCAGATATATATTGGATTTTCCCCTGACCCTGAGTGTCCGGCCCCATGAGACGGTGGTTGTCTCGGCCCCTGGTGTTCCGAGGTCGTTCCCGCTGCACATATTCATGCGCCAGGGCCTCCTACAAACAATGCACTTTGGTTTATTGCGCTATCTGTAACAGCACCCGAGATATCACCAGATATATATTGGATTTTTCCCTGACCCTGAGTGTCCGGCCCCATGAGACGGTGGTTGTCTCGGCCCCTGGTGTTCCGAGGTCGTTCCCGCTGCACAGACTCATGCGCCAGGGCCTCCTTCAGACAATGTACTTTGATTTATCGCGCTATCTCTAATAGCACCCGAGATATCATCAGATATATATTGGATTTTCCCCTGACCCTGAGTGTCCGGCCCCATGAGTCGGTGGTTTTCCCGGCCCCTGGTGGTCCGAGGTCGTTCTCGCTGCCAGATTCATGCGCCAGAGGCTCCTACAGACAATGCACTTTGATTTACTGCGCTATCTGTAAAAGCACACGAGATATCACCAGATGTATATTGGATTTTTCCCTGACCCTGAGTGTCCGGCCCCATGAGTCGGTGGTTTTCTCGGCCCCTGGTGGTCCGAGGTCATTCCCGCTGCACACACTCATGCGCCAGGGCCTCCTACAGACAATGCACTTTGGTTTATTGCGCTATCTCTAATAGCACCCGAGATATCACCAGATATATATTGGATTTTTCCCTGACCCTGAGTGTCGGGCCCCATTAGACGGTGGTTTTCTCGGCCCCTGGGGGTCCGAGGTCGTTCCCGCTGCCAGATTCATGCGCCAGGGCCTCCTACAGATAATTCACTTTGGTTTATTGCGCTATCTCAAATAGCACCCGAGATATCACCAGATATATATCGGATTTTCCCCTGACCCTGAGTGTCCGGCCCAATGAGACGGTGGCTTTCTCGGCCCCTGGTGGTCCGAGGTCGTTCCCGCTGCACAGATTCATGCGCCAGGGCCTCCTACAGACAATGCACATTGGTTTATTGCGCTATCTCTAATACCACCCGAGATATCACCAGATATATATTGGATTTTCCCCACACCCTGAGTGTCCGGCCCCATGAGTCGGTGGTTTTCTCGGCCCCTGGTGGTCCGAGGTCGTTCCCGCTGCACAGATTCATGCGCCAGGGCCTCCTGCAGATAATTCACCATGGTTTATTGCGCTATCTCTAATAGAACCCGAGATATCACCAGATATATATTGGATTCTTCCCTGACCCTTAGTGTCCGGACCCATGAGACTGTGGTTTTCTCGGCCCCTGGTGGTCCGAGGTCGTTCCCGCTGGACAGATTCATGCGCCAGGGCCTCCTACAGACAATGCACTTTGATTTATTGCGCTATCTGTAATAACACCCGAGATATCACCACATATATATTGGATTTTTCCCTGACACTGAGTGTCCGGCCCCATGAGTCGGTGGTTTTCCCGGCCCTTGGTGGTCCGAGGTCGTTCCCGCTGCACAGATTCATGCGCAAGGGCCTCCTGCAGATAATTCACTTTGGTTTATTGCGCTATCTCTAATAGCACCCGAGATATCACCAGATATATATTGGATTTTCCCCTGACCCTGAGTGTCCGGCCCCATGAGTCGGTGGTTTTCCCGGCCCCTGGTGGTCCGAGGTCGTTCCCGCTGCACAGACTCATGCGCCAGGGCCTCCTGCAGATAATTCACTTTGGTTGATTGCGCTATCTCTAGTAGCACCCGAGATATCACCAGATATATATTGGATTTTCCCCTGACCCTGAGTGTCCGGCTCCATGAGACGGTGGTTTTCTCGGCCCCTGGTTGTCCGAGGTCGTTCCCGCTGCACAGATTCATGCGCCAGGGCTTCCTGCAGACAATGCACTTTGATTTATCGCGCCATCTGTAATAGCACCTGAAATATCACCAGATGTATATTGGATTTTTCCCTGACCCTGAGTGTCCGGCCCCATGAGTCGGTGGTTTTCCCGGCCCCTGGTGGTCCGAGGTCGTTCCCGCTGCCAGATTCATGCGCCAGGGCCTCCTACAGACAATGCACTTTGATTTACTGCGCTATCTGTAACAGCACACGAGATATCACCAGATATATATTGGATTTTCCCCTGACCCTGAGTGTCCGGCCCCATGAGACGGTGGTTTTCTCGGCCCCTGGTGGTCCGAGGTCGTTCCCGTTAGACACAGATTCATGCGGAAGGCCCTCCTGCAGATAATTCACTTTGGTTTATTGCGGTATCTCTAATAGCACCCGAGATATCACCAGATATATATTGGATTTTCCCCTGACGCTGAGTGTCTGGCCCCATGAGACGGTGGTTTTCTCGGACCCTGGTGGTCCGAGGTCGTTCCCGCTGCCCAGATTCATGCGCCAGGGCTTCCTGCAGACAATGCACTTTGATTTATCGCGCTATCTCTAATAGCACCTGAGATATCACCAGATATATATAGGATTTTTCCCTGACCCTGAGTGTCCGGCCCCATGAGTCGGTGGTTTTCCCGGCCCTTGGTGGTCCGAGGTCGTTCCCGCTGCACAGACTCATGCGCCAGGGCCTCCTGCAGATAATTCACTTTGGTTGATTGCGCTATCTGTAATAGCACCCGAGATATCACCAGATATATATTGGATTTTTCCCTGACCCTGAGTGTCCGGCCCCATGAAACGGTGGTTTTCTCGGCCCCTGGTGGTCCGAGGTCGCTGCACAGATTCATGCGCCAGGGCCTCCTACAAACAATGCACTTTGATTTATTGCGCTATCTGTAATAGCACCCGATATATCACCAGATATATATTGGATTTTTCCCTGACCCTGAGAGTCCGGCCCCATGAGACGGCGGTTTTCCCGGCCCCTGGTGGTCCGAGGTCGTTCCCGCTGCACAGATTCATGCGCCAGGGCCTCCTACAAACAATGCACTTTGATTTATTGCGCTATCTGTAATAGCACCCGATATATCACCAGATATATATTGTATTTTCCTCTGACCCTGATTGTCCGGCCCCATGAGACGGCGGTTTTCCCGGCCCCTGGTGGTCCGACGTCGTTCCCGCTGCACAGATTCATGCGCCGGGCCTCCTACAGACAATGCACTTTGATTTATTGCGCTATCTGTAATAGCACCCGAGAAAGCACCAGATATATATTGGATTTTCCCCTGACCCTGAGTGTCCGGCCCCATGAGACTGTGGTTTTCTCGGCCCCTGCTGGTCCGAGGTCGTTCCCGCTGCACAGATTCATGCGCAAGGGCCTCCTGCAGATAATTCACTTTGGTTTATTGCGCTATCTGTAATAGCACCCGAGAAAGCACCAGATATATATTGGATTTTCCCCTGACCCTGAGTGTCCGGCCCCATGAGACTGTGGTTTTTTCGGCCCCTGCTGGTCCGAGGTCGTTCCCGCTGCACAGATTCATGCGCCAGGGCCTCCTACAAACAATGCACTTTGATTTATTGCGCTATCTGTAATAGCACCCGATATATCACCAGATATATATTGGATTTTCCTCTGACCCTGATTTTCCGGCCCCATGAGACGGCGGTTTTCCCGGCCCCTGGTGGTCCGAAGTCGTTCCCGCTGCACAGATTCATGCGCCGGGCCTCCTACAGACAATGCACTTTGATTTATTGCGCTATCTGTAATAGCACCCGAGAAAGCACCAGATATATATTGGATTTTCCCCTGACCCTGAGTGCCCGGCCCCATGAGACTGTGGTTTTCTCGGCCCCTGCTGGTCCGAGGTCGTTCCCGCTGCACAGATTCATGCGCAAGGGCCTCCTGCAGATAATTCACTTTGGTTTATTGCGCTATCTCTAATAGCACCCGAGATATCACCAGATATATATTGGATTTTCCCCTGACCCTGAGTGTCCGGCCCCATGAGTCGGTGGTTTTCCCGGCCCCTGGTGGTCCGAGGTCGTTCTCGCTGCCAGATTCATGCGCCAGAGGCTCCTACAGACAATGCACTTTGATTTACTGCGCTATCTGTAAAAGCACACGAGATATCACCAGATGTATATTGGATTTTTCCCTGACCCTGAGTGTCCGGCCCCATGAGATGGTGGTTGTCTCGGCCCCTGGTGGTCCCAGGTCGTTCCCGCTGCACAGTCTCATGCGCCAGGGCCTCCTGCAGACAATGTACTTTGATTTATCGCGCTATCGCTAATAGCACCCGATATATCACCAGATATATATTGGATTTTCCCCTGACCCTGAGTGTCCGGCCCCATGAGACGGTGGTTGTCTCGGCCCCTGGTGTTCCGAGGTCGTTCCCGCTGCACATATTCATGCGCCAGGGCCTCCTACAAACAATGCACTTTGGTTTATTGCGCTATCTGTAACAGCACCCGAGATATCACCAGATATATATTGGATTTTTCCCTGACCCTGAGTGTCCGGCCCCATGAGACGGTGGTTGTCTCGGCCCCTGGTGTTCCGAGGTCGTTCCCGCTGCACAGACTCATGCGCCAGGGCCTCCTTCAGACAATGTACTTTGATTTATCGCGCTATCTCTAATAGCACCCGAGATATCATCAGATATATATTGGATTTTCCCCTGACCCTGAGTGTCCGGCCCCATGAGTCGGTGGTTTTCCCGGCCCCTGGTGGTCCGAGGTCGTTCTCGCTGCCAGATTCATGCGCCAGAGGCTCCTACAGACAATGCACTTTGATTTACTGCGCTATCTGTAAAAGCACACGAGATATCACCAGATGTATATTGGATTTTTCCCTGACCCTGAGTGTCCGGCCCCATGAGTCGGTGGTTTTCTCGGCCCCTGGTGGTCCGAGGTCATTCCCGCTGCACACACTCATGCGCCAGGGCCTCCTACAGACAATGCACTTTGGTTTATTGCGCTATCTCTAATAGCACCCGAGATATCACCAGATATATATTGGATTTTTCCCTGACCCTGAGTGTCGGGCCCCATTAGACGGTGGTTTTCTCGGCCCCTGGGGGTCCGAGGTCGTTCCCGCTGCCAGATTCATGCGCCAGGGCCTCCTACAGATAATTCACTTTGGTTTATTGCGCTATCTCAAATAGCACCCGAGATATCACCAGATATATATCGGATTTTCCCCTGACCCTGAGTGTCCGGCCCAATGAGACGGTGGCTTTCTCGGCCCCTGGTGGTCCGAGGTCGTTCCCGCTGCACAGATTCATGCGCCAGGGCCTCCTACAGACAATGCACATTGGTTTATTGCGCTATCTCTAATACCACCCGAGATATCACCAGATATATATTGGATTTTCCCCACACCCTGAGTGTCCGGCCCCATGAGTCGGTGGTTTTCTCGGCCCCTGGTGGTCCGAGGTCGTTCCCGCTGCACAGATTCATGCGCCAGGGCCTCCTGCAGATAATTCACCATGGTTTATTGCGCTATCTCTAATAGAACCCGAGATATCACCAGATATATATTGGATTCTTCCCTGACCCTTAGTGTCCGGACCCATGAGACTGTGGTTTTCTCGGCCCCTGGTGGTCCGAGGTCGTTCCCGCTGGACAGATTCATGCGCCAGGGCCTCCTACAGACAATGCACTTTGATTTATTGCGCTATCTGTAATAACACCCGAGATATCACCACATATATATTGGATTTTTCCCTGACACTGAGTGTCCGGCCCCATGAGTCGGTGGTTTTCCCGGCCCTTGGTGGTCCGAGGTCGTTCCCGCTGCACAGATTCATGCGCAAGGGCCTCCTGCAGATAATTCACTTTGGTTTATTGCGCTATCTCTAATAGCACCCGAGATATCACCAGATATATATTGGATTTTCCCCTGACCCTGAGTGTCCGGCCCCATGAGTCGGTGGTTTTCCCGGCCCCTGGTGGTCCGAGGTCGTTCCCGCTGCACAGACTCATGCGCCAGGGCCTCCTGCAGATAATTCACTTTGGTTGATTGCGCTATCTCTAGTAGCACCCGAGATATCACCAGATATATATTGGATTTTCCCCTGACCCTGAGTGTCCGGCTCCATGAGACGGTGGTTTTCTCGGCCCCTGGTTGTCCGAGGTCGTTCCCGCTGCACAGATTCATGCGCCAGGGCTTCCTGCAGACAATGCACTTTGATTTATCGCGCCATCTGTAATAGCACCTGAAATATCACCAGATGTATATTGGATTTTTCCCTGACCCTGAGTGTCCGGCCCCATGAGTCGGTGGTTTTCCCGGCCCCTGGTGGTCCGAGGTCGTTCCCGCTGCCAGATTCATGCGCCAGGGCCTCCTACAGACAATGCACTTTGATTTACTGCGCTATCTGTAACAGCACACGAGATATCACCAGATATATATTGGATTTTCCCCTGACCCTGAGTGTCCGGCCCCATGAGACGGTGGTTTTCTCGGCCCCTGGTGGTCCGAGGTCGTTCCCGTTAGACACAGATTCATGCGGAAGGCCCTCCTGCAGATAATTCACTTTGGTTTATTGCGGTATCTCTAATAGCACCCGAGATATCACCAGATATATATTGGATTTTCCCCTGACGCTGAGTGTCTGGCCCCATGAGACGGTGGTTTTCTCGGACCCTGGTGGTCCGAGGTCGTTCCCGCTGCCCAGATTCATGCGCCAGGGCTTCCTGCAGACAATGCACTTTGATTTATCGCGCTATCTCTAATAGCACCTGAGATATCACCAGATATATATAGGATTTTTCCCTGACCCTGAGTGTCCGGCCCCATGAGACGGTGGTTTTCTCGGCCCCTGGTGGTCCGAGGTCGTTCCCGCAGCACAGATTCATGCGCCAGGGCCTCCTACAGACAATGCACTTTGATTTATTGCGCTATCGGTAATAGCACCCGAGATATCACCAGACATATATTGGATTTTCCTCTGACCCTGAGTGTCCGGCCCCATGAGACGGTGGTTGTCTCGGCCCCTGGTGGTCCGAGGTCATTCCCGCTGTACAGATTCATGCGCCAGGGCTTCCTGCAGACAATGCACTTAGATTTATTGCGCTATCTCTAGTAGCTCCCGAGATATTACCAGATATATGCTGGATTTTTCCCTGTCCCTGACAGTCCGGCATCAAATGTCGGTGGTTTTCTCGGCCCCTGGTGGTTCGAGGTCGTTTCCGCTGCACAGATGCATGCACCAGGGCCTCCTGCAGATAATTCACTTTGGTTTATTGCGCTATATCTAATAGCACGCAAGATATCACCAGATATATATTGGATTTTCCCCAGGCCCTGAGTGTCCGGCCCCATGAGACGCAGGTTTTCTCGGCCCCTGGTGGTCCGAGGTCGTTCCCGCTGCACAGATTCATGCGCCAGGGCCTCCTGCAGATAAATTACTTTGGTTTATTGCGCTATCTCTAATAGCACCCGAGATATCACCAGATATATATTGGATTTTCCCCTGACCCTGAGTGTCCGGCCCCATGAGACGGTGGTTTTCTCGGCCCCTGGTGTTCCGAGGTCGTTCCCGCTGCCCAGATTCATGCGCCAGGGCCTCCGACAGACAATGCACTTTGATTTATGGCGCTATCTGTAGTAGCACCCGAGAAAGCACCATATATATGCTGGATTTTTACATGAATTTTGGTGACCGACACCGAAAATCTGTAATTTCCTCGGCCCCTGGTGGTCCGATGTCGTTCCTGCTGCACAGATTCACGCGCAGGGGCCTCCTACGGACAAAGTACTTTGATTTTTTGCGCTATCTGTAATAGCACCCGAGATATCAACAGATGTATATTTGATTTTTCCCTGACCCTGAGTGTCCGGCCCCATGTGACGGTGGTTTTCTCGGCCCCTGGTGTTCCGAGGTCGTTCCCGCTGCCCAGATTCATGCGCCAGGGCCTCCGACAGACAATGCACTTTGATTTATGGCGCTATCTGTAGTAGCACCCGAGAAAGCACCATATATATGCTGGATTTTTACATGAATTTTGGTGACCGACACCGAAAATCTGTAATTTCCTCGGCCCCTGGTGGTCCGAGGTCGTTCCCGCTGCCCAGATGCATGCGCCAGGGCCTCCTACAGACAATGCACTTTGATTTATCGCGCTATCTTTAATAGCACCCGAAATATCACCAGATATATATTTGATTTTTCCTGGCCCTGAGTGTCCGGCCCCATGAGACGGTGGTTTTCTCGGCCCCTGTTGGTCCGAGGTCGTTCCCGCCGCACGCATTCATGCGCCAGGGCTTCCTGCGGAAAATGCACTTTGATTTATCGCGCTATCTGTAATAGAACCCGAGATATCGCCAGATATATATTGGATTTTTACATGACATTGGGTGACGGATACCGAAAATCTGTAATTTTCTCTGCCCCTGGTGGTCCGAGGTCGTTCCAGCTGGCCAGATTCATGCGCCAGGGCCTCCTACAGACAATGCACTTTGATTTATTGCGCTATCTGTAATAGCACCCGAGATATCACCAGATATATATTGGATTTTTCTCTGACCCTGAAATTCCGGCCCCATAAGACGGTGGTTTTCTCGGCCCCTGGTTGTCTGAGGTCGTTCCCGCTGCACAGATTCCTGCGCAAGGGCCTCCTACGGACAATGCACTTTGATTTATTGCGCTATCTGTAATAGCACCCGAGATATCACCAGATATATGCTGGATTTTTACATGACATTGCGTGACGGATACCGAAAATCAGTAATTTTCTCGGCCCCTGGGGTCCGATGTCGTTCCTACTGCACAGATTCATGCGCAAGGGCCTCCTACGGACAATGCACTTTGATTTATTGCGCTATCTGTAATAGCACCCGAGATATCACTAGATATATACTGGATTTTTCCCTGACCCTGAGTGTCCGGCCCCATGTGTCGGTGGTTTTCTCAGACTCTGGTGGTCCGAGGTCGTTCCCGCTGCAGGGATGCATGCGACAGGTCCTCCTGCAGATAAATCACTTAGGTTTATTGCGCCATCTCTAATAGCACCCGAGTTATCACCAGATATATATTGGATTTTCCCCTGACCCTGAGTGTCCGGCCCCATGAGACGGTGGTTTTCTCGGCCCCTGGTGGTCCGAGGTCGTTCCCGCTGCACAGATTCATGGCCCAGGGCCTCCTGCAGACAATGCACTTTGATTTATTGCGCTATCTGTAACAGCACCCGAGATATCACCAAATGTATGCTGGATTTTTACATGAACTTGGGTTACGGATTCCGAATATCTGTAATTTTCTCGGGCCCTGGTGGTCCGAGGTCGTGGCGGCTGCAACAGATTCATGCGACAGGGCCCCCCGCAGACAATGCACTTTGATTTAGCGCGCTATCTCTAATGGCATCCGAGATATCACCGGATATATAATGGATTTTTCCCTGACCCTGACTATCCGGCCCCATGAGACGGTGGTTTTCTCGGCCCCTGGTGGTCCGAGGTCGTTCCCGCTGCACAGATTCATGCGCCAGGGCCTCCTGCAGATAATTCACTTTGGTTTATTGCGCTATCTGTAATAGCACCCAAGATATCACCAGATGTATATTGGATTTTTCCCTGACCCTGAGTGTCCGGCCCCATGGGACGGTGGTTTTCTCGGCCCCTGGTGGTCCGAGGTCGTTCCCGCTGCCCAGATTCATGCGCCAGGGCCTCCTACAGACAATGCACTTTGATTTATTGCGCTATCTGTAATAGCACCCGAGATATCAGCAGACATATATTGGATTTTCCCCTGACCCTGAGTGTCCGGCCCCATGAGACTGTGGTTTTCTCGGCCCCTGGTGGTCCGAGGTCGTTGCGGCTGCAACAGATTCATGCGACAGGGCCCCCCGCAGACAATGCACTTTGATTTATCGCGCTATCTCTAATGGCACCCGAGATATCTCCGGATATATAATAGATTTCTCCCTGACCCTGAATATCCGGCCTCATGAGACGGTGGTTTTCTCGGCCCCCGGTGGTACGAGGACGTTCCAGCTGCACAGATTCATGCGCCAGGGCCTCCTACAGACAATGCACTTTGATTTATTGCGCTATCTGTAATAGCACCCGAGATATCACCAGATATATATTGGATTTTCCCCTGAACCTGAGTGTCCGGCACCATGAGACTGTGGTTTTGTCGGCCCCTGGTGTTCCGAGGTCGTTCCCGCTGCACAGATGCAGGCGCCAGGGCCTCCTGCAGATAATTCACTTTGGTTTATTGCGCTATCTCTAATAGCACCCGAGATATCACCAGATATATATTGGATTTTCCCCTGAACCTGAGTGTCCGGCCCCATGAGACTGTGGTTTTATCGGCCCCTGGTGTTCCGAGGTCGTTCCCGCTGCACAGATGCATGCGCCAGGGCCTCCTACAGACAATGCACTTTGATTTATTGCGCTATCTGTAATAACACCCGAGATATCACCAGATATATATTGGATTTTCCCTTGACCCTGAGTGTCCGGCCCCATGAGACTGTGGTTATCACGGCCCCCTGGTGGTCCGAGGTCGTTCCCGCTGCACAGACGCATGCGCCAGTGCCTCCTACAAACAATGCACTTTGATTTATTGCGCTATCTGTAATAACACCCGAGATATCACCAGATATATATTGGATTTTCCCATGACCCCGAGTGTCCGGCCCCATGAGGCTGTGGCTTTCTCGGCCCCTGGTGGTCCGAGGTCGTTCCCGCTGCACAGATTCATGTGCAAGGGGCTCCTACGGACAATGCACTTTGATTTAGTGCGCTATCTGTAAGAGCACCCGAGATATCACCAGAAATATATTGGATTTTTCCCTGACACTGAGTGTCCGGCCCCATGTGTCGGTGGTTTTATCGGCCCCTAGTGGTCCGAGGTCGCTCCCGCTGCACAGATTCATGCGCCAGGGCCTCCTGCAGATAATTCACTTTGGCTTATAGCGCTATCTCTAATAGCACCCGAGATATCACCAGATATATATTGGATTTTCCCCTGACCCTGAGTGTCCGGCCCCATGAGACGGTGGTTTTCTCGGCCCCTGGTGGTCCGAGGTCGTTCGCGCTGCACAAATTCATGCGCCAGGGCCTCCTACAGACAATGCACTTTGATTTATTGGGCTATCTGTAATAACACCCGAGATATCACCAGATATATATTGGATTTTCCCTTGACCCTGAGTGTCCGGCCCCATGAGACTGTGGTTATCACGGCCCCCTGGTGGTCCGAGGTCGTTCCCGCTGCACAGACGCATGCGCCAGTGCCTCCTACAAACAATGCACTTTGATTTATTGCGCTATCTGTAATAACACCCGAGATATCACCAGATATATATTGGATTTTCCCATGACCCCGAGTGTCCGGCCCCATGAGGCTGTGGCTTTCTCGGCCCCTGGTGGTCCGAGGTCGTTCCCGCTGCACAGATTCATGTGCAAGGGGCTCCTACGGACAATGCACTTTGATTTAGTGCGCTATCTGTAAGAGCACCCGAGATATCACCAGAAATATATTGGATTTTTCCCTGACCCTGAGTGTCCGGCCCCATGTGTCGGTGGTTTTATCGGCCCCTAGTGGTCCGAGGTCGCTCCCGCTGCACAGATTCATGCGCCAGGGCCTCCTGCAGATAATTCACTTTGGCTTATAGCGCTATCTCTAATAGCACCCGAGATATCACCAGATATATATTGGATTTTTCCCTGACCCTAAGCGTCCGGCACCATGAGACGGTGGTTGTCTCGGCCCCTGGTGGTCCGAGGTCGTTCCCGCTGCACAGATTCATGCGCCAGGGCCTCCTGCCGATAATTCACTTTGGTTTATTGCGCTATCTGTAATAGCACCCGAGATATCACCAGATATATATTGCATTTTTCCCCGACCCTGAGTGTTCGGCCCCCTGAGACGATGTTTTTCTCGGCCCCTGGTGGTCCGAGGTCGTTCCCGCTGCACAGATTCATGCGCCAGGGCCCCTGCAGATAATTCACTTTGGTTTATTGCGCTATCTCTAATAACACCCGAGATATCACCAGATATACATTGGATTTTCCCCTGACACTGTGTGTCCGGCCCCATGAGACTGTGGTTTTCTTGGCCCCTGGTGGTCAGAGGTCGTTCCCGCTGCACAGATTCATGCGCCAGGGCCTCCTACAGACAATGCACTTTCATTTATTGCGCTATCTCCAATAGCACCCGTGATATCACCAGATATATATTGTATTTTTCCCTGACCCTGACAGTCCGGCCCCATGTGTCGGTGATTTTCTCGGCCCCTGGTGGTCCGAGGTCGATCCCGCTGCACAGATTCATGCGCCTGGGCCTCCTGCAGATTATTCACTCTGATTTATTGCCCTATCTCTAATAGCACCCGACATATCACCAGATATATATTGGATTTTTCCCTGACCCTGAGTGTCCGGCCCCATGAGACGGTGGTTTTCTCGGCCCCCTGGATGTCCGAGGTCCTTCCCGTTGCACAGATGCATGCGCCAGGGCCTCCTGCAGATAATTCACTTTGGTTTATTGCGCTATCTCTAATAGCACCCGAGATATCACAAGATATATATTGGATTTTCCCCTGACCCTGAGTGTCCGGCCCCATGAGACGGTGGTTTTCTCGGCCCCCTGGTGGTCCGAGGTCGTTCCCACTGCACAGATGCATGCGACAGGGCCTCCTGCAGATAATTCACTTTGGTTTATTGCGCTATCTGTCATAGCACCCGAGATATCACCAGATTTATATTGGATTTTGCCCTGACCCTGAGTGTCCGGCCCCATGAGACGGTGGTTTTCTCGGCCCCTGGAGGTCCAAGGTCGTTCCCGCTGCACCGATTCATGCGCTAGGGCCCCCTGCAGATAATTCACTTGGGTTTAGTGCGCTATCTGTAAGAGCACCCGAGATATCACCAGATATATATTGGATTTTGCCCTGACCCTGAGTGTCCGGCCCCATGAGACGGTGGTTTTCTCGGCCCCTGGTGGTCCGAGTTCGTTCCCGCTGCACAGATTCATGCGACAGGGCCTCCTGCAGATAATTCACATTGGTTTATTGCGCTATCTCTAATAGCACCCGAGATATCACCAGATATATATTGGATTTTTCCCTGACCCTGAGAGTCCGGCCCCATGTGACGGTAGTTTTCACGGCCCCTGGTGTTCCGAGGGCGTTCCCGCTGCACAGATTCATGCGCCAGGGCCTCCTATAGATAACTCACTTTGGTTGATTGCCATATCTCTAATAGCACACGAGATATTACCAGATATATATTGGATTTTTGCCAGACCCTGACAGTCCGGCCCCATGTGTCGGTGGTTTTCACGGCCCCTGGTGGTTCGAGGTCGTTCCCGCTGCACAGATTTATGCGCCAGGGCCGACTGCAGATAATTCACTTTGGTTTAGTGCGCTATCTGTAAGAGCACCCGAGATATCACCAGATATATATTGGATTTTTCCCTGACCATGAGTGCCCGGCCCAATGTGTCGATGGTTTTCTCGGTCCCTTTTGGTCCGAGGTCGATCCCGCTGTATAGATTTATGCGCCAGGGATTCCTGCAGACAATTCACTTTGGTTTATTGCGCTATCTGTAATAGCACCCGAGATATCACCAGATATATGCTGGATTTTTACATGACCTTGGGTGACGGATTCCGAATATCTGTAATTTTCTCGGCGCCTGGTCGTCCGAGGTCGTTCCTGATGCACAGACTCATTCGCCAGTGCCTCCTACAGACAATGCACTTTGATTTATTGCGCTATCTGGAATAGGACCCGAGATATCACCAGATATATATTGGATTTTTCCCTGACCCTGAGCGTCCGGCCCCATGAGACGGTAGTTTTCTCGGCACCTGGTGGTCCGAGGTCGTTCCCGCTGCACAGATTCATGCGCTAGGGCCTCCTGCAGACAATGCAATTTGATTTATTGCGCTATCTGTAATAGCACCCGAGATATCACTAGATATATATTGGATTTCCCCTGACCCTGACAGTCCGGCCCCATGAGACGGTAGTTTTCTCGGCCCATGGTGGTCCGAGGTCGCTCCGGCTGTTCAGATTCATGCGCCAGGGCCTCCTGCAGACAATGCACTTTGGTTTATTACGCTATCTCTAATGGTACCCTTGATATCACCAGATATATATTGGATTTTTCCCTGACCCTGAGTGTCCGGCCCCATGAGACGGTGATTATCTCGGCCCCTGGTGGTCCGAGGTCGATCCCGCTGCACAGATTCATGCGCCAGGTCCTCCTACAGACAATGCACTTTGTTTTATTGCGCTATCTCTAATAGCACCCGAGATATCACCAGATATATATTGGATTTTTCCCTGACCCTGACAGTCCGGCCCCATGAGACGGTGATTTTCTCGGCCACTGGTGGTCCGAGGTCGATCCCGCTGCACAGATTCATGCGCCAGGGCTTCCTGCAGACAATTCACTTTGGTTTATTGCGCTATCTGTAATAGCACGCGAGATATCACCAGATATATGCTGGATATTTACATGACCCTGGGTGACGGATTCCGAATATCTGTTATTTTCTCGGCGCCTGGTGGTCCGAGGTCGTTCCTGCTGCACAGATTCATTCGCCAGTGCCCCCTACAGACAATGCACTTTGATTTATTGCGCTATCTCTAATAGCACCCGAGATATCACCAGATATATATTGCATTTTTCCCTGACCCTGACACTCCGGCCCCATGAGACGGTAGTTTTCTCGGCCCCTGGTGGTCCGAGGTCGTTCCCGCTGCACCTATTCATGCGCTAGGGCCTCCTGCAGACAATGCAGTTTGTTTTATTGCGCTATCTCTAATAGCACCCGAGATATCACCAGATATTTATTGCATTTTTCCCTGACCCTGACACTCCGGGCCCATGAGACGGTGATTTTCTCGGCCCGTGGTGGTCCGAGGTCGATCCCGCTGCACAGATTCATGCGCCAGGGCCTCCTACAGGCAATGCACTTTGATTTATTGCGCTATCTCTAATAGCACCCGACATATCACCAGATATATATTGGATTTTTCCTTGACCCTGACAGTCCGGCCCCATGTGTCGATGGTTTTCTCGGTCCCTCGTGGTCCGAGGTCGATCCCGCTGCACAGATTCATGCGCCAGGGCCTCCTATAGATAATTCACTTTGGTTTATTGCGCTATCTCTAATAGCACCGGAGATATCACCAGATATATATTGGATTTTTCCCTCACCCTGACAGCCCGGCCCCATGTGTCTGTGGTTTTCTCGGCCCCTGGTGGTCCGACGTCGTTCCCGCTGCACAGATTCATGCGCCAGGGCCCCCTGCAGATAATTCACTTTGATTTATTGCGCTATCTGTAATAGCATCCGAGATATCACCAGATATATATTGGATTTTCCCCTGACCCTGAGTGTCCGGCCCCATGAGACGGTGGTTTTCTGGGCCCCTGGTGGTCCGAGGTCGATCCCGCTGCACAGATTCATGCGCCAGGGCCTCCTACAGAAAATGCAGTTTGATTTATTGCGCTATCTGTAATAGCACCCGAGATATCACCCGATATATATTGGATTTTCCCCTGACCCTGATTGTCCGGCCCCATGTGTCGGTGGTTTTCTCGGCCCCTGGTATTCCGAGGTCGATCCCGCTGCACAGATTCATGCGCCAGGGCCTCCTACAGACAATGCACTTTGATTTATTGCGCTATCTGTAATAGCACCCGAGATATCACCAGATATATATTGGACGTTTCCCTGATCCTGACAGTTCGGCCCCATGAGACGGTGATTTTCTCGGCCCCTGGTGGTCCGAGGTCGTTCCCGCTGCACAGATTCATGCGCCACGGCCTCCTACAGACAATGCACTTTGATTTATTGCGCTATCTCTAATAGCACCCGAGATATCACCAGATATATATTGGATTTTTCCCTGACCATGAGTGCCCGGCCCAATGTGTCGATGGTTTTCTCGGTCCCTCTTGGTCCGAGGTCGATCCCGCTGTATAGATTTATGCGCCAGGGATTCCTGCAGACAATTCACTTTGGTTTATTGCGCTATCTGTAATAGCACCCGAGATATCACCAGATATATGCTGGATTTTTACATGACCTTGGGTGACGGATTCCGAATATCTGTAATTTTCTCGGCGCCTGGTCGTCCGAGGTCGTTCCTGATGCACAGACTCATTCGCCAGTGCCTCCTACAGACAATGCACTTTGATTTATTGCGCTATCTGGAATAGGACCCGAGATATCACCAGATATATATTGGATTTTTCCCTGACCCTGAGCGTCCGGCCCCATGAGACGGTAGTTTTCTCGGCACCTGGTGGTCCGAGGTCGTTCCCGCTGCACAGATTCATGCGCTAGGGCCTCCTGCAGACAATGCAATTTGATTTATTGCGCTATCTCTAATAGCACCCGAGATATCACCAGATATATATTGGATTTTCCCCTGACCCTGACACTCCGGCCCCATGAGACGGTGATTTTCTCGGCCCGTGGTGGTCCGCGGTCGATCCCGCTGCACAGATTCATGCGCCAGGGCCTCCTACAGGCAATGCACTTTGATTTATTGCGCTATCTGTAATAGCACCCGAGATATCACCAGATATATATTGGATTTATCCCTGACCCTGACAGTCCGACCCCATGAGACGGTGGTTTTCGCGGCCCCTGATGGTCGGAGGTCGTTCCCGCTGCACAGATTCATGCGCCAGGGCTTCCTGCAGATAATTCACTTTGGTTTAGTGCGCTGTCTGTAATAGCACCCGAGATATCACCAGATATATATTGGATTTTTCGCTGACCCTGAGCGTCCGGCCCCATGAGACGGTAGTTTTCTCGGCACCTGGTGGTCCGAGGTCGTTCCCACTGCACAGATTCATGCGCTAGGGCCTCCTGCAGACAATGCAATTTGATTTATTGCGCTATCTCTAATAGCACCCGTGATATCACCAGATATATATTGGATTTTCCCCTGACCCTGACACTCCGGCCCCATGAGACGGTGATTTTCTCGGCCCGTGGTGCTCCGAGGTCGATCCCACTGCACAGATTCATGCGCTAGGGCCTCCTGCAGACAATGCAATTTGATTTATTGCGCTATCTGTAATAGCACCCGAGATATCACCAGATATATATTGGATTTATCCCTGACCCTGACAGTCCAACCCCATGAGACGGTGGTTTTCTCGGCCCCTGGTGGTCGGAGGTCGTTCCCGCTGCACAGATTCATGCGCCAGGGCTTCCTGCAGACAATTCACTTTGGTTTATTGCGCTATCTGTAATAGCACGCGAGATATCACCAGATATATGCTGGATTTTTACATGACCCTGGGTGACGGATTCCGAATATCTGTTATTTTCTCGGCGCCTGGTGGTCCGAGGTCGTTCCTGCTGCACAGATTCATTCGCCAGTGCCCCCTACAGACAATGCACTTTGATTTATTGCGCTATCTCTAATAGCACCCGAGATATCACCAGATATATATTGCATTTTTCCCTGACCCTGACAGTCCGGCCTCATGAGACAGTGATTTTCTCGGCCCCTGGTGGTCTGAGGTCGTTCCCACTGCACAGTTTCATGCGCTAGGGCCTCCTGCAGACAATGCACTTTGATTTATTGCGCTATCTCTAATAGCACCCGAGATATCACCAGATATATATTGGATTTATCCCTGACCCTGACAGTCCGACCCCATGAGACGGTGGTTTTCTCGGCCCCTGGTGTCCGAGGTCGTTCCCGCTGTACAGATTCATGCGCCGGGGCCTCCTGAAGACAATGCACTTTGATTTATTGCGCTATCTGTAATAGCAGCCGAGATATCACCAGATTTATATTGGATTTTTCCCTGACCCTGTGTGTCCGACCCCATGAGACGGTGGTTTTCTCGGCCCCTGGTGGTGCGAGGCCGTTCCCGCTCTGCAGATTCATGCGCCAGGGCGTCCTGCAGACAATGCACTTTGATTTATTGCGCTATCTGTAAGAGCACCCGAGATATCACCAGATATATATTGGATTTTTCCCTGACCCTGACAGTCCGGCCCCATTTGGCGGTGATTTTCTCGGCACCTGGTGGTCCGAAGTCGTTCCCACTGCACACATTCATGCGCTAGGGCCTCCTGCAGACAATGCACTTTGATTTATTGCGCTACCTCTAATTGCACCCGAGACATCACCAGATATATATTGGATTTATCCCTGACCCTGACAGTCCGACCGCATGAGGCGGTGGTTTTCTAGGCCCCTGGTGGTCCGAGGTCGATTCCGCTGCACAGATTCATGCGCCAGGGCCTCCTACAGAAAATGCAGACTGACTTATTGCGCTATCTGTAATAGCACGCGAGATATCACTAGATAAATATTGGATTTCCCCTGACCCTGACAGTCCGGCCCCATGAGACGGTAGTTTTCTCGGCCCCTGGAGGTCCGAGGTCGATCCCGCTGCACAGATTCATGCGCCAGGGCCTCCTACAGAAAATGCAGTTTGATTTATTACGCTATCTGTAATAGCACCCGAGATATCACCAGATATATATTGGATTTTTCCTTGACCCTGACAGTCCGGCCCCATGTGTCGATGGTTTTCTCGGTCCCTCGAGATCCGAGGTCGATCCCGCTGCACAGATTCATGCGCTAGAGACTCCTGCAGACAATGCACTTTGATATATTGCGCTATCTGTAAGAGCACCCGAGATATCACCAGATATATATTGGATTTTCCCCTGACCCTGATTGTCCGGCCCCATGTGTCGGTGGTTTTCTCGGCCCCTGGTGGTCCGAGGTCGATCCCGCTGCACAGATTCATGCGCCAGGGCCCCCTGCAGATAATTCACTTTGGTTTAGTGCGCTGTCTGTAATAGACCCCGAGATATCACCAGATATATATTGGATTTTTCCCTGACCCTGAGTGTCCGATCCCATGAGACGGTGGTTTTCTCGGCCCCTGGTGGTCCGAGGACGTTCCCGCTGCACAGATTCATGCGCCAGGGCCTCCTACAGACAATCCACTTTGATTTATTGCGCTCTCTGTAATAGCACCCGAGATATCACCAGATATATATTGGATTTTTCCCTGACCATGAGTGCCCGGCCCCATGTGTCGATGGTTTTCTCGGTCCCTTTTGGTCCGAGGTCGATCCCGCTGTACAGATTTATGCGCCAGGGATTCCTGCAGACAATTGACTTCGGTTTATTGCGCTATCTCTAATAGCACCCGAGATATCACCAGATATATATTGCATTTTTCCCTGACCCTGACACTCCGGCCCCATGAGACAGGTGATTTTCTCGGCCCGTGGTGGTCCGAGGTCGATCCCGCTGCACATATTCATGCGCCAGGGCCTCCTACAGACAATGCAGTTTGATTTATTGCGCTATCTCTAATAGCACACGAGATATCACCAGATATATATTGGATTTTTCCTTGACCCTGACAGTCCGGCCCCATGTGTCGATGGTTTTCTCGGTCCCTCGTGGTCCAAGGTCGATCCCGCTGCACAGATTCATGCGCCAGGGCCCCCTGCAGATAATTCACTTTGGTTTAGAGCGCTGTCTCTAATAGCACCCGAGATATCACCAGATATATATTGAATTTTTCCCCGACCCTGAGTGTCCGGCCCCATGTGTCGGTGGTTTTCTCGGCCCCTGGTGTCCGAGGTCGATCCCGCTGCACAGATTCATGCGCCAGGGCCTCCCACAGACAATGCACTGCGATTTATTGCGCTATCTGTAATAGCACCCGAGATATCACCAGATATATATTGGATTTTTCCCTGACCCTGAGTGTCCCACCCCATGAGACGGTGGTTCTCTCGGCCCCTGCTGTTCCGAGGTCGTTCCCGCTGCACAGATTCATGCGCCAGTGCCTCCTACAGACAGTGCACTTTGGTTTATTGCGCTACCTCTAATAGCACCCGAGATATCACCAGATATATATTGGATTTTTCCTTGACCCTGACAGTCCGGCCACATGTGACGGTGATTTTCTCGGCCCCTGGTGGTCCGAGGTCGTTCCCACTGCACAGTTTCATGCGCTAGGGCCTCCTGCAGACAATGCACTTTGATTTATTGCGCTATCTGTAATAGCAGCCGAGATATCACCAGATTTATATTGGATTTTTCCCTGACCCTGTGTGTCCGACCCCATGAGACGGTGGTTTTCTCGGCCCCTGGTGGTGCGAGGCCGTTCCCGCTATACAGATTCAAGCGCCAGGGCGTCCTGCAGACAATGCACTTTGATTTATTTCGCTATGCCTAATAGCACCCGAGATATCACCAGATATATATTGGATTTTTCCCTGACCCTGACAGTCCGGCCCCACGAGACGGTGATTTTCTCGACCCCTGGAGGTCCGAGGTCGATCCCGCTGCACAGATTCATGCGCCAGGGCCTCCTACAGACAATGCACTTTGATTTATTGCGTTAACTCTAATAGCACCCGAGATATAACCTGATATATATTGGATTTTTCCTATGACCCTGACAGTCCGGCCCAATGTGTCGATGGTTTTCTCGGTCCCTCGTGGTCCGAGGTCGATCCCGCTGCACAGATTCATTCGCCGGAGTCTCCTATAGATAATTCACTTTGGTTTAATGCGCTATCTCTAATAGCACCCGAGATATCACCAGATATATATTGAATTTTTCCCCGACCCTGAGTGTCCGGCCCCATGTGTCGGTGGTTTTCTCGGCCCCTGGTGATCCGTGGTCGATCCCGCTGCACAGATTTATGCGCCAGGGCCTCCTACAGACAGTGCACTTTGATTTATTGCGCTATCTGTAATAGCCCCCGAGATATCACCAGATATATATTGGATTTTTCCCTGACCCTGAGTGTCCGACCCCATGAGACGGTGGTTTTCTCGGCCCCTGGTGGTCCGAGGTCGTTCCCGCTGCACAGATTCATGCGGCAGGGCCCCCTGCAGATAATTCACTTTGATTTATTGCGCTATCTCTAATAGCACCCGAGATATCACCAGATTCATATTGGATTTTTCCCTGACCCTGACAGTCCGGCCCCATGAGACTTTGATTTTCTCGGCCCCTGGTGGTCCGAGGTCGATCCCGCTGCACAGATTCAGGCGCGAGGGCCTCCTACAGACAATGCACTTTGATTTATTGCGCTATCTGTAAGAGCACCCGAGATATCACCAGATATATATTGGATTTTTCCCTGACCCTGACAGTCCGGCCCCATGAGGCGGTGATTTTCTCGGCCCCTGGTGGTCCAAAGTCGTTCCCACTGCACACATTCATGCGCTAGGGCCTCCTGCAGACAATGCACTTTGATTTATTGCGCTACCTCTAATTGCACCCGAGATATCACCAGATATATATTGGATTTATCCCTGACCCTGACAGTCCGACCCCATGAGGCGGTGGTTTTCTCGGCCCCTGGTGGTCCGAGGTCGTTCCCGCTGCACAGATTCATGCGCCAGTGCCTTCTGCAGACAATGCACTTTGATTTATTTCGCTATCTCTAATAGCACCCGAGATATCACCAGATATATATTGGATTTTAACATGATCTTGGGTGACGGATTCCGAATATCTGAAATTTTCTCGGCCCCTGGTGGTCCGAGGTCGTTCCCGCTGCACAGATTCATGCAACAGGGCCCCCTGCAGATAATTCACCTTGATTTATTGCGCTATCTCTAATAGCACCCGAGATATCACCAGATATATATTGGATTTTTCCCTGACCCTGACAGTCCGGCCCCATGTGTCGGTGGTTTTCTCGGCCCCTGGTGGTCCGAGGTCGTTCCCGCTGCACTGATTCCTGCGCCAGGGCCTCCTACAGACAATGCACTTTGGTTTATTGCGCTATGTCTAATAGCACCCGAGATATCACCAGATATATATTGAATTTTTCCCCGACCCTGAGTGTCCGGCCCCATGTGTCGGTGGTTTTCTCGGCCCCTGGTTGTCCGAGGTCGTTCCCGCTGCACAGATTCATGCGACAGGGCCTCCTGCAGACAATGCACTTTGGTTTATTGCGCTATCTCTAATAGCACCCGAGATATGACCAGATATATATTGAATTTTTCCCCGACCCTGAGTGTCCGGCCCCATGTGTCGGTGGTTTTCTCGGCCCCTGGTGGTCCGAGGTCGTTCCCGCTGCACAGATTCATGCGCCAGGGCCTCCTACAGACAATGCGCTTTGATTTATTGCGCTATCTCTAATAGCACCCGAGATATCACCAGATATATAATGGATTTTTCCCTGACCCTGACAGTCCGGTTCCCGAGGTCGTTCCCGCTGCACAGAATCATGCGCCAGGGCTTCCTGCAGACAATGCACTTTGATTTATCGCGCTATCTCTAATAGCACCCGAGATATCACCAGGTATATAATGGATTTTTCCCCGACCCTGAGTGTCCGGCCCCATGAGACGGTGGTTTTCTCAGACCCTGGTGATCCGAGGTCGTTCCGGCTGCACAGATGCATGCGCCAGGGCCTCCTGCAGATAATTCACTTTGGTTTATTGCGCTATCTCTAATTGCACCCGAGAAATCACCAGATATACATTGGATTTTTCGCCGACCCTGAGTGTCCGGCCCCATGACACTGTCGTTTTCTCGGCCCCTGGTGGTCCGAGGTCGTTCCCGCTGCACAGATTCATGCGCCAGAGCCTCCTACAGACAATGCACTTTGATTTATTGCGCTATCTGTAATAGCACCCGAGAAAGCACCATATATATGCTGGATTTTTACATGACTTTGGGTGACGGATACCGAAAATCTGTAATTTTCTCGGCTCCTGGTTTTCCGAGGTCGTGTCTGCTGCACAGATTCATTCGCCAGTGCCTCCTACAGAGAATGCACTTTGATTTATTGCGCTATCTCTAATAACACCCGAGATATCGCCAGATATATATTGGATTTTTCCCTGACCCTGACAGTCCGGCTCACGAGGTCGTTCCCGCTGAACAGAATCATGCGCCAGGGCTTCCGGCAGACAATGCACTTTGATTTATCGCGCTATCTCTAATAGCACCCGAGATATCACCAGATATATAATGGATTTTTCCCTGACCCTGACAGTCCGGCCCCATGTGACGGTGGTTTTCTCGGCCCCTGGTGGTCCGAGGTCGTTCCCGATGCACAGATTCATGGGCCCGGGCGTCCTGCAGATAATTCACTTTGGTTTATTGCGCTATCTCTAATAGCACCCGAGATATCACCAGATATATATTGGATTTTTCCCTGACCCTTAGTGTCCGGCCCCATGAGACGGTGGTTTTCTCGGCCCCTGGTGGTCCGAGGTCGTTCCCGCTGGCCAGATTCATGCGCGAGGGCCTCCTACAGACAATGCACTTTGATTTATTGCGCAATCTGTAATAGCACCCGAGATATCACTAGATATATATTGGATTTTTCACTGACCCTGAGTGTCCGGCCCAATGAGATGGTGGTTTTCACGGCCCCTGTTGATCCGAGGTCGTTCCCGCTGCACAGAATCATGCGCCAGGGCTTGCTGCAGACAATGCACTTTGGTTTATTGCGCTATCTTTAATAGCACACGAGATATCACCAGATATATATTGGATTTTCCCCTGACCCTGAGTGTCCGGCCCCATGAGACTGTGGTTTTCTCGGCCACTGGTGGTCTGAGGTCGTCCCCGCTACACAGATTCATGCGCCAGGGCCTCGTGCAGATAATTCTCTTTGGTTTATTGCGCTATCTGTAATAGCACCCGAGATATCAATAGATATATATTGGATTTTCCCCTGACCCTGAGTGTCCGGCCACATGTGACTGTGGTTTTCTCGGCCCCTGGTGGTCCGAGGTCGTTCCCGCTGCACAGGTTCATGCGCCAGGGCCTCCTACAGACAATGCACTTTGATTTATTGCGCTATCTGTAATAACACCCGAGATATCACCAGATATATATTGGATTTTTCCCTGACCCTGAGTGTCCGGCCCCATGAGACGGTGGTTTTCTCGGCCCCTGGTGGTCCGAGGTCGTTCCCACTGCACAGATTCATGCGCCAGGGCCTCCTGCAGATAATTCTCTTTGGTTTATTGCGCTATCTGTAATAGCAGCCGAGATATCACCAGATATATATTGGATTTTTCCCTGACCCTGAATGTCCGGCCCCATGAGACGGAGGTTTTCATGGCCGCTGGTGGTCCGAGGTCGATCCCGCTGCACACATGCATGCGCCAGGGCCTCCTGCAGACAATGCACTTTGATATATCGCGCTATCAATAATAGCGCCCGAGATATCACCAGATGTATATTTGATTTTTCCCTGACCCTGAGAGTTCGGCCCCATGAGACGGTGGTTTTCTAGGCCCCTGGTGGTCCGAGGTCGTTCCCGCTGCACAGATGCATTCGCCAGGGCCTCCTGCAGATAATTCACTTTTGTTTATTGCGCTATGTCTAATAGCACCCGAGATATCACCAGATATATATTGGATTTTCCCATGACCCTGAGTGTCCGGCCCCATGAGACGGTGGTTTACTCGGCCCCTGGAGGTCCGAGGTCGTACCCGCTGCACAGATTCATGAGCCAGGGCCTCCTGCAGATAATGCATTTTGATTTATTGCGCTATCTGTAATAGCACCCGAGATATCACCAGATATATATTGGATTTCTCCCTGACCGTGAGTGTCCGGCCCCATGAGACGGTGGTTTTCTCGGCCCCTGGTGGTCCGTGGTCGTTTTCGCTGCCCAGATTCGTGCGCCAGGGCCTCCTGCAGATAATTCTCTTTGGTTTATTGCGCTATCTGTAATAGCACCCGAGATATCAATAGATATATATTGGATTTTTCCCTGACCCTGAGTGTCCGGCCCCATGACACCGTGGTTTTCTCGGCCCCTGGTGGTCCGCGGTCGTTCCCGCTGCACAGATTCATGCGCCAGGGCCTCCTGTAGATAATTCACTTTGGATTATTGCGCTATCTCTAATAGCACCCGAGATATCACCAGATATATATTGGATTTTCCCCTGACCCTGAGTGTCCGGCCCCATGTGTCGGTTGTTTTCTCGGCCCCTGGTGGTCCTAGGTCGTTCTCGCTGGACAGATTCATGCGCCAGGGCCCCTGGAGATAATTCACTTTGGTTCATTGCGCTATCTGTAATAGCACCCGAGATATCACCAGATATATGCTGGATTTTTACATGACCTTGGGTGACGGATTCCGAATATCTATAATTTTCTCGGCCCCTGGTGGTCCGAGGTCGTTCCCGCTGCACAGATTCATGCGCCAGGGCCTCCTGCAGACAATGCACTTTGATATATCGCGCTATCAATAATAGCACCCGAGATATCACCAGATATATATTGGATTTTCCCCCGACCCTGAGTGTCCGGCCACATGAGACGGTGGTTTTCTCGGCCCCTGGTGGTCCGAGGTCGTTCCCGCTGCCCAGATTTATGCGCCAGGGCCTCCTACAGATAATTCACTTTTATTTATCGCGCTATCTCTAATATTACCCGAGATATCTCCAGATATATATTGGATTTTCCCCTGACCCTGAGTGTGCGGCCCCATGAGACGGTGGTTTTCTAGGCGCCTGGTGGTCCGAGGTCGTTCCCGCTGCACAGATGCATGCGCCAGGGCCTCCTGCAGATAATTCACTTTGGTTTATTGCGCTATGTCTAATAGCACCCGAGATATCACCAGATATATATTGGATTTTCCCATGACCCTGAGTGTCCGGCCCCATGAGACGGTGGTTTACTCGGCCCCTGGTGGTCCGAGGTCGTCCCCGCTGCACAGATTCGTGAGCCAGGGCCTCCTGCAGATAATGCATTTTGACTTATTGCGCTATCTGTAATAGCACCCGTGATATCACCAGATATATATTGGATTTCTGCCTGACCGTGAGTGTCCGGCCCCATGAGACGGTGGTTTTCTCGGCCCCTGGTGGTCTGTGGTCGTCTTCGCTGCCCAGATTCATGCGCCAGGGCCTCCTGCAGATAATTCCCTTTGGTTTATTGCGCTATCTGTAATAGCAGCCGAGATATCAATAGATATATATTGGATTTTTCCCTGACCCTGAGTGTCCGGCCCCATGACACGGTGGTTTTCGCGGCCCCTGGTGGTCCATGGACGTTCCCGCTGCACAGATTCATTTGCCGGGGCCTCCTGCGGATAATTCACTTTGGATTATTGCGCTATCTCTAATAGCAGCCGAGATATCACCAGATATATATTGGATTTTCCCCTGACCCTGAGTGTCCGGCCCCATGAGACTGTGGTTTTCTCGGCCACTGGTTGTCCGAGGTCGTTCCCGCTGCACAGATTCATGCGCCAGGGCCTCCTACAGACAATGTACTTTGATTTATTGCGCTATATCTGTAATAGCACCCGAGATATCACTAGATATATATTGGATTTTTCCCTGACCCTGAGTGCCCGGCCCCATGAGACGGTGGTTTTCTCGGCCCCTGGTGGTCCGAGGTTGTTTCCGCTGCACAGATTCATGCGCCAGGGCCTCCTGCAGACAATGCACTTTGGTTTCTTGCGCTATCTCTAATAGCACCCGAATTATCACCAGATATATATTGGATTTTTCCCTGACCATGAGTGCCCGGCCCCATGTGTCGGTGGTTTTCTCGGCCCCTGGTGGTCCGAGGTCGATCTCGCTGCACAGATTCATGCGCTAGGGCCCGCTGCAGACAATGCAATTTGATATATCGCGCTATCTGTAATAGCACCCGAGATATCACCAGATATATATTGGTTTTTTCCCCGACCCTGAGTGCGCGGCCCCATGAGACGGTGGTTTTCGCGGCCCCTGTTGGTCCGAGGTCGTTCCCGCTGCACAGATGCATGCGCCAGGGCCTCCTGCAGACAATGCACTTTGATTTTTTTCGCTATCTGTAATAGCACCCGGGATATCACCATATATATATTTGATTTTTCCCCGACCCTGACAGTCCGGCCCCATATGCGGGTGCTTTTCTCGGCCCCTGGTGGTCCGATGTCGTTCCTGCTGCACAGATTCATGCGCAAGGGCCTCCTACGGACAATGCACTTTGATTTTTTTCGTTATCTTTAATAGCACCCGAGATATCACCAGTTATATATTGGATTTTTCCCTGACCCTGAGTGTCCGACTCCATGAGACGGTGGTTTTCTCGGCCCCTGGTGGTCCGAGGTCGTTCCCGCTGCACAGATTCCTGCGCCAGGGCCTCCTACAGACAATGCACTTTGATTTATTGCGCTATCTGTAATAGCACCCGGGATATCACCATATATATATTTGATTTTTCCCCGACCCTGACAGTCCGGCCCCATATGCCGGTGCTTTTCTCGGCCCCTGGTGGTCCGACGTCGTTCCCGCTGCACAGATTCATGCGCCAGGGCCTCCAGCAGACAACGCACTTCGGTTTATTGCGTTATATCTAATAGCACCCAAGATATCACCAGATATATATTGGATTTTTCCCCGACCCTGAGTGTCCGGCCCCATGAGACTGTAGTTTTCTCGGCCCCTGGTGGTCCCAGGTCGTTCCCGCTGCACAGATTCATGCGCTGGGGCCTCCTGCATACAATGCACTTTGATTTATTGCGATATCTCTAATAGCACCCGAGATATCCCCAGATATATATTGGATTTTCCCCTGACGCTGAGTGTCCGGCACCATGAGTCGGTGGTTTTCTCGGACCCTGGTGGTCCGTGGTCGTTCCCGCTGCACAGATTCATGCGCCAGGGCCTCCTGCAGATAATTCACTTTGGTTCATTGCGCTATCTCTAATAGCACACGAGATATCACCAGATGCATATTGGATTTTTACCCGACCCTGAGTGTCCGGCCCCATCAGATGGTGGTTTTCTCGGCCCCTGGCGGTCCGAGTTCGTTCCCGCTGCACAGATTCATGCGCCAGGGCCTCCTGTAGATAATTCTCTTTGGTTTATTCCGCTATCTGTAATAGCACCCGAGATATCACCAGATATATGCTGGATTTTTACATGACCCTGAGTGTCCGGCCCCATGTGTCGGTGGCTTTCTCGGCCCCTGGTGGTCCGAGGTCGTTGCCGCTGCACAGATTCATGCGCCAGGGCCTCCCGCAGACAAAGCACTTTGATTTATCGCGCTATCTGTAATAGCACCCGAGATATCACCAGATATATATTGGATTTTTCCCTGACCCTGAGTGTCCGGCCCCATGAGACGGTGATTTTCTCGGCCCCCGGTAGTCCGAGGTCGTTACCGCTGCACAGATGCATGCGCCAGGGCCTCCTGCAGATAATTCACTTTGGTTTATTGCGCTATCTCTAATAGCACCCGAGATATCACCAGATATATATTGGATTTTCCCCTGACCCTGAGTGTCCGGCCCCATAAGACGGTGGTTTTCTCGGCCCCTGTTGGTCGGAGGCCGTTCCCGCTGCACAGATGCATGCGCCAGGGCGTCCTACAGACAATGCACTTTGATTTATTGCGCTATCTGTAATCGCACCCGAGAAAGCTCCATATATATGTTGGATTTTTACATGACTTTGGGTGACGGACACCGAAAATCTGTAATTTTCTCTGCCCCTGGTGGTCCGAGATCGTTCCCGCTGCACAGATTCATGCGCCAGGGCCTACAGCAGATAATTCACTTTGGTTTATTGCGCAATCTCTAATAGCACCCGAGATATCACCAGAGATATATTGGATTTTCCCCTGACCCTGAGTGTCCGGACCCGTGAGACGGTGGTTTTCCCGGCCCCTGGTGGTCCGAGGTCGGTCCCGCTGCCCATATTCATGCGCCAGGGCCTCCAACAGGCAATGCACTTTGATTTATTGCGCTATCTGGAATAGCACCCGAGAAAGCTCCATATATATGTTGGATTTTTACATCACATTGGGTGACGGATACCGAAAATCTATCATTTTCACGGAACCTGGTGGTCCGAGGTCGTTCCCGCTGGCCAGATTCATGCGCCAGGGCCTCCTACAGACAATGCACTTTGATTTATTGCGCTATCTCTAATAGCGCCCGAGATATCACCAGGTATATATTTGATTTTTCCCTGACCCTGAGTGTCCGGCCCCATGAGACGGTGGTGTTCTCGGCCCCGGGTGGTCCGAGGTCGTTCCCGCTGCCCAGATTCATGCGCCAGGGCCTCCTGCAGATAATTCACTTTGGTTTATTGCGCTATCTCTAATAGCACCCGAGATATCACCAGATATATATTGGATTTTCCCCTGACCCTGAGTGTCCGGCCCCATGAGTCTTTGGTTTTCTCGGCAACTGGTGGTCCGAGCTCGTTTCCGCTGCACAGATTCATGCGCCAGGGCATCCTGCAGACAATGCACTTTGGTTTGTTGCGCTATCTCTAATAGCACCTGAGATATCACCAGATATATATTGGATTATACCCTGACCCTTAGTATCCGGTCCCATGAGTCGGTGGTTTTCTCGGCCCCTGGTGGTCCGAGGTCGTTCCCGTTGCACAGATGCATGCGCCAGGGCCTCCTGCAGATAATTCAGTTTGATTTACCGCGCTATCTGTAATTGCACCTGAGATATCACCAGATATATATTGGATTTTTCCCTGACCCTGAGTGTCCGGCCCCATGTGTCGATGGTTTTCTCGGCCCCTGGTGGTCCGAGGTCGTTCCCGCTGCCCAGATACATGCGCCAGGGCCTCCTACAGACAATGCACTTTGATTTATTGCGCTATCAGTAATAGCACCCGAGAAAGCACCATATATATGCTGGATTTTTACATGACTTTGTGTGACGGATACCGAAAATCTGTAATTTTCTCGGCCCCTGGTGGTCCAATGTCGTTCCTGCTGCACAGATTAATGCGCCAGGGCCTCCTACAGACAATGCACTTTGATTTATTGCGCTATCTGTAATAGCACCCGAGATATCAGCAGATATATATTGGATTTTTCCCTGACCCTGACAGTCCGGCCCCATGTGTCGATGGTTTTCTCGGCCCCTGGTGGTCCGAGATCGTTCCCGCTGCACAGATTTATGCGCCAGGGCCTCCTGCAGACAATGCACTTTGATTTATTGCACTATCTCTAATAGCACCCGAGATATCACCAGATATATATTGGGTTTTTCCCTGATCCTTAGTATCCAGCCCAATGAGTCGGTGGTTTTCTCCGCCCCTGGTGGTCCGAGGTCGTTCCCGCTGTACAGATTCATGCGCAAGTTCCTCATACGGACAATGCACTTTGATTTATTGCGCTTTCACTAATAGCACCCGAGATATAACCAGATATATATTAGATTTTACCCTGACCCTTAGTATCCGGCCCCATGAGTCGGTGGTTTTCTCGGCCCCTGGTGGTCCGAGGTCGTTCCCGCTTGCACAGATTCATGCGCCAGGGCCTCCTGCAGATAATTAACTTTGGTTTATTGCGCTATCTCTAATAGCACTCGAGATATCACCAGATATATATTGGATTTTCCCCTGACCCTGAATGTCCGGCCCCATGAGACTGTGGTTTTCTCGGCCCCTGGTGGTCCGAGGTCGTCCCGCTGCACAGATTCATGCGCCAGGGCCTCCTGCAGATAATTCACTTTGGTTTATTGCGCTATCTGTAATAGCACCCGAGATATCACCAGATATATATTGGATTTGTCCCTTACCCTGAGTGTCCGGCCCCATGTGTCGGTTGTTTTCTCGGCCCCTGGTGGTCCTAGGTCGTTCTCGCTGCACAGATTCATGCGCCAGGGCCTCCTGCAGATAATTCACTTTGGTTTATTGCGCTATCTCTAATAGCACCCGCGATATCACCAGATATATATTGGATTTTTCCCTGATCCTGAGTGTCCAGCCGCATGAGACGGTGGTTTTCTCGGCCCCTGGTGGTCCGAGGTGGTTGCCGCTGGCCACATTCATGCGCCAGGGCCTCCTACAGACATTGCACTTTGATTTATTGCGCTATCTGTAATAGCACCCGAGATATCACCAGATATATATTGGATTTTCCCCTGACCCTGAGTGTGCGGCCCCATGAGACGGTGGTTTTCTAGGCGCCTGGTGGTCCGAGGTCGTTCCCGCTGCACAGATGCATGCGCCAGGGCCTCCTGCAGATAATTCACTTTGATTTATTGCGCTATCTCTAATAGCACCTGAGATAACACCAGATATATATTGGATTTTTCCCCGACCCTGAGTGTCCGGCCCAATGAGACGGTGGTTTTCTCGACCCCTGGTGTTCCGAGGTCGTTCCCGCAGCAAAGATTCATTCGCCAGTGCCTCCTACAGACAATGCACTTTGATTTATTGCCCTATCTCAAATAGCACCCGAGATATCACCAGATATATATTGGATTTTTCCCTGACCCTGAGTGTCCGGCCCCATGTGTCGGTGGTTTTCTCGGCCCCTGGTGATCCGAGGTCGTTCCCGCTGCACACATTCATGCGCCAGGGCCTCCTGCAGATAATTCACTTTGGTTTATTGCGCTATCTCTAATAGCACCCGAGATATCACCAGATATGTAATGGATTTTCCCCTGTCCCTGAGGGTCCGGCCCCATGAGACTGTGGATTTCTCGGCCCCTGGTGGTCCGAGGTCGTCCCGCTGCACAGATTCATGCGCCAGGGCCTCCTGCAGATAATTCACTTTGGTTTATTGCGCTATCTGTAATAGCACCCGAGATATCACCAGATATATATTGGATTTGTCCCTTACCCTGAGTGTCCGGCCCCATGTGTCGGTTGTTTTCTCGGCCCCTGGTGGTCCTAGGTCGTTCTCGCTGCACAGATTCATGCGCCAGGGCCCCTGGAGATAATTCACTTTGGTTCATTGCGCTATCTGTAATAGCACCCGAGATATAACCAGATATATATTGGATTTTCCCCTGACCCTGAGTGTCCGGCCCCATGTGTCGATGGTTTTCACGGCCCCTGGTGGTCCGAGGTCGTTCCTGCTGCACAGATGCATGCGCCAGGGCCTCCTGCAGATATTTCACTTTGATTTATCGCGCTATCTGTAGTAGCACCCGAGATATCACCAGATATATATTGGATTTTTCCCCGACCCTGAGTGTTCGGCCCCATGAGACGGTGGTTTTCTAGGCCCCTGGTGGTCCGAGGTCGTTTCCGCTGCACAGATTCATGCGCCAGGGCCTCCTGCAGATAATTCACTTTGGATTATTGCGCTATCTCTAATAGCACCCGAGATATCACCAGATATATATTGATTTTCCCCTGACCCTGAGTGTCCGCCCCCATGAGACTGTGGTTTTCTCGGCCCCTGGTGGTCGGAGGTGGTTGCCGCTGGCCACATTCATGCGCCAGGGCCTCCTACAGACAATGCACTTTGATTTATTGCGCTATCTGTAATAGCACCCGAGATATCACCAGATATATATTGGATTTTCCCCTGACCCTGAATGTCCGGCCCCATGAGACGGTGATTTTCTCGGCGCCTGGTGGTCCGAGGTCGTTGCCGCAGCAAAGATTCATTCGCCAGTGCCTCCTACAGACAATGCACTTTGATTTATTGCGCTATCTCTAATAGCACCTGAGATAACACCAGATATTTATTGGATTTTTCCCCGACCCTGAGTGTCCGGCCCAATGAGACGGTGGTTTTCTCGACACCTGGTGGTCCGAGGTCGTTCTCGCTGCACAGATTCATGCGCCCCGGCCTCCTGCAGATAATTCACTTTGGTTTATTGCGCTATCTCTAGTAGCACCCGAGATATCACCAGATATATATTGAATTTTTGCCCGATCCTGAGTGTCCGGCCCCATGTGTCGGTGGTTTTCTCGGTCCCTGGTGATCCGAGGTCGTTCCTGCTGCACAGATGCATGCGCCAGGGCCTCCTGCAGATATTTCAATTTGATTTATCGCGCTATCTGTAGTAGCACCCGAGATATCACCAGATATATATTGGATTTTTCCCCGACCCTGAGTGTTCGGCCCCATGAGACGGTGGTTTTCTAGGCCCCTGGTGGTCCGAGGTCGTTTCCGCTGCACAGATTCATGCGCCAGGGCCTCCTGCAGATAATTCACTTTGGATTATTGCGCTATCTCTAATAGCACCCGAGATATCACCAGATATATATTGGATTTTCCCCTGACCCTGAGTGTCCGGCCCAATGAGACTGTGGTTTTCTCGGCCCCTGGTGGTCCGAGGACGTTCCCGCTGCACAGATTCATGCGCCAGGTCCTCCAGCAGATAATTCACTTTGGTTTATTGCGATATCTCTAATAGCACCCGAGATATCACCAGATATATATTGGATTTTTACATGACTTTGGGTGACGGATACCGAAAATCTGTAGTTTTATCGGCCCCTGGTGGTCCGATGTCGTTACTGCTGCACTGATTCATGCGCAAGGGCATCCTACGGACAATGCACTTTGATTTATTGCGCTATCTCTAATAGCACCCGAGATATCACCAGATATATATTGGATTTTTACATGACCCTGAGTGTCCGGCCCCATGTGTCGGTGGTTTTCTCGGCCCCTGTTGGTCAGAGGTCGTTCCCGCTGCACAGATTCATGCGCCACGGCCTCCTGCAGATAATTCACTTTGGTTTATTGCGCTATCTCTAATAGCCCCCGAGATATCACCAGATATATATTGGATTTTTACATGACTTTGGGTGACGGATACCGAAAATCTGTAGTTTTATCGGCCCCTGGTGGTCCGATGTCGTTCCTGCTGCACTGATTCATGAGCAAGGGCATCCTACGGACAATGCACTTTGATTTATTGCGCTATCTCTAATAGCACCCGAGATATCACCAGATATATATTGGATTTATCCCTGACCCTGACAGTCCGACCCCATGAGACGGTGGTTTTCTCGGCCCCTGGTGTCCGAGGTCGTTCCCGCTGTACAGATTCATGCGCCGGGGCCTCCTGAAGACAATGCACTTTGATTTATTGCGCTATCTGTAATAGCAGCCGAGATATCACCAGATTTATATTGGATTTTTCCCTGACCCTGTGTGTCCGACCCCATGAGACGGTGGTTTTCTCGGCCCCTGGTGGTGCGAGGCCGTTCCCGCTCTGCAGATTCATGCGCCAGGGCGTCCTGCAGACAATGCACTTTGATTTATTTCGCTATGTCTAATAGCACCAGAGATATCAGCAGATATATATTGGATTTTTCCCTGACCCTGACAGTCCGGCCCCACGAGACGGTGATTTTCTCGACCCCTGGTGTCCGAGGTCGTTCCCGCTGTACAGATTCATGCGCCGGGGCCTCCTGCAGACAATGCACTTTGATTTATTTCGCTATGTCTAATAGCACCCGAGATATAACCAGATATATATTGGATTTTTCCTATGACCCTGACAGTCCGGCCCAATGTGTCGATGGTTTTCTCGGTCCCTCGTGGTCCGAGGTCGATCCCGCTGCACAGATTCATTCGCCGGGGCCTCCTATAGATAATTCACTTTGGTTTATTGCGCTATCTCTAATAGCACCCGAGATATCACCAGATATATATTGAATTTTTCCCCGACCCTGAGTGTCCGGCCCCATGTGTCGGTGGTTCTCTCGGCCCCTGGTGATCCGTGGTCGATCCCGCTGCACAGATTTATGCGCCAGGGCCTCCTACAGACAGTGCACTTTGATTTATTGCGCTATCTCTAATAGCACCCGAGATATCACCAGATTCATATTGGATTTTTCCCTGACCCTGACAGTCCGGCCCCATGAGACTTTGATTTTCTCGGCCCCTGGTGGTCCGAGGTCGATCCCGCTGCACAGATTCAGGCGCCAGGGCCTCCTACAGACAATGAACTTTGATTTATTGCGCTATCTGTAAGAGCACCCGAGATATCACCAGATATATATTGGATTTTTCCCTGACCCTGACAGTCCGGCCCCATTTGGCGGTGATTTTCTCGGCACCTGGTGGTCCGAAGTCGTTCCCACTGCACACATTCATGCGCTAGGGCCTCCTGCAGACAATGCACTTTGATTTATTGCGCTACCTCTAATTGCACCCGAGACATCACCAGATATATATTGGATTTATCCCTGACCCTGACAGTCCGACCGCATGAGGCGGTGGTTTTCTAGGCCCCTGGTGGTCCGAGGTCGATTCCGCTGCACAGATTCATGCGCCAGGGCCTCCTACAGAAAATGCAGACTGACTTATTGCGCTATCTGTAATAGCACGCGAGATATCACTAGATAAATATTGGATTTCCCCTGACCCTGACAGTCCGGCCCCATGAGACGGTAGTTTTCTCGGCCCCTGGAGGTCCGAGGTCGATCCCGCTGCACAGATTCATGCGCCAGGGCCTCCTACAGAAAATGCAGTTTGATTTATTACGCTATCTGTAATAGCACCCGAGATATCACCAGATATATATTGGATTTTTCCTTGACCCTGACAGTCCGGCCCCATGTGTCGATGGTTTTCTCGGTCCCTCGAGGTCCGAGGTCGATCCCGCTGCACAGATTCATGCGCTAGAGACTCCTGCAGACAATGCACTTTGATATATTGCGCTATCTGTAAGAGCACCCGAGATATCACCAGATATATATTGGATTTTCCCCTGACCCTGATTGTCCGGCCCCATGTGTCGGTGGTTTTCTCGGCCCCTGGTGGTCCGAGGTCGATCCCGCTGCACCGATTCATGCGCCAGGGCCTCCTACAGAAAATGCAGTTTGATTTATTGCGCTATCTGTAATAGCACCCGAGATATCACTAGATATATATTGGATTTCCCCTGACCCTGATTGTCCGGCCCCATGTGTCGGTGGTTTTCTCGGCCCCTGGTGGTCCGAGGTCGATCCCGCTGCACAGATTCATGCGCCAGGGCCTCCTACAGACAATCCACTTTGATTTATTGCGCTCTCTGTAATAGCACCCGAGATATCACCAGATATATATTGGATTTTTCCCTGACCATGAGTGCCCGGCCCCATGTGTCGATGGTTTTCTCGGTCCCTTTTGGTCCGAGGTCGATCCCGCTGTACAGATTTATGCGCCAGGGATTCCTGCAGACAATTGACTTCGGTTTATTGCGCTATCTCTAATAGCACCCGAGATATCACCAGATATATATTGCATTTTTCCCTGACCCTGACACTCCGGCCCCATGAGACAGGTGATTTTCTCGGCCCGTGGTGGTCCGAGGTCGATCCCGCTGCACATATTCATGCGCCAGGGCCTCCTACAGACAATGCAGTTTGATTTATTGCGCTATCTCTAATAGCACACGAGATATCACCAGATATATATTGGATTTTTCCTTGACCCTGACAGTCCGGCCCCATGTGTCGATGGTTTTCTCGGTCCCTCGTGGTCCAAGGTCGATCCCGCTGCACAGATTCATGCGCCAGGGCCCCCTGCAGATAATTCACTTTGGTTTAGAGCGCTGTCTCTAATAGCACCCGAGATATCACCAGATATATATTGAATTTTTCCCCGACCCTGAGTGTCCGGCCCCATGTGTCGGTGGTTTTCTCGGCCCCTGGTGTCCGAGGTCGATCCCGCTGCACAGATTCATGCGCCAGGGCCTCCCACAGACAATGCACTGCGATTTATTGCGCTATCTGTAATAGCACCCGAGATATCACCAGATATATATTGGATTTTTCCCTGACCCTGAGTGTCCCACCCCATGAGACGGTGGTTCTCTCGGCCCCTGCTGTTCCGAGGTCGTTCCCGCTGCACAGATTCATGCGCCAGTGCCTCCTACAGACAGTGCACTTTGGTTTATTGCGCTACCTCTAATAGCACCCGAGATATCACCAGATATATATTGGATTTTTCCTTGACCCTGACAGTCCGGCCACATGAGACGGTGATTTTCTCGGCCCCTGGTGGTCCGAGGTCGTTCCCACTGCACAGTTTCATGCGCTAGGGCCTCCTGCAGACAATGCACTTTGATTTATTGCGCTATCTGTAATAGCAGCCGAGATATCACCAGATTTATATTGGATTTTTCCCTGACCCTGTGTGTCCGACCCCATGAGACGGTGGTTTTCTCGGCCCCTGGTGGTGCGAGGCCGTTCCCGCTATACAGATTCAAGCGCCAGGGCGTCCTGCAGACAATGCACTTTGATTTATTTCGCTATGTCTAATAGCACCCGAGATATCACCAGATATATATTGGATTTTTCCCTGACCCTGACAGTCCGGCCCCACGAGACGGTGATTTTCTCGACCCCTGGAGGTCCGAGGTCGATCCCGCTGCACAGATTCATGCGCCAGGGCCTCCTACAGACAATGCACTTTGATTTATTGCGTTAACTCTAATAGCACCCGAGATATAACCTGATATATATTGGATTTTTCCTATGACCCTGACAGTCCGGCCCAATGTGTCGATGGTTTTCTCGGTCCCTCGTGGTCCGAGGTCGATCCCGCTGCACAGATTCATTCGCCGGGGTCTCCTATAGATAATTCACTTTGGTTTATTGCGCTATCTCTAATAGCACCCGAGATATCACCAGATATATATTGAATTTTTCCCCGACCCTGAGTGTCCGGCCCCATGTGTCGGTGGTTTTCTCGGCCCCTGGTGATCCGTGGTCGATCCCGCTGCACAGATTTATGCGCCAGGGCCTCCTACAGACAGTGCACTTTGATTTATTGCGCTATCTGTAATAGCCCCCGAGATATCACCAGATATATATTGGATTTTTCCCTGACCCTGAGTGTCCGACCCCATGAGACGGTGGTTTTCTCGGCCCCTGGTGGTCCGAGGTCGTTCTCGCTGCACAGATTCATGCGCCAGGGCCTCCTGCAGATAATTCACTTTGGTTTATTGCGCTATCTCTAATAGCACCCGCGATATCACCAGATATATATTGGATTTTTCCCTGATCCTGAGTGTCCAGCCGCATGAGACGGTGGTTTTCTCGGCCCCTGGTGGTCCGAGGTGGTTGCCGCTGGCCACATTCATGCGCCAGGGCCTCCTACAGACATTGCACTTTGATTTATTGCGCTATCTGTAATAGCACCCGAGATATCACCAGATATATATTGGATTTTTCCCTGACCCTGAGTGTCCGGCCCCATGTGTCGATGGTTTTCTCGGCCCCCGGTGGTCCGAGATCGTTCCCGCTGCACAGATTCATGCGCCAGGGCCTCCTGCAGACAATGCACTTTGATTTATTGCGCTATCTCTAATAGCACCCGCGATATCACCAGATATATATTGGATTTTTCCCTGATCCTGAGTATCCAGCCGCATGAGACGGTGGTTTTCTCGGCCCCTGGTGGTCCGAGGTGGTTGCCGCTGGCCACATTCATGCGCCAGGGCCTCCTACAGACAATGCACTTTGATTTATTGCGCTATCTGTAATAGCACCCGAGATATCACCAGATATATATTGGATTTTTCCCTGACCCTGAGTGTCCGGCCCCATGTGTCGATGGTTTTCTCGGCCCCCGGTGGTCCGAGATCGTTCCCGCTGCACAGATTCATGCGCCAGGGCCTCCTGCAGACAATGCACTTTGATTTATTGCGCTATCTCTAATAGCACCCGAGATATCACCAGATATATATTGGATTATACCCTGACCCTTAGTATCCAGCCCAATGAGTCGGTGGTTTTCTCGGCCCCTGGTGGTCCGAGGTCGTTCCCGCTTGCACAGATTCATGCGCCAGGGCCTCCTGCAGATAATTAACTTTGGTTTATTGCGCTATCTCTAATAGCACCCGAGATATCACCAGATATATATTGTATTTTCCCCTGACCCTGAATGTCCGGCCCCATGAGACGGTGATCTTCTCGGCGCCTGGTGGTCCGAGGTCGTTGCCGCTGCCCAGATTCATGCGCCAGTGCCTGCTACAGACAATGCACTTTGATTTATTGCGCTATCTCTAATAGCACCTGAGATAACACCAGATATATATTGGATTTTTCCCCGACCCTGAGTGTCCGGCCCAATGAGACGGTGGTTTTCTCGACCCCTGGTGTTCCGAGGTCGTTCCCGCAGCAAAGATTCATTCGCCAGTGCCTCCTACAGACAATGCACTTTGATTTATTGCCCTATCTCAAATAGCACCCGAGATATCACCAGATATATATTGGATTTTTCCCTGACCCTGAGTGTCCGGCCCCATGTGTCGGTGGTTTTCTCGGCCCCTGGTGATCCGAGGTCGTTCCCGCTGCACACATTCATGCGCCAGGGCCTCCTGCAGATAATTCACTTTGGTTTATTGCGCTATCTCTAATAGCACCCGAGATATCACCAGATATGTAATGGATTTTCCCCTGTCCCTGAGGGTCCGGCCCCATGAGACTGTGGATTTCTCGGCCCCTGGTGGTCCGAGGTCGTCCCGCTGCACAGATTCATGCGCCAGGGCCTCCTGCAGATAATTCACTTTGGTTTATTGCGCTATCTGTAATAGCACCCGAGATATCACCAGATATATATTGGATTTGTCCCTTACCCTGAGTGTCCGGCCCCATGTGTCGGTTGTTTTCTCGGCCCCTGGTGGTCCTAGGTCGTTCTCGCTGCACAGATTCATGCGCCAGGGCCCCTGGAGATAATTCACTTTGGTTCATTGCGCTATCTGTAATAGCACCCGAGATATAACCAGATATATATTGGATTTTCCCCTGACCCTGAGTGTCCGGCCCCATGTGTCGATGGTTTTCACGGCCCCTGGTGGTCCGAGGTCGTTCCTGCTGCACAGATGCATGCGCCAGGGCCTCCTGCAGATATTTCACTTTGATTTATCGCGCTATCTGTAGTAGCACCCGAGATATCACCAGATATATATTGGATTTTTCCCCGACCCTGAGTGTTCGGCCCCATGAGACGGTGGTTTTCTAGGCCCCTGGTGGTCCGAGGTCGTTTCCGCTGCACAGATTCATGCGCCAGGGCCTCCTGCAGATAATTCACTTTGGATTATTGCGCTATCTCTAATAGCACCCGAGATATCACCAGATATATATTGATTTTCCCCTGACCCTGAGTGTCCGCCCCCATGAGACTGTGGTTTTCTCGGCCCCTGGTGGTCGGAGGTGGTTGCCGCTGGCCACATTCATGCGCCAGGGCCTCCTACAGACAATGCACTTTGATTTATTGCGCTATCTGTAATAGCACCCGAGATATCACCAGATATATATTGGATTTTCCCCTGACCCTGAATGTCCGGCCCCATGAGACGGTGATTTTCTCGGCGCCTGGTGGTCCGAGGTCGTTGCCGCAGCAAAGATTCATTCGCCAGTGCCTCCTACAGACAATGCACTTTGATTTATTGCGCTATCTCTAATAGCACCTGAGATAACACCAGATATTTATTGGATTTTTCCCCGACCCTGAGTGTCCGGCCCAATGAGACGGTGGTTTTCTCGACACCTGGTGGTCCGAGGTCGTTCTCGCTGCACAGATTCATGCGCCCCGGCCTCCTGCAGATAATTCACTTTGGTTTATTGCGCTATCTCTAGTAGCACCCGAGATATCACCAGATATATATTGAATTTTTGCCCGATCCTGAGTGTCCGGCCCCATGTGTCGGTGGTTTTCTCGGTCCCTGGTGATCCGAGGTCGTTCCTGCTGCACAGATGCATGCGCCAGGGCCTCCTGCAGATATTTCAATTTGATTTATCGCGCTATCTGTAGTAGCACCCGAGATATCACCAGATATATATTGGATTTTTCCCCGACCCTGAGTGTTCGGCCCCATGAGACGGTGGTTTTCTAGGCCCCTGGTGGTCCGAGGTCGTTTCCGCTGCACAGATTCATGCGCCAGGGCCTCCTGCAGATAATTCACTTTGGATTATTGCGCTATCTCTAATAGCACCCGAGATATCACCAGATATATATTGGATTTTCCCCTGACCCTGAGTGTCCGGCCCAATGAGACTGTGGTTTTCTCGGCCCCTGGTGGTCCGAGGACGTTCCCGCTGCACAGATTCATGCGCCAGGGCCTCCAGCAGATAATTCACTTTGGTTTATTGCGATATCTCTAATAGCACCCGAGATATCACCAGATATATATTGGATTTTTACATGACTTTGGGTGACGGATACCGAAAATCTGTAGTTTTATCGGCCCCTGGTGGTCCGATGTCGTTACTGCTGCACTGATTCATGCGCAAGGGCATCCTACGGACAATGCACTTTGATTTATTGCGCTATCTCTAATAGCACCCGAGATATCACCAGATATATATTGGATTTTTACATGACCCTGAGTGTCCGGCCCCATGTGTCGGTGGTTTTCTCGGCCCCTGTTGGTCAGAGGTCGTTCCCGCTGCACAGATTCATGCGCCACGGCCTCCTGCAGATAATTCACTTTGGTTTATTGCGCTATCTCTAATAGCCCCCGAGATATCACCAGATATATATTGGATTTTTACATGACTTTGGGTGACGGATACCGAAAATCTGTAGTTTTATCGGCCCCTGGTGGTCCGATGTCGTTCCTGCTGCACTGATTCATGAGCAAGGGCATCCTACGGACAATGCACTTTGATTTATTGCGCTATCTCTAATAGCACCCGAGATATCACCAGATATATATTGGATTTATCCCTGACCCTGACAGTCCGACCCCATGAGACGGTGGTTTTCTCGGCCCCTGGTGTCCGAGGTCGTTCCCGCTGTACAGATTCATGCGCCGGGGCCTCCTGAAGACAATGCACTTTGATTTATTGCGCTATCTGTAATAGCAGCCGAGATATCACCAGATTTATATTGGATTTTTCCCTAACCCTGTGTGTCCGACCCCATGAGACGGTGGTTTTCTCGGCCCCTGGTGGTGCGAGGCCGTTCCCGCTCTGCAGATTCATGCGCCAGGGCGTCCTGCAGACAATGCACTTTGATTTATTTCGCTATGTCTAATAGCACCAGAGATATCAGCAGATATATATTGGATTTTTCCCTGACCCTGACAGTCCGGCCCCACGAGACGGTGATTTTCTCGACCCCTGGAGGTCCGAGGTCGATCACGCTGCACAGATTCATGCGCCAGGGCCTCCTACAGACAATGCACTTTGATTTATTGCGTTAACTCTAATAGCACCCGAGATATAACCAGATATATATTGGATTTTTCCTATGACCCTGACAGTCCGGCCCAATGTGTCGATGGTTTTCTCGGTCCCTCGTGGTCCGAGGTCGATCCCGCTGCACAGATTCATTCGCCGGGGCCTCCTATAGATAATTCACTTTGGTTTATTGCGCTATCTCTAATAGCACCCGAGATATCACCAGATATATATTGAATTTTTCCCCGACCCTGAGTGTCCGGCCCCATGTGTCGGTGGTTCTCTCGGCCCCTGGTGATCCGTGGTCGATCCCGCTGCACAGATTTATGCGCCAGGGCCTCCTACAGACAGTGCACTTTGATTTATTGCGCTATCTCTAATAGCACCCGAGATATCACCAGATTCATATTGGATTTTTCCCTGACCCTGACAGTCCGGCCCCATGAGACTTTGATTTTCTCGGCCCCTGGTGGTCCGAGGTCGATCCGGCTGCACAGATTCAGGCGCCAGGGCCTCCTACAGACAATGAACTTTGATTTATTGCGCTATCTGTAAGAGCACCCGAGATATCACCAGATATATATTGGATTTTTCCCTGACCCTGACAGTCCGGCCCCATTTGGCGGTGATTTTCTCGGCACCTGGTGGTCCGAAGTCGTTCCCACTGCACACATTCATGCGCTAGGGCCTCCTGCAGACAATGCACTTTGATTTATTGCGCTACCTCTAATTGCACCCGAGACATCACCAGATATATATTGGATTTATCCCTGACCCTGACAGTCCGACCGCATGAGGCGGTGGTTTTCTAGGCCCCTGGTGGTCCGAGGTCGATTCCGCTGCACAGATTCATGCGCCAGGGCCTCCTACAGAAAATGCAGACTGACTTATTGCGCTATCTGTAATAGCACGCGAGATATCACTAGATAAATATTGGATTTCCCCTGACCCTGACAGTCCGGCCCCATGAGACGGTAGTTTTCTCGGCCCCTGGAGGTCCGAGGTCGATCCCGCTGCACAGATTCATGCGCCAGGGCCTCCTACAGAAAATGCAGTTTGATTTATTACGCTATCTGTAATAGCACCCGAGATATCACCAGATATATATTGGATTTTTCCTTGACCCTGACAGTCCGGCCCCATGTGTCGATGGTTTTCTCGGTCCCTCGAGGTCCGAGGTCGATCCCGCTGCACAGATTCATGCGCTAGAGACTCCTGCAGACAATGCACTTTGATATATTGCGCTATCTGTAAGAGCACCCGAGATATCACCAGATATATATTGGATTTTCCCCTGACCCTGATTGTCCGGCCCCATGTGTCGGTGGTTTTCTCGGCCCCTGGTGGTCCGAGGTCGATCCCGCTGCACCGATTCATGCGCCAGGGCCTCCTACAGAAAATGCAGTTTGATTTATTGCGCTATCTGTAATAGCACCCGAGATATCACTAGATATATATTGGATTTCCCCTGACCCTGATTGTCCGGCCCCATGTGTCGGTGGTTTTCTCGGCCCCTGGTGGTCCGAGGTCGATCCCGCTGCACAGATTCATGCGCCAGGGCCTCCTACAGACAATCCACTTTGATTTATTGCGCTCTCTGTAATAGCACCCGAGATATCACCAGATATATATTGGATTTTTCCCTGACCATGAGTGCCCGGCCCCATGTGTCGATGGTTTTCTCGGTCCCTTTTGGTCCGAGGTCGATCCCGCTGTACAGATTTATGCGCCAGGGATTCCTGCAGACAATTGACTTCGGTTTATTGCGCTATCTCTAATAGCACCCGAGATATCACCAGATATATATTGCATTTTTCCCTGACCCTGACACTCCGGCCCCATGAGACAGGTGATTTTCTCGGCCCGTGGTGGTCCGAGGTCGATCCCGCTGCACATATTCATGCGCCAGGGCCTCCTACAGACAATGCAGTTTGATTTATTGCGCTATCTCTAATAGCACACGAGATATCACCAGATATATATTGGATTTTTCCTTGACCCTGACAGTCCGGCCCCATGTGTCGATGGTTTTCTCGGTCCCTCGTGGTCCAAGGTCGATCCCGCTGCACAGATTCATGCGCCAGGGCCCCCTGCAGATAATTCACTTTGGTTTAGAGCGCTGTCTCTAATAGCACCCGAGATATCACCAGATATATATTGAATTTTTCCCCGACCCTGAGTGTCCGGCCCCATGTGTCGGTGGTTTTCTCGGCCCCTGGTGTCCGAGGTCGATCCCGCTGCACAGATTCATGCGCCAGGGCCTCCCACAGACAATGCACTGCGATTTATTGCGCTATCTGTAATAGCACCCGAGATATCACCAGATATATATTGGATTTTTCCCTGACCCTGAGTGTCCCACCCCATGAGACGGTGGTTCTCTCGGCCCCTGCTGTTCCGAGGTCGTTCCCGCTGCACAGATTCATGCGCCAGTGCCTCCTACAGACAGTGCACTTTGGTTTATTGCGCTACCTCTAATAGCACCCGAGATATCACCAGATATATATTGGATTTTTCCTTGACCCTGACAGTCCGGCCACATGAGACGGTGATTTTCTCGGCCCCTGGTGGTCCGAGGTCGTTCCCACTGCACAGTTTCATGCGCTAGGGCCTCCTGCAGACAATGCACTTTGATTTATTGCGCTATCTGTAATAGCAGCCGAGATATCACCAGATTTATATTGGATTTTTCCCTGACCCTGTGTGTCCGACCCCATGAGACGGTGGTTTTCTCGGCCCCTGGTGGTGCGAGGCCGTTCCCGCTATACAGATTCAAGCGCCAGGGCGTCCTGCAGACAATGCACTTTGATTTATTTCGCTATGTCTAATAGCACCCGAGATATCACCAGATATATATTGGATTTTTCCCTGACCCTGACAGTCCGGCCCCACGAGACGGTGATTTTCTCGACCCCTGGAGGTCCGAGGTCGATCCCGCTGCACAGATTCATGCGCCAGGGCCTCCTACAGACAATGCACTTTGATTTATTGCGTTAACTCTAATAGCACCCGAGATATAACCTGATATATATTGGATTTTTCCTATGACCCTGACAGTCCGGCCCAATGTGTCGATGGTTTTCTCGGTCCCTCGTGGTCCGAGGTCGATCCCGCTGCACAGATTCATTCGCCGGGGTCTCCTATAGATAATTCACTTTGGTTTATTGCGCTATCTCTAATAGCACCCGAGATATCACCAGATATATATTGAATTTTTCCCCGACCCTGAGTGTCCGGCCCCATGTGTCGGTGGTTTTCTCGGCCCCTGGTGTCCGAGGTCGATCCCGCTGCACAGATTCATGCGCCAGGGCCTCCCACAGACAATGCACTGCGATTTATTGCGCTATCTGTAATAGCACCCGAGATATCACCAGATATATATTGGATTTTTCCCTGACCCTGAGTGTCCCACCCCATGAGACGGTGGTTCTCTCGGCCCCTGCTGTTCCGAGGTCGTTCCCGCTGCACAGATTCATGCGCCAGTGCCTCCTACAGACAGTGCACTTTGGTTTATTGCGCTACCTCTAATAGCACCCGAGATATCACCAGATATATATTGGATTTTTCCTTGACCCTGACAGTCCGGCCACATGAGACGGTGATTTTCTCGGCCCCTGGTGGTCCGAGGTCGTTCCCACTGCACAGTTTCATGCGCTAGGGCCTCCTGCAGACAATGCACTTTGATTTATTGCGCTATCTGTAATAGCAGCCGAGATATCACCAGATTTATATTGGATTTTTCCCTGACCCTGTGTGTCCGACCCCATGAGACGGTGGTTTTCTCGGCCCCTGGTGGTGCGAGGCCGTTCCCGCTATACAGATTCAAGCGCCAGGGCGTCCTGCAGACAATGCACTTTGATTTATTTCGCTATGTCTAATAGCACCCGAGATATCACCAGATATATATTGGATTTTTCCCTGACCCTGACAGTCCGGCCCCACGAGACGGTGATTTTCTCGACCCCTGGAGGTCCGAGGTCGATCCCGCTGCACAGATTCATGCGCCAGGGCCTCCTACAGACAATGCACTTTGATTTATTGCGTTAACTCTAATAGCACCCGAGATATAACCTGATATATATTGGATTTTTCCTATGACCCTGACAGTCCGGCCCAATGTGTCGATGGTTTTCTCGGTCCCTCGTGGTCCGAGGTCGATCCCGCTGCACAGATTCATTCGCCGGGGTCTCCTATAGATAATTCACTTTGGTTTATTGCGCTATCTCTAATAGCACCCGAGATATCACCAGATATATATTGAATTTTTCCCCGACCCTGAGTGTCCGGCCCCATGTGTCGGTGGTTTTCTCGGCCCCTGGTGATCCGTGGTCGATCCCGCTGCACAGATTTATGCGCCAGGGCCTCCTACAGACAGTGCACTTTGATTTATTGCGCTATCTGTAATAGCCCCCGAGATATCACCAGATATATATTGGATTTTTCCCTGACCCTGAGTGTCCGACCCCATGAGACGGTGGTTTTCTCGGCCCCTGGTGGTCCGAGGTCGTTCCCGCTGCACAGATTCATGCGGCAGGGCCCCCTGCAGATAATTCACTTTGATTTATTGCGCTATCTCTAATAGCACCCGAGATATCACCAGATTCATATTGGATTTTTCCCTGACCCTGACAGTCCGGCCCCATGAGACTTTGATTTTCTCGGCCCCTGGTGGTCCGAGGTCGATCCCGCTGCACAGATTCAGGCGCGAGGGCCTCCTACAGACAATGCACTTTGATTTATTGCGCTATCTGTAAGAGCACCCGAGATATCACCAGATATATATTGGATTTTTCCCTGACCCTGACAGTCCGGCCCCATGAGGCGGTGATTTTCTCGGCCCCTGGTGGTCCAAAGTCGTTCCCACTGCACACATTCATGCGCTAGGGCCTCCTGCAGACAATGCACTTTGATTTATTGCGCTACCTCTAATTGCACCCGAGATATCACCAGATATATATTGGATTTATCCCTGACCCTGACAGTCCGACCCCATGAGGCGGTGGTTTTCTCGGCCCCTGGTGGTCCGAGGTCGTTCCCGCTGCACAGATTCATGCGCCAGTGCCTTCTGCAGACAATGCACTTTGATTTATTTCGCTATCTCTAATAGCACCCGAGATATCACCAGATATATATTGGATTTTAACATGATCTTGGGTGACGGATTCCGAATATCTGAAATTTTCTCGGCCCCTGGTGGTCCGAGGTCGTTCCCGCTGCACAGATTCATGCAACAGGGCCCCCTGCAGATAATTCACCTTGATTTATTGCGCTATCTCTAATAGCACCCGAGATATCACCAGATATATATTGGATTTTTCCCTGACCCTGACAGTCCGGCCCCATGTGTCGGTGGTTTTCTCGGCCCCTGGTGGTCCGAGGTCGTTCCCGCTGCACTGATTCCTGCGCCAGGGCCTCCTACAGACAATGCACTTTGGTTTATTGCGCTATGTCTAATAGCACCCGAGATATCACCAGATATATATTGAATTTTTCCCCGACCCTGAGTGTCCGGCCCCATGTGTCGGTGGTTTTCTCGGCCCCTGGTTGTCCGAGGTCGTTCCCGCTGCACAGATTCATGCGACAGGGCCTCCTGCAGACAATGCACTTTGGTTTATTGCGCTATCTCTAATAGCACCCGAGATATGACCAGATATATATTGAATTTTTCCCCGACCCTGAGTGTCCGGCCCCATGTGTCGGTGGTTTTCTCGGCCCCTGGTGGTCCGAGGTCGTTCCCGCTGCACAGATTCATGCGCCAGGGCCTCCTACAGACAATGCGCTTTGATTTATTGCGCTATCTCTAATAGCACCCGAGATATCACCAGATATATAATGGATTTTTCCCTGACCCTGACAGTCCGGTTCCCGAGGTCGTTCCCGCTGCACAGAATCATGCGCCAGGGCTTCCTGCAGACAATGCACTTTGATTTATCGCGCTATCTCTAATAGCACCCGAGATATCACCAGGTATATAATGGATTTTTCCCCGACCCTGAGTGTCCGGCCCCATGAGACGGTGGTTTTCTCAGACCCTGGTGATCCGAGGTCGTTCCGGCTGCACAGATGCATGCGCCAGGGCCTCCTGCAGATAATTCACTTTGGTTTATTGCGCTATCTCTAATTGCACCCGAGAAATCACCAGATATACATTGGATTTTTCGCCGACCCTGAGTGTCCGGCCCCATGACACTGTCGTTTTCTCGGCCCCTGGTGGTCCGAGGTCGTTCCCGCTGCACAGATTCATGCGCCAGAGCCTCCTACAGACAATGCACTTTGATTTATTGCGCTATCTGTAATAGCACCCGAGAAAGCACCATATATATGCTGGATTTTTACATGACTTTGGGTGACGGATACCGAAAATCTGTAATTTTCTCGGCTCCTGGTTTTCCGAGGTCGTGTCTGCTGCACAGATTCATTCGCCAGTGCCTCCTACAGAGAATGCACTTTGATTTATTGCGCTATCTCTAATAACACCCGAGATATCGCCAGATATATATTGGATTTTTCCCTGACCCTGACAGTCCGGCTCACGAGGTCGTTCCCGCTGAACAGAATCATGCGCCAGGGCTTCCGGCAGACAATGCACTTTGATTTATCGCGCTATCTCTAATAGCACCCGAGATATCACCAGATATATAATGGATTTTTCCCTGACCCTGACAGTCCGGCCCCATGTGACGGTGGTTTTCTCGGCCCCTGGTGGTCCGAGGTCGTTCCCGATGCACAGATTCATGGGCCCGGGCGTCCTGCAGATAATTCACTTTGGTTTATTGCGCTATCTCTAATAGCACCCGAGATATCACCAGATATATATTGGATTTTTCCCTGACCCTTAGTGTCCGGCCCCATGAGACGGTGGTTTTCTCGGCCCCTGGTGGTCCGAGGTCGTTCCCGCTGGCCAGATTCATGCGCGAGGGCCTCCTACAGACAATGCACTTTGATTTATTGCGCAATCTGTAATAGCACCCGAGATATCACTAGATATATATTGGATTTTTCACTGACCCTGAGTGTCCGGCCCAATGAGATGGTGGTTTTCACGGCCCCTGGTGGTCCGAGGTCGTTCCCGCTGAACAGAATCATGCGCCAGGGCTTGCTGCAGACAATGCACTTTGGTTTATTGCGCTATCTTTAATAGCACACGAGATATCACCAGATATATATTGGATTTTCCCCTGACCCTGAGTGTCCGGCCCCATGAGACTGTGGTTTTCTCGGCCACTGGTGGTCTGAGGTCGTCCCCGCTACACAGATTCATGCGCCAGGGCCTCGTGCAGATAATTCTCTTTGGTTTATTGCGCTATCTGTAATAGCACCCGAGATATCAATAGATATATATTGGATTTTCCCCTGACCCTGAGTGTCCGGCCACATGTGACTGTGGTTTTCTCGGCCCCTGGTGGTCCGAGGTCGTTCCCGCTGCACAGGTTCATGCGCCAGGGCCTCCTACAGACAATGCACTTTGGTTTATTGCGCTATCTGTAATAGCACCCGAGATATCACCAGATATATATTGGATTTTTCCCTGACCCTGAGTGTCCGGCCCCATGAGACGGTGGTTTTCTCGGCCCCTGGTGGTCCGAGGTCGTTCCCACTGCAAAGATTCATTCGCCAGTGCCTCCTACAGACAATGCACTTTGATTTATTGCCCTATCTCAAATAGCACCCGAGATATCACCAGATATATATTGGATTTTCCCCTGACCCTGAGTGTCCGGCCCCATGTGTCGGTTGTTTTCTCGGCCCCTGGTGGTCCTAGGTCGTTCTCGCTGGACAGATTCATGCGCCAGGGCCCCTGGAGATAATTCACTTTGGTTCATTGCGCTATCTGTAATAGCACCCGAGATATCACCAGATATATGCTGGATTTTTACATGACCTTGGGTGACGGATTCCGAATATCTATAATTTTCTCGGCCCCTGGTGGTCCGAGGTCGTTCCCGCTGCACAGATTCATGCGCCAGGGCCTCCTGCAGACAATGCACTTTGATATATCGCGCTATCAATAATAGCACCCGAGATATCACCAGATATATATTGGATTTTCCCCCGACCCTGAGTGTCCGGCCCCATGAGACGGTGGTTTTCTCGGCCCCTGGTGGTCCGAGGTCGTTCCCGCTGCCCAGATTTATGCGCCAGGGCCTCCTACAGATAATTCACTTTTATTTATCGCGCTATCTCTAATATTACCCGAGATATCTCCAGATATATATTGGATTTTCCCCTGACCCTGAGTGTGCGGCCCCATGAGACGGTGGTTTTCTAGGCGCCTGGTGGTCCGAGGTCGTTCCCGCTGCACAGATGCATGCGCCAGGGCCTCCTGCAGATAATTCACTTTGGTTTATTGCGCTATGTCTAATAGCACCCGAGATATCACCAGATATATATTGGATTTTCCCATGACCCTGAGTGTCCGGCCCCATGAGACGGTGGTTTACTCGGCCCCTGGTGGTCCGAGGTCGTCCCCGCTGCACAGATTCGTGAGCCAGGGCCTCCTGCAGATAATGCATTTTGACTTATTGCGCTATCTGTTATAGCACCCGTGATATCACCAGATATATATTGGATTTCTGCCTGACCGTGAGTGTCCGGCCCCATGAGACGGTGGTTTTCTCGGCCCCTGGTGGTCTGTGGTCGTCTTCGCTGCCCAGATTCATGCGCCAGGGCCTCCTGCAGATAATTCCCTTTGGTTTATTGCGCTATCTGTAATAGCAGCCGAGATATCAATAGATATATATTGGATTTTCCCCTGACCCTGAGTGTGCGGCCCCATGAGACGGTGGTTTTCTAGGCGCCTGGTGGTCCGAGGTCGTTCCCGCTGCACAGATGCATGCGCCAGGGCCTCCTGCGGATAATTCACTTTGATTTATTGCGCTATATCTGTAATAGCACCCGAGATATCACTAGATATATATTGGATTTTTCCCTGACCCTGAGTGCCCGGCCCCATGAGACGGTGGTTTTCTCGGCCCCTGGTGGTCCGAGGTTGTTTCCGCTGCACAGATTCATGCGCCAGGGCCTCCTGCAGACAATGCACTTTGGTTTATTGCGCTATCTCTAATAGCACCCGAATTATCACCAGATATATATTGGATTTTTCCCTGACCATGAGTGCCCGGCCCCATGTGTCGGTGGTTTTCTCGGCCCCTGGTGGTCCGAGGTCGATCTCGCTGCACAGATTCATGCGCTAGGGCCCCCTGCAGACAATGCAATTTGATATATCGCGCTATCTGTAATAGCACCCGAGATATCACCAGATATATATTGGTTTTTTCCCCGACCCTGAGTGCGCGGCCCCATGAGACGGTGGTTTTCGCGGCCCCTGTTGGTCCGAGGTCGTTCCCGCTGCACAGATGCATGCGCCAGGGCCTCCTGCAGACAATGCACTTTGATTTTTTTCGCTATCTGTAATAGCACCCGGGATATCACCATATATATATTTGATTTTTCCCCGACCCTGACAGTCCGGCCCCATATGCGGGTGCTTTTCTCGGCCCCTGGTGGTCCGATGTCGTTCCTGCTGCACAGATTCATGCGCAAGGGCCTCCTACGGACAATGCACTTTGATTTTTTTCGTTATCTTTAATAGCACCCGAGATATCACCAGTTATATATTGGATTTTTCCCTGACCCTGAGTGTCCGACTCCATGAGACGGTGGTTTTCTCGGCCCCTGGTGGTCCGAGGTCGTTCCCGCTGCACAGATTCCTGCGCCAGGGCCTCCTACAGACAATGCACTTTGATTTATTGCGCTATCTGTAATAGCACCCGGGATATCACCATATATATATTTGATTTTTCCCCGACCCTGACAGTCCGGCCCCATATGCCGGTGCTTTTCTCGGCCCCTGGTGGTCCGACGTCGTTCCCGCTGCACAGATTCATGCGCCAGGGCCTCCAGCAGACAACGCACTTCGGTTTATTGCGTTATATCTAATAGCACCCGAGATATCACCAGATATATATTGGATTTTTCCCCGACCCTGAGTGTCCGGCCCCATGAGACTGTAGTTTTCTCGGCCCCTGGTGGTCCCAGGTCGTTCCCGCTGCACAGATTCATGCGCTGGGGCCTCCTGCATACAATGCACTTTGATTTATTGCGATATCTCTAATAGCACCCGAGATATCCCCAGATATATATTGGATTTTCCCCTGACGCTGAGTGTCCGGCACCATGAGTCGGTGGTTTTCTCGGACCCTGGTGGTCCGTGGTCGTTCCCGCTGCACAGATTCATGCGCCAGGGCCTCCTGCAGATAATTCACTTTGGTTCATTGCGCTATCTCTAATAGCACACGAGATATCACCAGATGCATATTGGATTTTTACCCGACCCTGAGTGTCCGGCCCCATCAGATGGTGGTTTTCTCGGCCCCTGGCGGTCCGAGTTCGTTCCCGCTGCACAGATTCATGCGCCAGGGCCTCCTGTAGATAATTCTCTTTGGTTTATTCCGCTATCTGTAATAGCACCCGAGATATCACCAGATATATGCTGGATTTTTACATGACCCTGAGTGTCCGGCCCCATGTGTCGGTGGCTTTCTCGGCCCCTGGTGGTCCGAGGTCGTTGCCGCTGCACAGATTCATGCGCCAGGGCCTCCCGCAGACAAAGCACTTTGATTTATCGCGCTATCTGTAATAGCACCCGAGATATCACCAGATATATATTGGATTTTTCCCTGACCCTGAGTGTCCGGCCCCATGAGACGGTGATTTTCTCGGCCCCCGGTAGTCCGAGGTCGTTACCGCTGCACAGATGCATGCGCCAGGGCCTCCTGCAGATAATTCACTTTGGTTTATTGCGCTATCTCTAATAGCACCCGAGATATCACCAGATATATATTGGATTTTCCCCTGACCCTGAGTGTCCGGCCCCATAAGACGGTGGTTTTCTCGGCCCCTGTTGGTCGGAGGCCGTTCCCGCTGCACAGATGCATGCGCCAGGGCGTCCTACAGACAATGCACTTTGATTTATTGCGCTATCTGTAATCGCACCCGAGAAAGCTCCATATATATGTTGGATTTTTACATGACTTTGGGTGACGGACACCGAAAATCTGTAATTTTCTCTGCCCCTGGTGGTCCGAGATCGTTCCCGCTGCACAGATTCATGCGCCAGGGCCTACAGCAGATAATTCACTTTGGTTTATTGCGCAATCTCTAATAGCACCCGAGATATCACCAGAGATATATTGGATTTTCCCCTGACCCTGAGTGTCCGGACCCGTGAGACGGTGGTTTTCCCGGCCCCTGGTGGTCCGAGGTCGGTCCCGCTGCCCATATTCATGCGCCAGGGCCTCCAACAGGCAATGCACTTTGATTTATTGCGCTATCTGGAATAGCACCCGAGAAAGCTCCATATATATGTTGGATTTTTACATCACATTGGGTGACGGATACCGAAAATCTATCATTTTCACGGAACCTGGTGGTCCGAGGTCGTTCCCGCTGGCCAGATTCATGCGCCAGGGCCTCCTACAGACAATGCACTTTGATTTATTGCGCTATCTCTAATAGCGCCCGAGATATCACCAGGTATATATTTGATTTTTCCCTGACCCTGAGTGTCCGGCCCCATGAGACGGTGGTGTTCTCGGCCCCGGGTGGTCCGAGGTCGTTCCCGCTGCCCAGATTCATGCGCCAGGGCCTCCTGCAGATAATTCACTTTGGTTTATTGCGCTATCTCTAATAGCACCCGAGATATCACCAGATATATATTGGATTTTCCCCTGACCCTGAGTGTCCGGCCCCATGAGTCTTTGGTTTTCTCGGCAACTGGTGGTCCGAGCTCGTTTCCGCTGCACAGATTCATGCGCCAGGGCATCCTGCAGACAATGCACTTTGGTTTGTTGCGCTATCTCTAATAGCACCTGAGATATCAACAGATATATATTGGATTTTTCCCTGACCCTGAGTGTCCGGCCCCATGTGTCGATGGTTTTCTCGGCCCCTGGTGGTCCGAGGTCGTTCCCGCTGCCCAGATACATGCGCCAGGGCCTCCTACAGACAATGCACTTTGATTTATTGCGCTATCAGTAATAGCACCCGAGAAAGCACCATATATATGCTGGATTTTTACATGACTTTGTGTGACGGATACCGAAAATCTGTAATTTTCTCGGCCCCTGGTGGTCCAATGTCGTTCCCGCTTGCACAGATTCATGCGCCAGGGCCTCCTGCAGATAATTAACTTTGGTTTATTGCGCTATCTCTAATACCACTCGAGATATCACCAGATATATATTGGATTTTCCCCTGACCCTGAATGTCCGGCCCAATGAGACTGTGGTTTTCTCGGCCCCTGGTGGTCCGAGGTCGTCCCGCTGCACAGATTCATGCGCCAGGGCCTCCTGCAGATAATTCACTTTGGTTTATTGCGCTATCTGTAATAGCACCCGAGATATCACCAGATATATATTGGATTTGTCCCTTACCCTGAGTGTCCGGCCCCATGTGTCGGTTGTTTTCTCGGCCCCTGGTGGTCCTAGGTCGTTCTCGCTGCACAGATTCATGCGCCAGGGCCTCCTGCAGATAATTCACTTTGGTTTATTGCGCTATCTCTAATAGCACCCGCGATATCACCAGATATATATTGGATTTTTCCCTGATCCTGAGTGTCCAGCCGCATGAGACGGTGGTTTTCTCGGCCCCTGGTGGTCCGAGGTGGTTGCCGCTGGCCACATTCATGCGCCAGGGCCTCCTACAGACAATGCACTTTGATTTATTGCGCTATCTGTAATAGCACCCGAGATATCACCAGATATATATTGGATTTTTCCCTGACCCTGAGTGTCCGGCCCCATGTGTCGATGGTTTTCTCGGCCCCCGGTGGTCCGAGATCGTTCCCGCTGCACAGATTCATGCGCCAGGGCCTCCTGCAGACAATGCACTTTGATTTATTGCGCTATCTCTAATAGCACCCGAGATATCACCAGATATATATTGGATTATACCCTGACCCTTAGTATCCAGCCCAATGAGTCGGTGGTTTTCTCGGCCCCTGGTGGTCCGAGGTCGTTCCCGCTTGCACAGATTCATGCGCCAGGGCCTCCTGCAGATAATTAACTTTGGTTTATTGCGCTATCTCTAATAGCACCCGAGATATCACCAGATATATATTGTATTTTCCCCTGACCCTGAATGTCCGGCCCCATGAGACGGTGATCTTCTCGGCGCCTGGTGGTCCGAGGTCGTTGCCGCTGCCCAGATTCATGCGCCAGTGCCTGCTACAGACAATGCACTTTGATTTATTGCGCTATCTCTAATAGCACCTGAGATAACACCAGATATATATTGGATTTTTCCCCGACCCTGAGTGTCCGGCCCAATGAGACGGTGGTTTTCTCGACCCCTGGTGTTCCGAGGTCGTTCCCGCAGGAAAGATTCATTCGCCAGTGCCTCCTACAGACAATGCACTTTGATTTATTGCCCTATCTCAAATAGCACCCGAGATATCACCAGATATATATTGGATTTTTCCCTGACCCTGAGTGTCCGGCCCCATGTGTCGGTGGTTTTCTCGGCCCCTGGTGATCCGAGGTCGTTCCCGCTGCACACATTCATGCGCCAGGGCCTCCTGCAGATAATTCACTTTGGTTTATTGCGCTATCTCTAATAGCACCCGAGATATCACCAGATATGTAATGGATTTTCCCCTGTCCCTGAGGGTCCGGCCCCATGAGACTGTGGATTTCTCGGCCCCTGGTGGTCCGAGGTCGTCCCGCTGCACAGATTCATGCGCCAGGGCCTCCTGCAGATAATTCACTTTGGTTTATTGCGCTATCTGTAATAGCACCCGAGATATCACCAGATATATATTGGATTTGTCCCTTACCCTGAGTGTCCGGCCCCATGTGTCGGTTGTTTTCTCGGCCCCTGGTGGTCCTAGGTCGTTCTCGCTGCACAGATTCATGCGCCAGGGCCCCTGGAGATAATTCACTTTGGTTCATTGCGCTATCTGTAATAGCACCCGAGATATAACCAGATATATATTGGATTTTCCCCTGACCCTGAGTGTCCGGCCCCATGTGTCGATGGTTTTCACGGCCCCTGGTGGTCCGAGGTCGTTCCTGCTGCACAGATGCATGCGCCAGGGCCTCCTGCAGATATTTCACTTTGATTTATCGCGCTATCTGTAGTAGCACCCGAGATATCACCAGATATATATTGGATTTTTCCCCGACCCTGAGTGTTCGGCCCCCTGAGACGGTGGTTTTCTAGGCCCCTGGTGGTCCGAGGTCGTTTCCGCTGCACAGATTCATGCGCCAGGGCCTCCTGCAGATAATTCACTTTGGATTATTGCGCTATCTCTAATAGCACCCGAGATATCACCAGATATATATTGATTTTCCCCTGACCCTGAGTGTCCGCCCCCATGAGACTGTGGTTTTCTCGGCCCCTGGTGGTCGGAGGTGGTTGCCGCTGGCCACATTCATGCGCCAGGGCCTCCTACAGACAATGCACTTTGATTTATTGCGCTATCTGTAATAGCACCCGAGATATCACCAGATATATATTGGATTTTCCCCTGACCCTGAATGTCCGGCCCCATGAGACGGTGATTTTCTCGGCGCCTGGTGGTCCGAGGTCGTTGCCGCAGCAAAGATTCATTCGCCAGTGCCTCCTACAGACAATGCACTTTGATTTATTGCGCTATCTCTAATAGCACCTGAGATAACACCAGATATTTATTGGATTTTTCCCCGACCCTGAGTGTCCGGCCCAATGAGACGGTGGTTTTCTCGACACCTGGTGGTCCGAGGTCGTTCTCGCTGCACAGATTCATGCGCCCCGGCCTCCTGCAGATAATTCACTTTGGTTTATTGCGCTATCTCTAGTAGCACCCGAGATATCACCAGATATATATTGAATTTTTGCCCGATCCTGAGTGTCCGGCCCCATGTGTCGGTGGTTTTCTCGGTCCCTGGTGATCCGAGGTCGTTCCTGCTGCACAGATGCATGCGCCAGGGCCTCCTGCAGATATTTCAATTTGATTTATCGCGCTATCTGTAGTAGCACCCGAGATATCACCAGATATATATTGGATTTTTCCCCGACCCTGAGTGTTCGGCCCCATGAGACGGTGGTTTTCTAGGCCCCTGGTGGTCCGAGGTCGTTTCCGCTGCACAGATTCATGCGCCAGGGCCTCCTGCAGATAATTCACTTTGGATTATTGCGCTATCTCTAATAGCACCCGAGATATCACCAGATATATATTGGATTTTCCCCTGACCCTGAGTGTCCGGCCCAATGAGACTGTGGTTTTCTCGGCCCCTGGTGGTCCGAGGACGTTCCCGCTGCACAGATTCATGCGCCAGGGCCTCCAGCAGATAATTCACTTTGGTTTATTGCGATATCTCTAATAGCACCCGAGATATCACCAGATATATATTGGATTTTTACATGACTTTGGGTGACGGATACCGAAAATCTGTAGTTTTATCGGCCCCTGGTGGTCCGATGTCGTTACTGCTGCACTGATTCATGCGCAAGGGCATCCTACGGACAATGCACTTTGATTTATTGCGCTATCTCTAATAGCACCCGAGATATCACCAGATATATATTGGATTTTTACATGACCCTGAGTGTCCGGCCCCATGTGTCGGTGGTTTTCTCGGCCCCTGTTGGTCAGAGGTCGTTCCCGCTGCACAGATTCATGCGCCACGGCCTCCTGCAGATAATTCACTTTGGTTTATTGCGCTATCTCTAATAGCCCCCGAGATATCACCAGATATATATTGGATTTTTACATGACTTTGGGTGACGGATACCGAAAATCTGTAGTTTTATCGGCCCCTGGTGGTCCGATGTCGTTCCTGCTGCACTGATTCATGAGCAAGGGCATCCTACGGACAATGCACTTTGATTTATTGCGCTATCTCTAATAGCACCCGAGATATCACCAGATATATATTGGATTTTTCCCTGACCCTGAGTGTCCGGCCCCATGAGACGGTGGTTTTCTCGGCCCCTGGTGGTCCGAGGTCGTTCCCGCTACACAGATTCATGCGCCAGGGCCTCCTGCAGATAATTCACTTTGGTTTATTGCGCTATCTCTAATAGCACCCGAGATATCACCAGATATATATTGGATTTTCCCCTGACCCTGAGTGTCCGGCCCCATGAGACGGTGGTTTTCTCGGCCCCTGGTGGTCCGAGGTCGTTCCCGCTGCACAGATGCATGCGCCAGGGCCTCCTGTAGATAATTCACTTTGGTTTATTGCGCTATCTCTAATAGCACCCGAGATATCACCAGATATATATTGGATTTTTCCTTGAACCTGACAGTCAGGCCCCATGTTTCTGTGGTTTTCTCGGCCCCTGGTGGTCCGAGGTCGTTCCCGCTGCAGAGATTCATGCGCCAGGGCCGCCTGCAGATAATTCACTTTGATTTATTGCGCTATCTGTAATAGCACCCGAGACATCACCAGATATATATTGGATTTTTCCCTGACCCTGAGTGTCCGATCCCATGAGACGGTGGTTTTCTCGGCCCCTGGTGGTCCGAGGACGATCCCGCTGCACAGATTCATGCGCTAGGGCCTCCTGCAGACAATGGACTTTGATTTATTGCGCTATCTGTAATAGCATCCCAGATATCACCAGATATATATTGGATTTTTCCTTGACCCTGACAGTCCGGCCCCATGTGTCGATGGTTTTCTCGGTCCCTCGTGGTCCGAGGACGATCCCGCTGCACAGATTCATGCGCCAGGGCCCCCTGCAGATAACTCACTTTGGTTTAGTGCGCTGTCTGTAATAGCACCCGAGATATCACCAGATTTATATTGGATTTTTCCCTGGCCCTGTGTGTCCGACCCCATGAGACGGTGGTTTTCTCGGCCCCTGGTGGTGCGAGGCCGTTCCCGCTGCACAGATTCGTGCGCCAGGGCGTCCTGCAGACAATGCACTTTGATTGATTTCGCTATGTCTAATTGCACCCGAGATATGACCAGATATATATTGGATTTTTCCCTGACCCTGACAGTCCGGCCCCACGAGACGGTGGCTTTCTCGGCCCCTGGTGGTCCGAGGTCGTACCCGCTGCACAGATTCATGCGCCAGTGCCTCCTGCAGATAATGCACTTTGATTTATTCCGCTATCTGTAATAGCACCCGAGATATCACCAGATATATATTGGATTTTCCCCTGACCCTGAGTGTCCGGCCCCATGAGACTGTGGTTTTCTCGGCCCCTGGTGGTCCGAGGTCGTTCCCGCTGCACAGATTCATGCGCCAGGGCCTCCTGCAGATAATTCACTTTGGTTTATTGCGCTATCTCTAATTTCACCCGAGATATCACCAGATATATATTGGATTTTTCCCCGACCCTGAGTGTCCGGCCCCATGAGACGGTGGTTTTCTCGGCCCCTGGTGGTCCGAGATCGTTCGCGCTGCACAGATTGATGCGACAGGGCCTCCTATAGATAATTCACTTCGGTTTAGTGCGCTATCTGTAATAGCACCCGAGATATCACCAGATTAATATTGGATTTTCCCCTGACCCTGAGTGTCCGGACCCATGTGTCGGTGGTTTTCTCGGCCCCTGGTGGTCCGAGGTCGATCCCGCTGCACAGATTCATGCGCCAGGGCCTCCTACAGACAATGCACTTTGGTTTATTGCGCTATCTGTAATACCACCCGTGATATCACCAGATATATATTGGATTTTTCCCTGACCCTGAGTGTCCGGCCCCATGAGACGGTGGTTTTCTCGGCCCCTGGTGGTCTGAGGTCGTTCCGGCTGCACATATTCATGCGCCAGGGCCTCCTGCAGACAATGCACTTTGATATATCGCGCTATCAATAATAGCACCCGAGATATCACCAGATATATATTGGATTTTTCCTTGAACCTGACAGTCAGGCCCCATGTTTCTGTGGTTTTCTCGGCCCCTGGTGGTCCGAGGTCGTTCCCGCTGCAGAGATTCATGCGCCAGGGCCGCCTGCAGATAATTCACTTTGATTTATTGCGCTATCTGTAATAGCACCCGAGACATCACCAGATATATATTGGATTTTTCCCTGACCCTGAGTGTCCGATCCCATGAGACGGTGGTTTTCTCGGCCCCTGGTGGTCCGAGGACGATCCCGCTGCACAGATTCATGCGCTAGGGCCTCCTGCAGACAATGGACCTTGATTTATTGCGCTATCTGTAATAGCATCCCAGATATCACCAGATATATATTGGATTTTTCCTTGACCCTGACAGTCCGGCCCCATGTGTCGATGGTTTTCTCGGTCCCTCGTGGTCCGAGGACGATCCCGCTGCACAGATTCATGCGCCAGGGCCCCCTGCAGATAACTCACTTTGGTTTAGTGCGCTGTCTGTAATAGCACCCGAGATATCACCAGATTTATATTGGATTTTTCCCTGGCCCTGTGTGTCCGACCCCATGAGACGGTGGTTTTCTCGGCCCCTGGTGGTGCGAGGCCGTTCCCGCTGCTCAGATTCGTGCGCCAGGGCGTCCTGCAGACAATGCACTTTGATTGATTTCGCTATGTCTAATTGCACCCGAGATATGACCAGATATATATTGGATTTTTCCCTGACCCTGACAGTCCGGCCCCACGAGACGGTGGCTTTCTCGGCCCCTGGTGGTCCGAGGTCGTACCCGCTGCACAGATTCATGCGCCAGTGCCTCCTGCAGATAATGCACTTTGATTTATTCCGCTATCTGTAATAGCACCCGAGATATCACCAGATATATATTGGATTTTCCCCTGACCCTGAGTGTCCGGCCCCATGAGACTGTGGTTTTCTCGGCCCCTGGTGGTCCGAGGTCGTTCCCGCTGCACAGATTCATGCGCCAGGGCCTCCTGCAGATAATTCACTTTGGTTTATTGCGCTATCTCTAATTTCACCCGAGATATCACCAGATATATATTGGATTTTTCCCCGACCCTGAGTGTCCGGCCCCATGAGACGGTGGTTTTCTCGGCCCCTGGTGGTCCGAGATCGTTCGCGCTGCACAGATTGATGCGACAGGGCCTCCTATAGATAATTCACTTCGGTTTAGTGCGCTATCTGTAATAGCACCCGAGATATCACCAGATTAATATTGGATTTTCCCCTGACCCTGAGTGTCCGGACCCATGTGTCGGTGGTTTTCTCGGCCCCTGGTGGTCCGAGGTCGATCCCGCTGCACAGATTCATGCGCCAGGGCCTCCTACAGACAATGCACTTTGGTTTATTGCGCTATCTGTAATACCACCCGTGATATCACCAGATATATATTGGATTTTTCCCTGACCCTGAGTGTCCGGCCCCATGAGACGGTGGTTTTCTCGGCCCCTGGTGGTCTGAGGTCGTTCCGGCTGCACATATTCATGCGCCAGGGCCTCCTGCAGATAATTCACTGTGGTTTATTGCGCTATCTCTAATAGCACCCGAGATATCACCAGATATATGTTGGATTTTTCCCTGACCCTGACAGTCCGGCCCCATGAGACGCTGATTTTCGCGGCCCCTGGTGGTCCGAGGTCGTTCCCGCTGCACAGAATCATGCGCCACGGCCACCTACAGACAATGCACTTTGGTTTATTGCGCTATCTGTAATAGCACCCGTGATATCACCAGATATATATTGGATTTTCCCCTGACCCTGAGTGTCCGGCCCCATGAGACGGTGGTTTTCTCGGCCCCTGGTGGTCCGAGGTCTTTCCCGCTGCCCAGATTCATGCGACAGGGCCTCCTACAGACAATGCACTTTGATTTATTGCGCTATCTGTAACAGCACCCGAGAAAGCTCCATATATATGCTGGATTTTTACATGACTTTGGGTGACGGATACCGAAAATCTGTAATTTTCTGGGCCCCTGGTGGTCCGATGTCGTTCCTGCTGCACAGATTCATGCGCAAGGGCCTCCTACGGACAGTGCACTTTGATTTATTGCGATATCTCTAATAGCACCCGAGATATCACCAGATATATATTGGATTTTCCACTGACCCTGAGTGTCCGGACCCATGAGACGGTGGTTTTCTCGGCCCCTGGTGGTCCGAGGTCGTTCCCGCTGCCCAGATTCATGCGACAGGGCCTCCTACAGACAATGCACTTTGGTTTATTGCGCTATCTCTAATTGCATCCGAGATATCACCAGATATATATTGGATTTTTCCCTGACCCTGACAGCCCGGCCCCATGAGACGGTGGTTTTCTCGGCCCTTGGTGGTCCGAGGTCGTTCCCGCTGCACAGATTCATGCGCCAGGGCCTCCTGCAGACGGTGCACTTTGATTTATCGCGATGTCGCTAATAGCGGCCGAGATATGACCAGATATATATTGGATTTTACCCTGAACCTTTGTATCCGGCCCCATGAGTCGGTGGTTTTCTCGGCCCCTGGTGGTCCGAGGCCGTTCCCGCTGCACAGACTCATGCGCAAGTTAATCATACGGACAAGGCACTTTGATTTATTGCGCTATCACTAATAGCACCCGAGATATCGCCGGATATATATTGGATTTTACCCTGACCCTTAGTACCCGGTCCCATGAGTCGGTGGTTTTCTCGGCCCCTGATGGTCCGAGGTCGCTCCCGCTGCACAGATTCATGCGCCTGGGCCTCCTTCAGACAATGCACTTTGGTTTATTGCGCTATCTCTAATAGCACCCGAGATATCACCAGATATATGCTGGATTTTTCCCTGACCGTGAGTGTCCGGCCCCATGTGTCGGTGGTTTTCTCGGCCCCTGGTGGTCCGAAGTCTATCCCGCTGCACAGATTCATGCGCCAGGGCCTACTGCAGACAGTGCACTTTGATTTGTCGGGCTATCTGTAATAGCACCCGAGATATCATCAGATACATCCTGGATTTTTAAATGACCTTGGTTGTCCGGCCCCATGTGTCGGTGGTTTTCTCGGCCCCTGGTGGTCCGAGGTCGTTCCCGCTGCACAGATTCATGCGCCAGGGCCTCCTACAGACAATGCACTTTGATTTATTGCGCTATCTCTAATAGCACCCGAGATATCACCAGATATATAATGGATTTTTCCCTGACCCTGACAGTCCGGCCCCATGAGACGGTGGTTTTCTCGGCCCCTGGTGGTCTGAGGTCGTTCCGGCTGCACATATTCATGCGCCAGGGCCTCCTGCAGACAATGCACTTTGATATATCGCGCTATCAATAATAGCACCCGAGATATCACCAGATATATATTGGATTTTTCCTTGAACCTGACAGTCAGGCCCCATGTTTCTGTGGTTTTCTCGGCCCCTGGTGGTCCGAGGTCGTTCCCGCTGCAGAGATTCATGCGCCAGGGCCGCCTGCAGATAATTCACTTTGATTTATTGCGCTATCTGTAATAGCACCCGAGACATCACCAGATATATATTGGATTTTTCCCTGACCCTGAGTGTCCGATCCCATGAGACGGTGGTTTTCTCGGCCCCTGGTGGTCCGAGGACGATCCCGCTGCACAGATTCATGCGCTAGGGCCTCCTGCAGACAATGGACCTTGATTTATTGCGCTATCTGTAATAGCATCCCAGATATCACCAGATATATATTGGATTTTTCCTTGACCCTGACAGTCCGGCCCCATGTGTCGATGGTTTTCTCGGACCCTCGTGGTCCGAGGACGATCCCGCTGCACAGATTCATGCGCCAGGGCCCCCTGCAGATAACTCACTTTGGTTTAGTGCGCTGTCTGTAATAGCACCCGAGATATCACCAGATTTATATTGGATTTTTCCCTGGCCCTGTGTGTCCGACCCCATGAGACGGTGGTTTTCTCGGCCCCTGGTGGTGCGAGGCCGTTCCCGCTGCTCAGATTCGTGCGCCAGGGCGTCCTGCAGACAATGCACTTTGATTGATTTCGCTATGTCTAATTGCACCCGAGATATGACCAGATATATATTGGATTTTTCCCTGACCCTGACAGTCCGGCCCCACGAGACGGTGGCTTTCTCGGCCCCTGGTGGTCCGAGGTCGTACCCGCTGCACAGATTCATGCGCCAGTGCCTCCTGCAGATAATGCACTTTGATTTATTCCGCTATCTGTAATAGCACCCGAGATATCACCAGATATATATTGGATTTTCCCCTGACCCTGAGTGTCCGGCCCCATGAGACTGTGGTTTTCTCGGCCCCTGGTGGTCCGAGGTCGTTCCCGCTGCACAGATTCATGCGCCAGGGCCTCCTGCAGATAATTCACTTTGGTTTATTGCGCTATCTCTAATTTCACCCGAGATATCACCAGATATATATTGGATTTTTCCCCGACCCTGAGTGTCCGGCCCCATGAGACGGTGGTTTTCTCGGCCCCTGGTGGTCCGAGATCGTTCGCGCTGCACAGATTGATGCGACAGGGCCTCCTATAGATAATTCACTTCGGTTTAGTGCGCTATCTGTAATAGCACCCGAGATATCACCAGATTCATATTGGATTTTCCCCTGACCCTGAGTGTCCGGACCCATGTGTCGGTGGTTTTCTCGGCCCCTGGTGGTCCGAGGTCGATCCCGCTGCACAGATTCATGCGCCAGGGCCTCCTACAGACAATGCACTTTGGTTTATTGCGCTATCTGTAATACCACCCGTGATATCACCAGATATATATTGGATTTTTCCCTGACCCTGAGTGTCCGGCCCCATGAGACGGTGGTTTTCTCGGCCCCTGGTGGTCTGAGGTCGTTCCGGCTGCACATATTCATGCGCCAGGGCCTCCTGCAGATAATTCACTGTGGTTTATTGCGCTATCTCTAATAGCACCCGAGATATCACCAGATATATGTTGGATTTTTCCCTGACCCTGACAGTCCGGCCCCATGAGACGCTGATTTTCGCGGCCCCTGGTGGTCCGAGGTCGTTCCCGCTGCACAGAATCATGCGCCACGGCCACCTACAGACAATGCACTTTGGTTTATTGCGCTATCTGTAATAGCACCCGTGATATCACCAGATATATATTGGATTTTCCCCTGACCCTGAGTGTCCGGCCCCATGAGACGGTGGTTTTCTCGGCCCCTGCTGGTCCGAGGTCTTTCCCGCTGCCCAGATTCATGCGACAGGGCCTCCTACAGACAATGCACTTTGATTTATTGCGCTATCTGTAATAGCACCCGAGAAAGCTCCATATATATGCTGGATTTTTACATGACTTTGGGTGACGGATACCGAAAATCTGTAATTTTCTGGGCCCCTGGTGGTCCGATGTCGTTCCTGCTGCACAGATTCATGCGCAAGGGCCTCCTACGGACAGTGCACTTTGATTTATTGCGATATCTCTAATAGCACCCGAGATATCACCAGATATATATTGGATTTTCCACTGACCCTGAGTGTCCGGACCCATGAGACGGTGGTTTTCTCGGCCCCTGGTGGTCCGAGGTCGTTCCCGCTGCCCAGATTCATGCGACAGGGCCTCCTACAGACAATGCACTTTGGTTTATTGCGCTATCTCTAATTGCATCCGAGATATCACCAGATATATATTGGATTTTTCCCTGACCCTGACAGCCCGGCCCCATGAGACGGTGGTTTTCTCGGCCCTTGGTGGTCCGAGGTCGTTCCCGCTGCACAGATTCATGCGCCAGGGCCTCCTGCAGACGGTGCACTTTGATTTATCGCGATGTCGCTAATAGCGGCCGAGATATGACCAGATATATATTGGATTTTACCCTGAACCTTTGTATCCGGCCCCATGAGTCGGTGGTTTTCTCGGCCCCTGGTGGTCCGAGGCCGTTCCCGCTGCACAGACTCATGCGCAAGTTAATCATACGGACAAGGCACTTTGATTTATTGCGCTATCACTAATAGCACCCGAGATATCGCCAGATATATATTGGATTTTACCCTGACCCTTAGTACCCGGTCCCATGAGTCGGTGGTTTTCTCGGCCCCTGATGGTCCGAGGTCGCTCCCGCTGCACAGATTCATGCGCCTGGGCCTCCTTCAGACAATGCACTTTGGTTTATTGCGCTATCTCTAATAGCACCCGAGATATCACCAGATATATGCTGGATTTTTCCCTGACCGTGAGTGTCCGGCCCCATGTGTCGGTGGTTTTCTCGGCCCCTGGTGGTCCGAAGTCTATCCCGCTGCACAGATTCATGCGCCAGGGCCTACTGCAGACAGTGCACTTTGATTTGTCGGGCTATCTGTAATAGCACCCGAGATATCATCAGATACATCCTGGATTTTTAAATGACCTTGGTTGTCCGGCCCCATGTGTCGGTGGTTTTCTCGGCCCCTGGTGGTCCGAGGTCGTTCCCGCTGCACAGATTCATGCGCCAGGGCCTCCTACAGACAATGCACTTTGATTTATTGCGCTATCTCTAATAGCACCCGAGATATCACCAGATATATAATGGATTTTTCCCTGACCCTGACAGTCCGGTTCCCGAGGTCGTTCCCGCTGCAGAAAATCATGCGCCAGGGCTTCCTGCAGACAATGCACTTTGATTTATCGCGCTATCTCTAATAGCACCCGAGATATCACCAGGTATATAATGGATTTTTCCCCGACCCTGAGTGTCCGGCCCCATGAGACGGTGGTTTTCTCAGACCCTGGTGATCCGAGGTCGTTCCCGCTGCACAGAATCATGCGCCAGGGCTTCCTGCAGACAATGCACTTTGATTTATTGCGCTATCTGTAATAGCACCCGAGAAAGCACCATATATATGCTGGATTTTTACATGACTTTGGGTGACGGATACCGAAAATCTGTAATTTTCTCGGCTCCTGGTTTTCCGAGGTCGTGTCTGCTGCACAGATTCATTCGCCAGTGCCTCCTACAGAGAATGCACTTTGATTTATTGCGCTATCTCTAATAACACCCGAGATATCGCCAGATATATATTGGATTTTTCCCTGACCCTGACAGTCCGGCTCACGAGGTCGTTCCCGCTGAACAGAATCATGCGCCAGGGCTTCCGGCAGACAATGCACTTTGATTTATCGCGCTATCTCTAATAGCACCCGAGATATCACCAGATATATAATGGATTTTTCCCTGACCCTGACAGTCCGGCCCCATGTGACGGTGGTTTTCTCGGACCCTGGTGGTCCGAGGTCGTTCCCGATGCACAGATTCATGGGCCCGGGCGTCCTGCAGATAATTCACTTTGGTTTATTGCGCTATCTCTAATAGCACCCGAGATATCACCAGATATATATTGGATTTTTCCCTGACCCTTAGTGTCCGGCCCCATGAGACGGTGGTTTTCTCGGCCCCTGGTGGTCCGAGGTCGTTCCCGCTGGCCAGATTCATGCGCGAGGGCCACCTACAGACAATGCACTTTGATTTATTGCGCAATCTGTAATAGCACCCGAGATATCACTAGATATATATTGGATTTTTCACTGACCCTGAGTGTCCGGCCCAATGAGATGGTGGTTTTCACGGCCCCTGGTGATCCGAGGTCGTTCCCGCTGCACAGAATCATGCGCCAGGGCTTGCTGCAGACAATGCACTTTGGTTTATTGCGCTATCTTTAATAGCACACGAGATATCACCAGATATATATTGGATTTTCCCCTGACCCTGAGTGTCCGGCCCCATGAGACTGTGGTTTTCTCGGCCACTGGTGGTCTGAGGTCGTCCCCGCTACACAGATTCATGCGCCAGGGCCTCGTGCAGATAATTCTCTTTGGTTTATTGCGCTATCTGTAATAGCACCCGAGATATCAATAGATATATATTCGATTTTCCCCTGACCCTGAGTGTCCGGCCACATGTGACTGTGGTTTTCTCGGCCCCTGGTGGTCCGAGGTCGTTCCCGCTGCACAGATTCATGCGCCAGGGCCTCCTACAGACAATGCACTTTGATTTATTGCGCTATCTGTAATAACACCCGACATATCACCAGATATATATTGGATTTTTCCTTGACCCTGAGTGTCCGGCACCATGAGTCGGTGGTTTTCTCGGACCCTGGTGGTCCGTGGTCGTTCCCGCTGCACAGATTCATGCGCCAGGGCCTCCTGCAGATAATTCACTTTGGTTCATTGCGCTATCTCTAATAGCACACGAGATATCACCAGATGCATATTGGATTTTTACCCGACCCTGAGTGTCCGGCCCCATCAGATGGTGGTTTTCTCGGCCCCTGGCGGTCCGAGTTCGTTCCCGCTGCACAGATTCATGCGCCAGGGCCTCCTGTAGATAATTCTCTTTGGTTTATTGCGCTATCTGTAATAGCACCCGAGATATCACCAGATATATGCTGGATTTTTACATGACCCTGAGTGTCCGGCCCCATGAGACGGTGATTTTCTCGGCCCCCGGTAGTCCGAGGTCGTTACCGCTGCACAGATGCATGCGCCAGGGCCTCCTGCAGATAATTCACTTTGGTTTATTGCGCTATCTCTAATAGCACCCGAGATATCACCAGATATATATTGGATTTTCCCCTGACCCTGAGTGTCCGGCCCCATAAGACGGTGGTTTTCTCGGCCCCTGTTGGTCGGAGGCCGTTCCCGCTGGCCAGATTCATGCGCCAGGGCCTCCTACAGACAATGCACTTTGATTTATTGCGCTATCTCTAATAGCGCCCGAGATATCACCAGGTATATATTTGATTTTTCCCTGACCCTGAGAGTCCGGCCCCATGAGACGGTGGTGTTCTCGGCCCCTGGTGGTCCGAGGTCGTTCCCGCTGCCCAGATTCATGCGCCAGGGCCTCCTGCAGATAATTCACTTTGGTTTATTGCGCTATCTCTAATAGCACCCGAGATATCACCAGATATATATTGGATTTTCCCCTGACCCTGAGTGTCCGGCCCCATGAGTCTTTGGTTTTCTCGGCAACTGGTGGTCCGAGCTCGTTTCCGCTGCACAGATTCATGCGCCAGGGCATCCTGCAGACAATGCACTTTGGTTTGTTGCGCTATCTCTAATAGCACCTGAGATAACACCAGATATATATTGGATTTTTCCCCGACCCTGAGTGTCCGGCCCAATGAGACGGTGGTTTTCTCGACCCCTGGTGTTCCGAGGTCGTTCCCGCAGCAAAGATTCATTCGCCAGTGCCTCCTACAGACAATGCACTTTGATTTATTGCCCTATCTCAAATAGCACCCGAGATATCACCAGATATATATTGGATTTTTCCCTGACCCTGAGTGTCCGGCCCCATGTGTCGGTGGTTTTCTCGGCCCCTGGTGATCCGAGGTCGTTCCCGCTGCACACATTCATGCGCCAGGGCCTCCTGCAGATAATTCACTTTGGTTTATTGCGCTATCTCTAATAGCACCCGAGATATCACCAGATATGTAATGGATTTTCCCCTGACCCTGAGGGTCCGGCCCCATGAGACTGTGGATTTCTCGGCCCCTGGTGGTCCGAGGTCGTCCCGCTGCACAGATTCATGCGCCAGGGCCTCCTGCAGATAATTCACTTTGGTTTATTGCGCTATCTGTAATAGCACCCGAGATATCACCAGATATATATTGGATTTGTCCCTTACCCTGAGTGTCCGGCCCCATGTGTCGGTTGTTTTCTCGGCCCCTGGTGGTCCTAGGTCGTTCTCGCTGCACAGATTCATGCGCCAGGGCCCCTGGAGATAATTCACTTTGGTTCATTGCGCTATCTGTAATAGCACCCGAGATATAACCAGATATATATTGGATTTTCCCCTGACCCTGAGTGTCCGGCCCCATGTGTCGATGGTTTTCTCGGCCCCTTGTGGTCCGAGGTCGTTCCCGCTGCCCAGATTCATGCGCCAGGGCCTCCTACAGACAATGCACTTTGATTTATTGCGCTATCAGTAATAGCACCCGAGAAAGCACCATATATATGCTGGATTTTTACATGACTTTGTGTGACGGATACCGAAAATCTGTAATTTTCTCGGCCCCTGGTGGTCCAATGTCGTTCCTGCTGCACAGATTAATGCGCAAGGGCCTCCTACGGTCAATGCACTTTGATTTATTGCGCTATCTCTAATAGCACCCGAGATATCACCAGATATATATTGGATTTTCCCCTGACGCTGAGTGTCCGGCCCCATGAGACAGTGGTTTTCTCGGCCCCTGGTGGTCCGAGGTCGTTCCCGCTGCCCAGATTCATGGGCCAGGGCCTCCTGCAGATAATTCACTTTGGTTTATTGCGCTATCTCTAGTAGCACCCGTGATATCACCAGATATATATTGAATTTTTGCCCGACCCTGAGTGTCCGGCCCCATGTGTCGGTGGTTTTCTCGGTCCCTGGTGATCCGAGGTCGTTCCTGCTGCACAGATGCATGCGCCAGGGCCTCCTGCAGATATTTCACTTTGATTTATCGCGCTATCTGTAATAGCACCCGAGATATCACCAGATATATATTGGATTTTTCCCCGACCCTGAGTGTTCGGCCCCATGAGACGGTGGTTTTCTAGGCCCCTGGTGGTCCGAGGTCGTTTCCGCTGCACAGATTCATGCGCCAGGGCCTCCTGCAGATAATTCACTTTGGATTATTGCGCTATCTCTAATAGCACCCGAGATATCACCAGATATATATTGGATTTTCCCCTGACCCTGAGTGTCCGGCCCAATGAGACTGTGGTTTTCTCGGCCCCTGGTGGTCCGAGGACGTTCCCGCTGCACAGATTCATGCGCCAGAGCCTCCAGCAGATAATTCACTTTGGATTATTGCGTTATCTGTAATAGCACCCGAGATATCACCAGATGTATATTGGATTTTTCCCTGACCCTGAGTGTCCGGCCCCACGAGACTGTGGTTTTCTTGGCCCCTGGTGGTCCGAGGTCGTTCCCGCTGCACAGATGCATGCGCCCCGGCCTCCTGCAGATAATTCACTATTGTTTTTTGCCCTATCTCTAGTAGCACCCGAGATATCACCAGATATATATTGGATTTTTGCCCGACCCTAAGTGTCCGGCCCCATGTGTCGGTGGTTTTCTCGGCCCCTGGTGATCCGAGGTCGTTCCTGCTGCACAGATGCATGCGCCAGGGCGTCCTGCAGATAATTCACTTTGATTTATCGCGCTATCTGTAATAGCACCCGAGAAAGCACCATATATATGCCGGATTTTTACATGACTTTGGGTGACGAATACCGAAAATCTGTAATTTTCTCGACCCCTGGTGGTCCGATGTCGTTCTGCTGAACAGATTCATGCGCAAGGGTCTCCTACGGACAATGCACTTTGATTTATCGCTCTATCTGTAATAGAACCCGAGATATCACCAGATATATGCTGGATTTTTACATGACATTGGGTGACGGATACCGAAAATCTGTAATTTTCTCGGCCCCTGGTGGTCCGATGTCGTTCCTGCTGCACAGATTCATGCGCAAGGGCCTCCTACGGACAATGCACTTTGATTTTTTGCGCTATCTCTAATAGCACCCGAGATATCACCAGATATATATTGGATTATCCCCTGACCCTGAGTGCCCGGCCCCATGAGACTGTGGTTTTCTGGGCCCCTGGTGGTCCGAGGTCGTTCCCACTGCACAGATTCATGCGCCAGGGCCTCCCACAGACAATGCACTTTGATTTATTGCGCTATCTGTAATAGCACCCGAGATATCACCAGATATATATTGGATTTTTCCCTGACCCTGAGTGTCCGGCCCCATGAGACTGTGGTTTTCTTGGCCCCTGGTGGTCCGAGGTCGTTCCCGCTGCCCAGAGTCATGCGCCAGGGCCTCCTACAGACCATGCACTTTGATTTATTGCGCTATCTCTAATAGCACCCGAGATACCAACAGATATATATTGGATTTTCCCCTGACCCTGAGTGTCCGGCCCCATGAGACGGTGGTTTTCTCGGCCCCTGGAGGTCCGAGGTCGTTCCCGCTGGCCAGATTCATGCGCCAGGGCCTGCTACAGACAATGCATTTTGGTTTATTGCGCTATGTCTAATAGCACCTGAGATATCACAAGATACATATTAGATTTTCCCCTGACCCTGAGTGTCCGGCCCCATGTGACCGTGGTTTTCTCGGCCCCTGGTGCTCCGAGGTCGTTCCCGCTGGCCAGATTCATGCGCCATGCCTCCTACACACAATGCACTTTGGTTTATTGCCCTATCTCTAATAGCACCCGAGATATCACCAGATATATATTGGATTTTTCCCTGACCCTGAGTGTCCGGCCCCATGAGACGGTGGTTTTCTCGGCCCCTGGTGGTCCGAGGTCGTTCCCGCTTCACAGATGCATGCGACAGGGCCTCCTACAGACAATGCACTTTGATTTATTGCGCTATCTGTAATAGCACCCGAGATATCAGCAGATATATATTGGATTTTTCCCAGACCCTGAGTGTCCGGCCCCATGAGACGGTGCTTTTCTCGGCCCCTGGAGGTCCGAGGTCGTTCCCGCTGCACAGATGCATGCGCCAGGGCCTCCTGCAGATAATTCACTTTGGATTATTGCGCTATCTCTAATAGCACCCGAGATATCACCAGATATATATTGGATTTTCCCCTGACCCCGAGTGTCCGGCCCCGTGAGACGGTGGTTTTCTCGGCCCCTGGTGGTCCGAGGTCGTTCCCGCTGCACAGATGCATGCGCCAGGGCGTCCTGCAGATAATTCACTTTGATTTATCGCGCTATCTGTAATAGCACCCGAGAAAGCACGATATATATGCCGGATTTTTACATGACTTTGGGTGACGGATACCGAAAATCTGTAATTTTCTCGGCCCCTGGTGGTCCGAGGTCGTTCCTGCTGCACAAATTCATGCGCCCGGGCCTCCTACAGACAATGCACTTTGATTTATTGCGCTATCTGTAATAGCACCCGAGATGTCACCAGATATATATTGGATTTTTCCCTGACCCTGAGTGTCCGTCCCCATGTGTCGGTGGTTTTCTCGGCCCCTAGTGGTCCGAGGTGCATCCCGCTGCACAGATTCATGCGCCAGGGCCTCCTACAGATAATGCACTTTGATTTATTGCGCTATCTGTAATAGCACCCGATATATGACCAGATATATATTGTATTTTTCCCCGACCCTGAGTGTCCGGCCCCATGAGACGGTGGTTTTCTCGGATCCTGGTGGTCCGAGGTCGTTCCCGCTGCACAGATACATGCGCCAGGGCCTCCTGCAGATAATTCAATTCGATTTATCGCGCTATCTCTAATAGCACCCGAGATATCACCAGATATATATTGTATTTTTACCCGACCCTGAGTGTCCGGCCCCATGAGACGGTAATTTTCTCGGAGCCTGTTGGTCCGAGGTAGATACCGCTGCACAGACTCATGCGCCAGGGCCTCCTGCAGACAATGCACTTTGATTTCTTGCGCTATCTGTAATAGCACCCTAGATATCACCAGATAAATATTGGATTTTTCCCTGACCCTGTGTGTCCGGCCCCATGAGACGGTGGTTTTCTCGGCGCCTGGTGGTCCGAGGTCGTTCCCGCTGCACAGATGCATAAGCCAGGGCCTCCTGCAGATAATTCACTTTGGTTTATTGCGCTATCTCTAATAGCACCCGAGTTATCACCAGATATATATTGGATTTTCCCCTGACCCTGAGTGTGCTGCCCCATGAGACGGTGGTTTTCTCGGTCCCTGGTGGTCCGATGGCGACCCGCTGCACAGATGCATGCGCCAGGGCCTCCTGCAGATAATTCACCTTGCTTTATTGCGCTATATCTAATAGCACCCGACATATCACCAGATATATATTGGATTTTCCCCTGACCCTGAGTGTCCGGCCCCATGAGGCGGTGGTTTTCTCGGCCCCAGGTGATACAAGGTCGGTCCCGCTGCACAGATTCATGCGCCAGGGCCTCCTGCAGATAATACACTTTGATTTATTGCGCTATCTCTAATAGCACCCGAGATATCACCAGATATATGATAGATTTTTACCTGACCTTGGGTGACGGATACCGAAAATCTGTAATTTTCTCGCCCCTGGTGGTCCGACGTCGTTGCTGCTGCACAGATTCATGCCCCAGGGCCTACTGCAGACAATGCTCTTTGATTTATCGCTCTATGTGTAATAGGACCCGAGATATCATCAGATACATCCTGGATTTTTACATGACCTTGGGTGTCCGGCACCATGTGTCGGTGGTTTTCTCGGCCCCTGGTGGTTCGAGATCGTTACCGCTGCACAGATTCATGCGCCAGGGCCCCCTGCAGATAATTCACTTTGGTTTAGTGCGGTATCTGTAAGAGCACCCGAGATGTCACCAGATATATATCGGATTTTTCCCTGACCCTGAGTGTCCGGCCCCATGAGACGGTGGTTTTTTCGGACCCTAGTGGTCCGAGGTCGTTCCCGCTGCACATATTCATGCGCCAGGGCCTCCTGCAGATAAGTCGCTTCGGTTTATTGCGCTATCTCTAATAGCACCCGAGAAATCACCAGAAGTATATTGGACTTTTTCCCGACCCTGAGTGTCCGTCCCCATGAGACGGTGGTTTTCTCGGATCCTGGTGGTCCGAGGTCGTTCCCGCTGCACAGATACATGCGCCAGGGCCTGCTGCAGATAATTCAATTCGATTTATCGCGCTATCTCTAATAGCACCCGAGATATCACCAGATATGTATTGCATTTTTACCCGTCCCTGAGTGTCCGGCCCCATGAGACGGTGATTTTCTCGGATCCTGGTGGTCCGAGGTAGATACCGCTGCACAGATTCATGCGCCAGGGCCTCCTGCAGACAATGCACTTTGATTTCTTGCGCTATCTGTAATAGCACCCTAGATATCACCAGATAAATATTGGATTTTTCCCTGACCCTGTGTGTCCGGCCCCATGAGACGGTGGTTTTCTCGGCCCCTGGTGGTCCGAGGTCGTTCCCGCTGCACAGATGCATAAGCCAGGGCCTCCTGCAGATAATTCACTTTGGTTTATTGCGCTATCTCTAATAGCACCCGAGAAATCACCAGATATATATTGGTCTTTTCCTTGACCCTGAGTGCCCGGCCCCATGAGACGGTGGTTTTCTCGGCCCCTGGTGGTCCGATGGCGACCGGCTGCACAGATGCATGCGCCAGGGTCTCCTGCAGATAATTCACCTTGGTTTATTTCGCTATATCTAATAGCACCCGAGATATCACCAGACATATATTGGATTTTCCCCTGACCCTGAGTGTCCGGCCCCAGGAGGCGGTGGTTTTCTCGGCCAATGGTTGTCCGAGGACGTTCCCGCTGTATAGATTCATGCGCCAGGGCCTCCTGCAGATCCTTCACTTTGGTTTAGTGCGCTATCTGTAAGAGCACCCGAGATATCACCTGATATATATTGGATTTTTCCCTGACCCTGAGTGTCCGGCCCGATGGGACGGTGGTTTTCTCGGCCCCTGGTGGTCCCAGGTCGTTCCCGCTGCACAGATTCACGCGCAAGGGCCTCCTGCAGATAATTCACTTTGGTTTATTGCGCTATCTCTAATAGCACCCGAGAAATCACCAGATATATATTGGTCTTTTCCTTGACCCTGAGTGCCCGGCCCCATGAGACGGTGGTTTTCTCGGCCCCTGGTGGTCAGACGTCGTTGCCGCTGCACAGATTCATGCGCCAGGGCCTCCTACAGACAATACACTTTGATTTATTGCGCGATCTCTAATAGCACCCGAGATATCACCAGATATATGCTGGATTTTTACCTGACCTTGGGTGACGGATACCGATAATCTGTAATTTTCTTGGCCCCTGGTGGTCCGACGTCGTTGCTGCTTCAGAGATTCATGCGCCAGGGCCTCTTGCAGACAATGCACTTCGATTTATCGCGCTATCTGTAATAGCATCCGAGATATCACCAGATATATATTTTATTATTCCCTGACCCTGAGTGTCCGGCCCCATGAGACGGTGGTTTTCTCGGTCCCTGGTGGTCCGAGGGCGACCCGCTGCACAGATTCATGCGCCAGGGCCTCCTGCAGATATTTCACCATGGTTTATTGCGCTATCTCTAATAGCACCCGAGATATCACCAGATATATATTGGACTTTTCGTCGATCCTGAGTGTCCGGCCCCATGTGTCGGTGGTTTTCTCGGCCCCTGGTGGTTCGAGGTCGTTCCCGCTGCACAGATTCATGCTCCGGGGCCCCCTGCAGATAATTCACTTTGGTTTAGTGCGTTATCTGTAAGAGCACCCGAGATGTCACCAGATATATATTGGATTTTTCCCTGACGCTGAGTGTCCGGCCCCATGTGTCGGTGGTTTTCTCGGCCCCTGGTGATGCGAGGTCGTTCCCGCTGCACAGATTCATGCGCCGGGGCCTCCTGCAGACAATTCACTTTGGTTTATTGCGCTATCTCTAATAGCACCCGAGATATCAGCAGATATATATTGGATTTTCCCCTGACCCTGAGCGCCCGGCCCTATGGGACTGTGGTTTTCTCGGCCCCTGTTGGTCCGAGGTCGTTGCCGCTGCACAGATTCGTGCGCCAGGGCCTCCTGCAGACAACGCACTTTGGTTTATTGCGCTATCTGTAATAGCACCCGAGATATCACCAGATTTATGCTGGATTTTTACATGACCTTGGGTGTCGGATTCCGAATATCTGTAATTTTCTCGACCCCTGGTGGTCCGATGTCGTTCCTGCTGCACAGATTCATGCCCCAGGGCCTCCTACAGACAATGCACTTTGATTTATTGCGCTATCTGTCATAGCACCCGAGATATCATCAGATATATATTGGATTTTCCCCTGACCCTGAGTGTCCGACCCCATGAGACTGTGGTGTTCCCGGCCCCTGGTGGTCCGAGGTCGTTCCCGCTGCACAGATTCATGCCCCATGGCCTCCTACAGACAATGCACTTTGATTTATTGCGCTATCTGTAATAGCACCCGAGATATCACCAGATATATATTGGATTATTCCCTGTCCCTGAGTGTCCGGCCCCATGAGACGGTGGTTTTCTCGGCCCGTGGTGGTCCAAGGTCGTTTCTGCTGCACAGATTCATGCGCCAGGCCCTCCTGCAGATAATTCACTTTGGGTTATTGCGCTATCACTAATAGCACCCGAGATATCATCAGATACATCCTGGGTTTTTACATGACCTTGGGAGTGCGGCCCCATGTGTCGGTGGTTTTCTCGGCCCCTGGTGGTCCGAGGTCGTTCCCGCTGCACAGATTCATGCGCCAGGGCCTCCTATAGATAATTCACTTTGGTTTATTGCGCTATCTCTAATAGCACCCGAGATATTACCAGATATATATTGGATTTTCCCCTGACCCTGAGTGTCCGGCCTCATGAGACTGTGGTTTTCTCGGCCCCTGGTGGTCCGAGGTCGTTCCCGCTGCACAGATTCATGCGCCAGAGCCTCGTGCAGATAATTCACTTTGGTTTATTGCGCTATCTCTAATAGCTCCCGAGATATCACCAGATATATATTGGATTTTTCCCTGACCCTGAGGGTCCGGCCCCATGAGACGGTGGTTTTCTCGGCCCCTGGTGGTCCGAGGTCGTTCCCGCTGCAAAGATACATGCGCCAGGGCCTCCTGCAGATAATTCACTTTGGTTTATTGCGCTATCTCTAATAGCACCCGAGATATTACCAGATATATATTGGATTTTCCCCTGACGCTGAGTGTCCGGCCCCATGAGACTGTGGTTTTCTCGGCCCCTGGTGGTCCGAGGTCGTTCCCGCTGCACAGATTCATGCGCCTGGGACTCCTGCAGATAATTCACTTTGGTTTATTGCGCTACCTCTAATAGCTCCCGAGATATCACCAGATATATATTGGATTTTTCCCTGACACTGACAGTCCGGCCCCATGTGTCGACGGTTTTCTCGGTCCCTCGTGGTCCGAGGTCGATCCCGCTGAACAGATTCATGCGCCAGGGTTTCCTGCAGACAATTCTCTTTGGTTTATTGCGCTATCTGTAATAGCATCCGAGATATCACCAAATATATGCTAGATTTTTACATGACCTTGGGTGACGGATTCCGAATATCTGTAATTTTCTCGGCCCCTGGTGGTCCGAGGTCGTTCCTCCTGCACAGATTCATTCGCCAGTGCCTCCTACAGACAATGCACTTTGATTTATTGCGCTATCTCTATTAGCACCCGAGATATCACCCGATATATATTGGATTTTCCCCTGATCCTGAGTGTCCGGCCCCATGAGTCGGTGGTTTTCTCGGGCCCTGGTGGTCCGAGGTCGATCCCGCTGCACAGATTCATGCGCCAGGGCTTCCTGCTGACAATTCTCTTTGGTTTATTGCGCTATCTCTAATAGCACCCGAGATATCACCAGATACATATTGAATTTTTCAACCGACCCTGAGTGTCCCGCCCCATGAGACGGTGGTTTTCTCGGACCCTGGTGATCCGAGGTCGTTCCCGCTGCACAGATTCATGCGCCAGGGCATCCTACAGACAATGCACTTTGATTTATTGCGCTATCTCTAATAGCAACCGAGATATCACCAGATACATATTGAATTTTTCAACCGACCCTGAGTGTCCCGCCCCATGAGACGGTGGTTGTCTCGGACCCTGGTGATCCGAGGTCGTTCCCGCTGCACAGTTTCATGCGCCAGGGCCTCCTGCAGACAAATCACTTTGGTTTATTGCGCTATCTCTAATAGCACCCGAGATATCACCAGATATATATTGGATTTTCCCCTGACCCTGAGTGTCCCGCCCCATGAGGCGGTGGTTTTCTCGGCCCCTGGTGGTCAGAGGTCGTTCCCGCTGCACAGATTCATGAGCCAGGGCCTCCTGCAGATAATTCACTTTGGTTTATTGCGCTATCTCTAATAGCACCCGAGATATCACCAGATATATATTGGATTTTCCCCTGACCCTGAGTGCCCGGCCCTATGGGACTGTGGTTTTCTCGGCCCCTGGTGGTCCGAGGTCTTTCCCGCCGCACAGATTCATTCGCCAGTGACTCCTACAGACAATGCAATTTGATTTATTGCGCTATCTGTAAGAGCACCCGAGATATCACCAGATATATATTGGATTTTTCCTTGACCCGGACAGTCCGGCTCCATGTGTTTATGGTTTTCTCGGTCCCTCGTGGTCCGAGCTCGATCCCGCTGAACAGATTCATACGCCAGGGCTTCCTGCAGACAATTCACTTTGGTTTATTGCGCTATCTGTAATAGCATCCGAGATATCACCAAATATATGCTGGATTTTTACATGTCCTTGGGTGACGGATTCCGAATATCTGTAATTTTCTCGGCCCCTGGTGGTCCGAGGTCGTTCCTGCTGCACAGATTCATTCGCCAGTGCCTCCTACAGACAATGCACTTTGATTTATTGCGCTATCTCTAATAGCACCCGAGATATCAATAGATATATATTCTATTTTTCCCTGACCCTGAGTGTCCGGCCCCATGAGACGGTAGTTTTCTCAGCCCCTGGTGGTCCGAGGTCGTTCCTTTTGCACAGATTCATGCGCCAGGGCCTCCTGCAGACATTGCACTTTGATTTATTGCGCTTTCTCTAATAGCACCCTTGATATCACCAGATATATATTGGATTTTTCTCTGACCCTGACAGTCCGGCCCCATGAGACGGTAGTTTTCTCGGCCCCTGGTGTTCCGAGGTCGATCCCGCTGCACAGATTCATGCGCCAGGGCCTCCTGCAGACAATGCACTTTAATTTATTGCGCTATCTCTAATAGCACCCGAGATATCACCAGATATATATTGGATTTTTCCCTGACCCTGAGTGTCCGACCCCATGAGACTGTGGTGTTCCCGGCCCCTGGTGGTCCGAGGTCGTTCCCGCTGCACAGATTCATGCGCCATGGCCTCCTACAGACAATGCACTTTGATTTATTGCGCTATCTGTAATAGCACCCGAGATATCACCAGATATATATTGGATTATTCCCTGTCCCTGAGTGTCCGGCCCCATGAGACGGTGGTTTTCTCGGCCCCTGGTGGTCCAAGGTCGTTTCTGCTGCACAGATTCATGCGCCAGGGCCTCTTGCAGATAATTCACTTTGGGTTATTGCGCTATCACTAATAGCACCCGAGATATCATCAGATACATCCTGGGTTTTTACATGACCTTGGGAGTGCGGCCCCATGTATCGGTGGTTTTCTCGGCCCCTGGTGGTCCGAGGTCGTTCCCGCTGCACAGATTCATGCGCCAGGGCCTCCTGCAGATAATTCACTTCGGTTTATTGCGCTATCTCTAATAGCACCCGAGATATCACCAGAGATATATTGAATTTTTCAACCGAACCTGACTGTCCCGCCCCATGAGACTGTGGTTTTCTCGGCCCCTGGTGGTCCGAGGTCGTTCCCGCTGCACAGATTCATGCGCCAGGGCTTCCTGCTGATAATTCTCTTTGGTTTATTGCGCTATCTCTAATAGCACCCGAGATATCACCAGATACATATTGAATTTTTCAACCGACCCTGAGTGTCCCGCCCCATGAGACGGTGGTTTTCTCGGACCCTGGTGGTCCGAGGTCGTTCCCGCTGCACAGATTCATGCGCCAAGGCCTCCTGCAGATAATTCACTTTGGTTTATTGCGCTATCTGTAATAGCACCCGAGATATCACCGGATATATATTGGATTTTCCCCTGACCCTGAGTGTCCCGCCCAATGAGGCGGTGGTTTTCTCGGCCCCTGGTGGTCCGAGGTCGTTCCCGCTGCACAGATGCATGCGCCAGGGCATCCTACAGACAATGCACTTTGATTTATTGCGCTATCTCTAATAGCAACCGAGATATCACCAGATACATCCTGGGTTTTTACACGACCTTGGGTGTCCGGCGCCGTGTGTCGGTGGTTTTCTCGGCCCCTGGTGGTCCGAGGTCGTTCCCGCTGCACAGATTCATGCGCCAGGGCCTCCTGCAGACAATTCACTTTGTTTTATTGCGCTATCTCTAATAGCACCAGAGATATCACCAGATATATATTGGATTTTTCCCTGACCCTGAGTGTCCGGCCCCATGAGACGGTGGTTTTCTCGGCCCCTGGTGGTCCGAGGTCGTTCCCGCTGCACAGATTCATGAGCCAGGGCCCCCTGTAGATAATTCACTTTGGCTTATTGCGCTATCTATAATAGCACCCGAGATATCACCAGATATATGCTGGATTTTTACATGACCTTGGGTGACGGATTCCGAATATCTGTAATTTTCTCGGCCCCTGGTGGTCCGAGGTCGTTCCTGCTGCACAGATTCATGCCCCAGGGCCTCCTACAGACAATGCACTTTGATTTATTGCGCTATCTGTAATAGCACCCGAGATATCACCAGATATATATTGGATTTTCCCCTGACCCTGACTGTCCGGCCTCATGCGGATGGTGGTTTTCTCGGCCCCTGGTGATCCGAGGTCGTTCCCGCTGTACAGATTCATGCGCCAGGACCTCTTGCAGACAATTCACTTTGGTTTATTGCGCTATCTCTAATAACACCCGAGATATCACCAGATATATATTGCATTTTTCCCTGACCCTGAGTGTCCGGCCCCATGTGTCGGTGGTTTTCTCGGCCCCTGGTGATGCGAGGGCGTTCCCGCTGCACAGATTCATGCGCCAGGGCCTCCTGCAGACAATTCACTTTGGTTTATTGCGCTATCTATAATAGCACCCGAGATATCATCAGATACATCCTGGGTTTTTACACGACCTTGGGTGTCCGGCGCCATGTGTCGGTGGTTTTCTCGGCCCCTGGTGGTCCGAGGTCGTTCCCGCTGCACAGATTCATGCGCCAGGGCATCCTACAGACAATGCACTTTGATTTATTGCGCTATCTGTAATAGCACCCGAGATATCACCAGATATACATTGGATTTTTCCCTCACCCTGAGTGTCCGGCCCCATGAGTCGGAGGTTTTCTCGGCCCCTGGTGGTCCGAGGTCGTTCCCGCTGCACAGATTCATGCGCCAAGGCCTCCTGCAGATAATTCACTTTGGTTTATTGCGCTATCTGTAATAGCACCCGAGATATCACCGGATATATATTGGATTTTCCAGTGACCCTGAGTGTCCCGCCACATGAGACGGTGGTTTTCTCGGACCCTGGTGATCCGAGGTCGTTCCCGCTGCACAGTTTCATGCGCCAGGGCCTCCTGCAGATAAATCACTTTGGTTTATTGCGCTATCTCTAATAGCACCCGAGATATCACCAGATATATAATGGATTTTCCCCTGACCCTGAGTGTCCCGCCCAATGAGGCGGTGGTTTTCTCGGCCCCTGGTGGTCCGAGGTCGTTCCTGCTGCACAGATTCATGCCCCAGGGCCTCCTACAGACAATGCACTTTGATTTATTGCGCTATCTGTAATAGCACCCGAGATATCACCAGATATACATTGGATTTTTCCCTCACCCTGAGTGTCCGGCCCCATGAGTCGGAGGTTTTCTCGGCCCCTGGTGGTCCGAGGTCGTTCCCGCTGCACAGTTTCATGCGCCAGGGCCTCCTGCAGATAAATCACTTTGGTTTATTGCGCTATCTCTAATAGCACCCGAGATATCACCAGATATATAATGGATTTTCCCCTGACCCTGAGTGTCCCGCCCAATGAGGCGGTGGTTTTCTCGGCCCCTGGTGGTCCGAGGTCGTTCCCGCTGCACAGATTCATGCTCCAGGGCCTCCTGCAGATAATTCACTTTGGTTTATTGCGCTATCTCTAATAGCACCCGAGATATTACCAGATATATATTGGATTTTCCCCTGACCCTGACAGTCCGGCCCCATGAGACGGTGATTTTCTCGGCCCCTGGTGGTCCGAGGTCGATCCCGCTGCACAGATTCATGCGCCAGGGCCTCCTGCAGACAATGCACTTTGGTTTATTGCGCTATCTCTAATACCACCCGAGATATCACCAGATATATATTGCATTTTTCCCTGACCCTGAGTGTACGGCCCCATGAGACGGTAGTTTTCTCGGCCCCTGGTGGTCCGAGGTCGTTCCCGCTGCACAGATTCATGCGCCAGGGCCTCCTACAGACAATGCACTTTGATGTATTGCGCTATCTGTAATAGCACCCGAGATATCACCAGATATATATTGGATTTTTCCCTGACCCTGAGTGTCCGACCCCATGAGACTGTGGTGTTCCCGGCCTCTGGTGGTCCGAGGTCGTTCCCGCTGCACAGATTCATGCGCCAGGGCCTCCTGCAGACAATGCACTTTGGTTTATTGCGCTATCTCTAATACCACCCGAGATATCACCAGATGTATATTGCATTTTTCCCTGACCCTGAGTGTACGGCCCCATGAGACGGTAGTTTTCTCGGCCCCTGGTGGTCCGAGGTCGTTCCCGCTGCACAGATTCATGCGCTAGGGCCTCCTGCAGACAACGCACTTTGATTTATTGCGCTATCTCTAATAGCAACCGAGATATCACCAGATACATATTGAATTTTTCAACCGACCCTGAGTGTCCCGCCCCATGAGACGGTGGTTTTCTCGGCCCCTGGTGGTCCGAGGTCGTTCCTGCTGCACAGATTCATGCGCCAGGGCCTCCTGCAGACAATTCACTTTGGTTTATTGCGCTATCTCTAATAGCACCAGAGATATCACCAGATATATATTGGATTTTTCCCTGACCCTGAGTGTCCGGCCCCATGAGACGGTGGTTTGCTCGGCCCCTGGTGGTCCGAGGTCGTTCCCGCTGCACAAATTCGTGCGCCAGGGCCTCCTGCAGACAACGCACTTTGGTTTATTGCGCTATCTATAATAGCACCCGAGATATCACCAGATATATGCTGGATTTTTACATGACCTTGGGTGACGGATTCCGAATATCTGTAATTTTCTCGGCCCCTGGTGGTCCGAGGTCGTTCCTGCTGCACAGATTCATGCCCCAGGGCCTCCTACAGACAATGCACTTTGATTTATTGCGCTAACTGTAATAGCACCCGAGATATCACCAGATATATATTGGATTTTCCCCTGACCCTGAGTGTCCGGCCTCATGCGGATGGTGGTTTTCTCGGCCCCTGGTGATCCGAGGTCGTTCCCGCTGCACAGATTCATGCGCCAGGGCCTCCTGCAGACAATTCACTTTGGTTTATTGCGCTATCTCTAATAGCACCAGAGATATCACCAGATATATATTGGATTTTTCCCTGACCCTGAGTGTCCGGCCCCATGAGACGGTGGTTTGCTCGGCCCCTGGTGGTCCGAGGTAGTTCCCGCTGCTCAGATTCGTGCGCCAGGGCCTCCTGCAGACAACGCACTTTGGTTTATTGCGCTATCTGTAATAGCACCCGAGATATCACCAGATATATGCTGGATTTTTACTTGACCTTGGGTGACGGATTCCGAATATCTGTAATTTTCTCGGCCCCTGGTGGTCCGATGTCGTTCCTGCTGCACAGATTCATGCCCCAGGGCCTCCTACAGACAATGCACTTTGATTTAATGCGCTATCTGTAATAGCACCCGAGATATCACCAGATATATATCGGATTTTCCCCTGACCCTGAGTGTCCGACCCCATGAGACTGTGGTGTTCCCGGCCTCTGGTGGTCCGAGGCCGTTCCCGCTGCACAGATTCATGCGCCATGGCCTCCTAGAGACAATGCACTTTGATTTATTGCGCTATCTGTAATAGCACCCGAGATATCACCAGATATATATTGGATTATTCCCTGTCCCTGAGTGTCCGGCCCCATGAGACGGTGGTTTTCTCGGCCCCTGGTGGTCCAAGGTCGTTTCTGCTGCACAGATTCATGCGCCAGGGCCTCCTGCAGATAATTCACTTTGGGTTATTGCGCTATCACTAATAGCACCCGAGATATCATCAGATTCATCCTGGGTTTTTACATGACCTTGGGAGTGCGGCCCCATGTGTCGGTGGTTTTCTCGGCCCCTGGTGGTCCGAGGTCGTTCCCGCTGCACAGATTCATGCGCCAGGGCCTCCTGCAGATAATTCACTTTGGTTTATTGCGCTATCTCTAATAGCACCCGAGATATTACCAGATATATATTGGATTTTCCCCTGACCCTGACAGTCCGGCCCCATGAGACGGTGATTTTCTCGGCCCCTGGTGGTCCGAGGTCGATCCCGCTGCACAGATTCATGCGCCAGGGCCTCCTGCAGACAATGCACTTTGGTTTATTGCGCTATCTCTAATACCACCCGAGATATCACCAGATATATATTGCATTTTTCCCTGACCCTGAGTGTACGGCCCCATGAGACGGTAGTTTTCTCGGCCCCTGGTGGTCCGAGGTCGTTCCCGCTGCACCGATTCATGCGCTAGGGCCTCCTGCAGACAATGCACTTTGATTTACTTCGCTATCTCTAATAGTACCCGAGATATCACCAGATATATATTGGATTTTTCCTTGACCCTGACAGTCCGGCCCCATGTGTCGATCGTTTTCTCGGTCCCTCGTGGTCCGAGGTCGATCCCGCTGCACAGATTCATGCGCCAGGGCCCCCTGCAGACAATTCACTTTGGTTTATTGCGCTATCTCTAATAGCACCCGAGATATCACCAGATATATATTGGATTTTCCCCTGACCCTGAGTGTCCCGCCCCATGAGGCGGTGGTTTTCTCGGCCCCTGGTGGTCCGAGGTCGTTCCCGCTGCACAGATTCATGCGCCAGGGCATCCTACAGACCATGCACTTTGATTTATTGCGCTATCTCTAATAGCAACCGAGATATCACCAGATACATATTGAATTTTTCAACCGACCCTGAGTGTCCCGCCCCATGAGACGGTGGTTTTCTCGGACCCTGGTGATCCGAGGTCGTTCCCGCTGCACAGTTTCATGCGCCAGGGCCTCCTGCAGACAAATCACTTTGGTTTATTGCGCTATCTCTAATAGCACCCGAGATATCACCAGATATATATTGGATTTTCCCCTGACCCTGAGTGTCCCGCCCCATGAGGCGGTGGTTGTCTCGGCCCCTGGTGGTCCGAGGTCGTTCCCGCTGCACAGATTCATGCGCCAGGGCATCCTACAGACAATGCACTTTGATTTATTGCGCTATCTCTAATAGCAACCGAGATATCACCAGATATATGCAGGATTTTTACATGACCTTGGGTGACGGATTCCGAATATCTGTAATTTTCTCGGCCCCTGGTGGTCCGAGGTCGTTCCTGCTGCACAGATTCATGCCCCAGGGCCTCCTACAGACAATGCACTTTGATTTATTGCGCTATCTGTAATAGCACCCGAGATATCACCAGATATATATTGGATTTTCCCCTGACCCTGAGTGTCCGGCCTCATGCGGATGGTGGTTTTCTCGGCCCCTGGTGATCCGAGGTCGTTCCCGCTGTACAGATTCATGCGCCAGGACCTCTTGCAGACAATTCACTTTGGTTTATTGCGCTATCTCTAATAACACCCGAGATATCACCAGATATATATTGCATTTTTCCCTGACCCTGAGTGTCCGGCCCCATGTGTCGGTGGTTTTCTCGGCCCCTGGTGATGCGAGGTCGTTCCCGCTGCACAGATTCATGCGCCAGGGCCTCCTGCAGACAATTCACTTTGGTTTATTGCGCTATCTCTAATAGCACCAGAGATATCACCAGATATATATTGGATTTTTCCCTGACCCTGAGTGTCCGGCCCCATGAGACGGTGGTTTGCTCGGCCCCTGGTGGTCCGAGGTCGTTCCCGCTGCACAAATTCGTGCGCCAGGGCCTCCTGCAGACAATGCACTTTGATTTACTTCGCTATCTCTAATAGTACCCGAGATATCACCAGATATATATTGGATTTTTCCTTGACCCTGACAGTCCGGCCCCATGTGTCGATCGTTTTCTCGGTCCCTCGTGGTCCGAGGTCGATCCCGCTGCACAGATTCATGCGCCAGGGCCCCCTGCAGACAATTCACTTTGGTTTATTGCGCTATCTCTAATAGCACCCGAGATATCACCAGATATATATTGGATTTTCCCCTGACCCTGAGTGTCCCGCCCCATGAGGCGGTGGTTTTCTCGGCCCCTGGTGGTCCGAGGTCGTTCCCGCTGCACAGATTCATGCGCCAGGGCATCCTACAGACCATGCACTTTGATTTATTGCGCTATCTCTAATAGCAACCGAGATATCACCAGATACATATTGAATTTTTCAACCGACCCTGAGTGTCCCGCCCCATGAGACGGTGGTTTTCTCGGACCCTGGTGATCCGAGGTCGTTCCCGCTGCACAGTTTCATGCGCCAGGGCCTCCTGCAGACAATTCACTTTGGTTTATTGCGCTATCTCTAATAGCACCCGAGATATCACCAGATATATATTGGATTTTCCCCTGACCCTGAGTGTCCCGCCCCATGAGGCGGTGGTTTTCTCGGCCCCTGGTGGTCCGAGGTCGTTCCCGCTGCACAGATTCATGCGCCAGGGCCTCCTGCAGACAACGCACTTTGGTTTATTGCGCTATCTGTAATAGCACCCGAGATATCACCAGATATATGCTGGATTTTTACTTGACCTTGGGTGACGGATTCCGAATATCTGTAATTTTCTCGGCCCCTGGTGGTCCGATGTCGTTCCTGCTGCACAGATTCATGCCCCAGGGCCTCCTACAGACAATGCACTTTGATTTATTGCGCTATCTGTAATAGCACCCGAGATATCACCAGATATATATTGGATTTTCCCCTGACCCTGAGTGTCCGACCCCATGAGACTGTGGTGTTCCCGGCCTCTGGTGTTCCGAGGTCGTTCCCGCTGCACAGATTCATGCGCCATGGGCTCCTAGAGACAATGCACTTTGATTTATTGCGCTATCTGTAATAGCACCCGAGATATCACCAGATATATATTGGATTATTCCCTGTCCCTGAGTGTCCGGCCCCATGAGACGGTGGTTTTCTCGGCCCCTGGTGGTCCAAGGTCGTTTCTGCTGAACAGATTCACGCGCCAGGGCCTCCTGCAGATAATTCACTTTGGGTTATTGCGCTATCACTAATAGCACCCGAGATATCATCAGATTCATCCTGGGTTTTTACATGACCTTGGGAGTGCGGCCCCATGTGTCGGTGGTTTTCTCGGCCCCTGGTAGTCCGAGGTCGTTCCCGCTGCACAGATTCATGCTCCAGGGCCTCCTGCAGATAATTCACTTTGGTTTATTGCGCTATCTCTAATAGCACCCGAGATATTACCAGATATATATTGGATTTTCCCCTGACCCTGACAGTCCGGCCCCATGAGACGGTGATTTTCTCGGCCCCTGGTGGTCCGAGGTCGATCCCGCTGCACAGATTCATGCGCCAGGGCCTCCTGCAGACAATGCACTTTGGTTTATTGCGCTATCTCTAATACCACCCGAGATATCACCAGATATATATTGCATTTTTCCCTGACCCTGAGTGTACGGCCCCATGAGACGGTAGTTTTCTCGGCCCCTGGTGGTCCGAGGTCGTTCCCGCTGCACAGATTCATGCGCCAGGGCCTCCTACAGACAATGCACTTTGATGTATTGCGCTATCTGTAATAGCACCCGAGATATCACCAGATATATATTGGATTTTTCCCTGACACTGAGTGTCCGGCCCCATGCGACTGTAGTTTTCTCGGCCCCTGGTGGTCCGAGATCGTATCCGCTGCACAGATTCATGCGCTAGGGCCTCCTGCAGACAATGCACTTTGATTTACTTCGCTATCTCTAATAGCACCCGAGATATCACCAGATATATATTCTATTTTTCCCTGACCCTGAGTGTCCGGCCCCATGAGACGGTAGTTTTCTCAGCCCCTGCTGGTCCGAGGTCGTTCCCGCTGCACAGATTCATGCGCCAGGGCCTCCTGCAGACAATGCACTTCGATTTATTGCGCTTTCTCTAATAGCTCCCTTGATGTCACCTGATATATATTGGATTTTTCCCTGACCCTGACAGTCCGGCCCCATGAGACGGTGATTTTCTCGGCCCCTGGTGGTCCGAGGTCGATCCCGCTGCACAGATTCATGCGCCAGGGCCTCCTGCAGACAATGCACTTTGGTTTATTGCGCTATCTCTAATAGCACCCGAGATATCACCAGATATATATTGCATTTTTCCCTGACCCTGAGTGTACGGCCCCATGAGACGGTAGTTTTCTCGGCTCCTGGTGGTCCGAGGTCGTTCCCGCTGCACAGATTCATGCGCCAGGGCCTCCTGCAGACAATTCACTTTGGTTTATTGCGCTATCTCTAATAGCACCAGAGATATCACCAGATATATATTGGATTATTCCCTGTCCCTGAGTGTCCGGCCCCATGAGACGGTGGTTTTCTCGGCCCCTGGTGGTCCAAGGTCGTTTCTGCTGCACAGATTCATGCGCCAGGGCCTCCTGCAGATAATTCACTTTGGGTTATTGCGCTATCACTAATAGCACCCGAGATATCATCAGATTCATCCTGGGTTTTTACATGACCTTGGGAGTGCGGCCCCATGTGTCGGTGGTTTTCTCGGCCCCTGGTGGTCCGAGGTCGTTCCCGCTGCACAGATTCATGCGCCAGGGCCTCCTGCAGATAATTCACTTTGGTTTATTGCGCTATCTCTAATAGCACCCGAGATATTACCAGATATATATTGGATTTTCCCCTGACCCTGACAGTCCGGCCCCATGAGACGGTGATTTTCTCGGCCCCTGGTGGTCCGAGGTCGATCCCGCTGCACAGATTCATGCGCCAGGGCCTCCTGCAGACAATGCACTTTGGTTTATTGCGCTATCTCTAATACCACCCGAGATATCACCAGATATATATTGCATTTTTCCCTGACCCTGAGTGTACGGCCCCATGAGACGGTAGTTTTCTCGGCCCCTGGTGGTCCGAGGTCGTTCCCGCTGCACAGATTCATGCGCCAGGGCCTCCTACAGACAATGCACTTTGATGTATTGCGCTATCTGTAATAGCACCCGAGATATCACCAGATATATATTGGATTTTTCCCTGACACTGAGTGTCCGGCCCCATGAGACTGTAGTTTTCTCGGCCCCTGGTGGTCCGAGATCGTTCCCGCTGCACAGATTCATGCGCTAGGGCCTCCTGCAGACAATGCACTTTGATTTACTTCGCTATCTCTAATAGCACCCGAGATATCACCAGATATATATTCTATTTTTCCCTGACCCTGAGTGTCCGGCCCCATGAGACGGTAGTTTTCTCAGCCCCTGGTGGTCCGAGGTCGTTCCCGCTGCACAGACTCATGCGCCAGGGCCTCCTGCAGACAATGCACTTCGATTTATTGCGCTTTCTCTAATAGCTCCCTTTATGTCACCTGATATATATTGGATTTTTCCCTGACCCTGACAGTCCGACCCCATGAGACGGTGATTTTCTCGGCCCCTGGTGGTCCGAGGTCGATCCCGCTGCACAGATTCATGCGCCAGGGCCTCCTGCAGACAATGCACTTTGGTTTATTGCGCTATCTCTAATAGCACCCGAGATATCACCAGATATATATTGCATTTTTCCCTGACCCTGAGTGTACGGCCCCATGAGACGGTAGTTTTCTCGGCCCCTGGTGGTCCGAGGTCGTTCCCGCTGCACAGATTCATGCGCCAGGGCCTCCTACAGACAATGCACTTTGATGTATTGCGCTATCTGTAATAGCTCGCGAGATATCACCAGATATATATTGGATTTTTCCCTGACCCTGAGTGTCCGGCCCCATGAGACTGTAGTTTTCTCGGCCCCTGGTGGTCCGAGATCGTTCCCGCTGCACAGATTCATGCGCTAGGGCCTCCTGCAGACAATGCACTTTGATTTACTTCGCTATCTCTAATAGTACCCGAGATATCACCAGATATATATTGGATTTTTCCTTGACCCTGACAGTCCGGCCCCATGTGTCGATCGTTTTCTCGGTCCCTCGTGGTCCGAGGTCGATCCCGCTGCACAGATTCATGCGCCAGGGCCCCCTGCAGACAATTCACTTTGGTTTATTGCGCTATCTCTAATAGCACCCGAGATATCACCAGATATATATTGGATTTTCCCCTGACCCTGAGTGTCCCGCCCCATGAGGCGGTGGTTTTCTCGGCCCCTGGTGGTCCGAGGTCGTTCCCGCTGCACAGATTCATGCGCCAGGGCATCCTACAGACAATGCACTTTGATTTATTGCGCTATCTCTAATAGCAACCGAGATATCACCAGATATATGCAGGATTTTTACATGACCTTGGGTGACGGATTCCGAATATCTGTAATTTTCTCGGCCCCTGGTGGTCCGAGGTCGTTCCTGCTGCACAGATTCATGCCCCAGGGCCTCCTACAGACAATGCACTTTGATGTATTGCGCTATCTGTAATAGCACCCGAGATATCACCAGATATATATTGGATTTTCCCCTGACCCTGAGTGCCCGGCACAATGTTTCTGTGGTTTTCTCGACCCCTGGTGGTCCGAGGTCGATCCCGCTGCACAGATTCATGCGCTAGGGCCACCTACAGAGAATGCACTTTGATTTATTCCGCTATCTCTAATAGCACCCGAGATATCAACAGATGTATATTGGATTTTTCCCTGACCCTGACAGTTCGGCCCCATGAGACGGTGATTTTCTCGGCCCCTGGTGGTCCGAGGTCGTTCCCGCTGCACAGATTCATGCGCCATGGGCTCCTAGAGACAATGCACTTTGATTTATTGCGCTATCTGTAATAGCACCCGAGATATCACCAGATATATATTGGATTATTCCCTGTCCCTGAGTGTCCGGCCCCATGAGACGGTGGTTTTCTCGGCCCCTGGTGGTCCAAGGTCGTTTCTGCTGCACAGATTCACGCGCCAGGGCCTCCTGCAGATAATTCACTTTGGGTTATTGCGCTATCACTAATAGCACCCGAGATATCATCAGATTCATCCTGGGTTTTTACATGACCTTGGGAGTGCGGCCCCATGTGTCGGTGGTTTTCTCGGCCCCTGGTAGTCCGAGGTCGTTGCCGCTGCACAGTTTCATGCGCCAGGGCCTCCTGCGGAAAACGCACTTTGGTTTATTGCGCTATCTATAATAGCACCCGAGATATCACCAGATATATATTGGATTTTTCCTTGACCCGGACAGTCCGGCTCCATGTGTTTATGGTTTTCTCGGTCCCTCGTGGTCCGAGCTCGATCCCGCTGAACAGATTCATACGCCAGGGCTTCCTGCAGACAATTCACTTTGGTTTATTGCGCTATCTGTAATAGCATCCGAGATATCACCAAATATATGCTGGATTTTTACATGTCCTTGGGTGACGGATTCCGAATATCTGTAATTTTCTCGGCCCCTGGTGGTCCGAGGTCGTTCCTGCTGCACAGATTCATTCGCCAGTGCCTCCTACAGACAATGCACTTTGATTTATTGCGCTATCTCTAATAGCACCCGAGATATCAATAGATATATATTCTATTTTCCCCTGACCCTGAGTGTCCCGCCCCATGAGGCGGTGGTTTTCTCGGCCCCTGGTGGTCCGAGGTCGTTCCCGCAGCACAGATTCATGCCCCAGGGCCTCCTACAGACAATGCAATTTGATTTATTGCGCTATCTGTAAGAGCACCCGAGATATCACCCGATACATGCTGGATTTTTACATGACCTTGGGTGACGGATTCCGAATATCTTTAATTTTCTCGGCCCCTGGTGGTCCGAGGTCGTTCCCGCTGCACAGATTCATGTGCCAGGTCCTCCTACAGACAATGCAATTTGATTTATTGCGCTATCTGTTAGAGCACCCGTGATATCACCAGATATATATTGCATTTTTCCCTGACCCTGAGTGTACGGCCCCATGAGACGGTAGTTTTCTCGGCCCCTGGTGGTCCGAGGTCGTTCCCGCTGCACAGATTCATGCGCCAGGGCCTCCTACAGACAATGCACTTTGATGTATTGCGCTATCTGTAATAGCACCCGAGATATCACCAGATATATATTGGATTTTTCCCTGACACTGAGTGTCCGGCCCCATGAGACTGTAGTTTTCTCGGCCCCTGGTGGTCCGAGATCGTTCCCGCTGCACAGATTCATGCGCTAGGGCCTCCTGCAGACAATGCACTTTGATTTACTTCGCTATCTCTAATAGCACCCGAGATATCACCAGATATATATTCTATTTTTCCCTGACCCTGAGTGTCCGGCCCCATGAGACGGTAGTTTTCTCAGACCCTGGTGGTCCGAGGTCGTTCCCGCTGCACAGATTCATGCGCCAGGGCCTCCTGCAGACAATGCACTTTGATTTATTGCGCTTTCTCTAATAGCTCCCTTGATATCACCAGATATATATTGGATTTTTCTCTGACCCTGACAGTCCGGCCCCATGAGACGGTAGTTTTCTCGGCCCCTGGTGGTCCGAGGTCGATCCCGCTGCACAGATTCATGCGCCAGGGCCTCCTACAGACAATGCACGTTGATGTATTGCGCTATCTGTAATAGCTCGCGAGATATCACCACATATATATTGGATTTTTCCCTGACCCTGAGTGTCCGGCCCCATGAGACTGTAGTTTTCTCGGCCCCTGGTGGTCCGAGATCGTTCCCGCTGCACAGATTCATGCGCTAGGGCCTCCTGCAGACAATGCACTTTGATTTACTTCGCTATCTCTAATAGTACCCGAGATATCACCAGATATATATTGGATTTTTCCTTGACCCTGACAGTCCGGCCCCATGTGTCGATCGTTTTCTCGGTCCCTCGTGGTCCGAGGTCGATCCCGCTGCACAGATTCATGCGCCAGGGCCCCCTGCAGACAATTCACTTTGGTTTATTGCGCTATCTGTAATAGCACCCGAGATATCACTAGATATATGCTGGATTTTTACATGACCTTGGGTGACGGATTCCGAATATCTGTAATTTTCTCGGCCCCTGGTGGTCCGAGGTCGTTCCCGCTGCACAGATTCATGCGCCAGGGCCTCCTGCAGACAATGCACTTTGAATTATTGCGCTATCTCTAATAGCACCGGAGATATCACCAGATATATATTGGATTTTTCCCTAACCCTGACAGTCCGACCCCATGAGCCGGTGGTTGTCTCGGCCCCTGGTGGTCCGAGGTCGTTCCCGCTGCACAGATGCATGCGCCAGGGCCACCAACAGATGATTCACTTTGATTTATGGCGCTATATCTAATAGCACCCGAGATATCACCAGATATATATTGGATTTTCGCCTGACCCTGAGCGTCCGTCCCCATGAGACGGTGGTTTTCTCGGGCCCTGGTGGTCCGAGATCGTTCCCGCGACACAGATTCATGCGCCAGGGCCTCCTACAGATAATGCACTTTGATTTATTGCGCTATCTGTAATAGCACCCGAGATATCACTAGATATATGCTGGATTTTTACATGACCTTGGGTGACGGATTCCGAATATCTGTAATTTTCTCGGCCCCTGGTGGTCCGAGGTCGTTCCCGCTGCACAGATTCATGCGCCAGGGCCTCCTGCAGACAATGCACTTTGAATTATTGCGCTATCTCTAATAGCACCCGAGATATCACCAGATGTATATTGGATTTTTCCTTGACCCGGACAGTCCGGCCCCATGTGTGGATGGTTTTCTCGGTCCCTCGTGGTCCGAGGTCGATCCCGCTGAACAGATTCATGCGACAGGGCTTCCTGCAGACAATTCACTTTGGTTTATTGCGCTATCTCTAATAGCACCCAAGATATCACCAGATATATATTCTATTTTTCCCTGACCCTGAGTGTCCGGCCCCATGAGACGGTAGTTTTCTCAGCCCCTGGTGGTCCGAGGTCGTTCCCGCTGCACAGATTCATGCGCCAGGGCCTCCTGCAGACAATGCACTTCGATTTATTGCGCTTTCTCTAATAGCTCCCTTGATGTCACCTGATATATATTGGATTTTTCCCTGACCCTGACAGTCCGGCCCCATGAGACGGTGATTTTCTCGGCCCCTGGTGGTCCGAGGTCGATCCCGCTGCACAGATTCATGCGCCAGGGCCTCCTGCAGACAATGCACTTTGGTTTATTGCGCTATCACTAATAGCACCCGAGATATCATCAGATTCATCCTGGGTTTTTACATGACCTTGGGAGTGCGGCCCCATGTGTCGGTGGTTTTCTCGGCCCCTGGTGGTCCGAGGTCGTTCCCGCTGCACAGATTCATGCGCCAGGGCCTCCTGCAGATAATTCACTTTGGTTTATTGCGCTATCTCTAATAGCACCCGAGATATTACCAGATATATATTGGATTTTCCCCTGACCCTGACAGTCCGGCCCCATGAGACGGTGATTTTCTCGGCCCCTGGTGGTCCGAGGTCGATCCCGCTGCACAGATTCATGCGCCAGGGCCTCCTGCAGACAATGCACTTTGGTTTATTGCGCTATCTCTAATACCACCCGAGATATCACCAGATATATATTGCATTTTTCCCTGACCCTGAGTGTACGGCCCCATGAGACGGTAGTTTTCTCGGCCCCTGGTGGTCCGAGGTCGTTCCCGCTGCACAGATTCATGCGCCAGGGCCTCCTACAGACAATGCACTTTGATGTATTGCGCTATCTGTAATAGCACCCGAGATATCACCAGATATATATTGGATTTTTCCATGACACTGAGTGTCCGGCCCCATGAGACTGTAGTTTTCTCGGCCCCTGGTGGTCCGAGATCGTTCCCGCTGCACAGATTCATGCGCTAGGGCCTCCTGCAGACAATGCACTTTGATTTACTTCGCTATCTCTAATAGCACCCGAGATATCACCAGATATATATTCTATTTTTCCCTGACCCTGAGTGTCCGGCCCCATGAGACGGTAGTTTTCTCAGCCCCTGGTGGTCCGAGGTCGTTCCCGCTGCACAGATTCATGCGCCAGGGCATCCTACAGACAATGCACTTTGATTTATTGCGCTTTCTCTAATAGCTCCCTTTATGTCACCTGATATATATTGGATTTTTCCCTGACCCTGACAGTCCGACCCCATGAGACGGTGATTTTCTCGGCCCCTGGTGGTCCGAGGTCGATCCCGCTGCACAGATTCATGCGCCAGGGCCTCCTGCAGACAATGCACTTTGGTTTATTGCGCTATCTCTAATAGCACCCGAGATATCACCAGATATATATTGCATTTTTCCCTGACCCTGAGTGTACGGCCCCATGAGACGGTAGTTTTCTCGGCCCCTGGTGGTCCGAGGTCGTTCCCGCTGCACAGATTCATGCGCCAGGGCCTCCTACAGACAATGCACTTTGATGTATTGCGCTATCTGTAATAGCTCGCGAGATATCACCAGATATATATTGAATTTTTCAACCGACCCTGAGTGTCCCGCCCCATGAGACGGTGGTTTTCTCGGACCCTGGTGATCCGAGGTCGTTCCCGCTGCACAGTTTCATGCGCCAGGGCCTCCTGCAGACAAATCACTTTGGTTTATTGCGCTATCTCTAATAGCACCCGAGATATCACCAGATATATATTGGATTTTCCCCTGACCCTGAGTGTCCCGCCCCATGAGGCGGTGGTTTTCTCGGCCCCTGGTGGTCCGAGGTCGTTCCCGCTGCACAGATTCATGCGCCAGGGCATCCTACAGACAATGCACTTTGATTTATTGCGCTATCTCTAATAGCAACCCAGATATCACCAGATATATGCAGGATTTTTACATGACCTTGGGTGACGGATTCCGAATATCTGTAATTTTCTCGGCCCCTGGTGGTCCGAGGTCGTTCCTGCTGCACAGATTCATTCGCCAGTGCCTCCTACAGACAATGCACTTTGATTTATTGCGCTATCTCTAATAGCACCCGAGATATCAATAGATATATATTCTATTTTCCCCTGACCCTGAGTGTCCCGCCCCATGAGGCGGTGGTTTTCTCGGCCCCTGGTGGTCCGAGGTCGTTCCCGCTGCACAGATTCATGCCCCAGGGCCTCCTACAGACAATGCAATTTGATTTATTGCGCTATCTGTAAGAGCACCCGAGATATCACCCGATACATGCTGGATTTTTACATGACCTTGGGTGACGGATTCCGAATATCTTTAATTTTCTCGGCCCCTGGTGGTCCGAGGTCGTTCCCGCTGAACAGATTCATGTGCCAGGTCCTCCTACAGACAATGCAATTTGATTTATTGCGCTATCTGTTAGAGCACCCGTGATATCACCAGATATATATTGCATTTTTCCCTGACCCTGAGTGTACGGCCCCATGAGACGGTAGTTTTCTCGGCCCCTGGTGGTCCGAGGTCGTTCCCGCTGCACAGATTCATGCGCCAGGGCCTCCTACAGACAATGCACTTTGATGTATTGCGCTATCTGTAATAGCACCCGAGATATCACCAGATATATATTGGATTTTTCCCTGACACTGAGTGTCCGGCCCCATGAGACTGTAGTTTTCTCGGCCCCTGGTGGTCCGAGATCGTTCCCGCTGCACAGATTCATGCGCTAGGGCCTCCTGCAGACAATGCACTTTGATTTACTTCGCTATCTCTAATAGCACCCGAGATATCACCAGATATATATTCTATTTTTCCCTGACCCTGAGTGTCCGGCCCCATGAGACGGTAGTTTTCTCAGACCCTGGTGGTCCGAGGTCGTTCCCGCTGCACAGATTCATGCGCCAGGGCCTCCTGCAGACAATGCACTTTGATTTATTGCGCTTTCTCTAATAGCTCCCTTGATATCACCAGATATATATTGGATTTTTCTCTGACCCTGACAGTCCGGCCCCATGAGACGGTAGTTTTCTCGGCCCCTGGTGGTCCGAGGTCGATCCCGCTGCACAGATTCATGCGCCAGGGCCTCCTACAGACAATGCTTTTTGATTTATTGCGCTATCTCTAATAGCACCCGAGATGTCACCAGATATATATTGGATTTTTCCCTGACCCTGACAGTCCGGCCCCATGAGACGGCGATTATCTCGGCCCCTGGTGGACCGAGGTCGATCCCGCTGCACAGATTCATGCGCCAGGGCCTCCTGCAGACAATGCACTTTGGTTTATTGCGCTATCTCTAATAGCACCCGAGATATCACCAGATATATACTGCATTTTTCCCTGACCCTGAGTGTACGGCCCCATGAGACGGTAGTTTTCACGGCCCCTGGTGGTCCGAGGTCGTTCCCGCTGCACAGATTCATGCGCCAGGGCCTCCTACAGACAATGCACTTTGATGTATTGCGCTATCTGTAATAGCTCGCGAGATATCACCACATATATATTGGATTTTTCCCTGACCCTGAGTGTCCGGCCCCATGAGACTGTAGTTTTCTCGGCCCCTGGTGGTCCGAGATCGTTCCCGCTGCACAGATTCATGCGCTAGGGCCTCCTGCAGACAATGCACTTTGATTTACTTCGCTATCTCTAATAGTACCCGAGATATCACCAGATATATATTGGATTTTTCCTTGACCCTGACAGTCCGGCCCCATGTGTCGATCGTTTTCTCGGTCCCTCGTGGTCCGAGGTCGATCCCGCTGCACAGATTCATGCGCCAGGGCCCCCTGCAGACAATTCACTTTGGTTTATTGCGCTATCTGTAATAGCACCCGAGATATCACTAGATATATGCTGGATTTTTACATGACCTTGGGTGACGGATTCCGAATATCTGTAATTTTCTCGGCCCCTGGTGGTCCGAGGTCGTTCCCGCTGCACAGATTCATGCGCCAGGGCCTCCTGCAGACAATGCACTTTGAATTATTGCGCTTTCTCTAATAGCTCCCTTGATATCACCAGATATATATTGGATTTTCGCCTGACCCTGAGCGTCCGTCCCCATGAGACGGTGGTTTTCTCGGGCCCTGGTGGTCCGAGGTCGATCCCGCTGAACAGATTCATGCGCCAGGGCCTCCTACAGACAATGCACTTTGATTTATTGCGCTATCTCTAATAGCACCCAAGATATCACCAGATATATATTGCACTTTTCTCTGACCCTGACAGTCCGGCCCCATGAGACGGTGGTTTTCTCGGCCCCTGGTTGTCCGAGGTCGTTCCCGCTGCACAGATTCGTGCGTCAGGGCCTCCTGCAGACAATGCACTTTGATTTATTGCGCTATCTGTAATAGCACCCGAGATATCGCCAGATATATATTGGATTTTTCCCTGACCCTGAGGGCCCGGCCCCATGTTTCTGTGGTTTTCTCGACCCCTGGTGGTCCGAGGTCGATCCCGCTGCACAGATTCATGCGCTAGGGCCACCTACAGAGAATGCACTTTGATTTATTCCGCTATCTCTAATAGCACCCGAGATATCAACAGATGTATATTGGATTTTTCCTTGACCCTGACAGTTCGGCCCCATGAGACGGTGATTTTCTCGGCCCCTGGTGGTCCGAGGTCGATCCCGCTTCAAAGATTGATGCGCCAGGGCCTCCTACAGACAATGCAATTTGATTTATTGCGCTATCTGTAAGAGCACCCGAGATGTCACCAGATATATATTGGATTTTTCCTTGACCCGGACAGTCCGGCCCCATGTGTTTATGGATTTCTCGGTCCCTCGTGGTCCGAGCTCGATCCCGCAGAACAGATTCATACGCCAGGGCTTCCTGCAGACAATTCACTTTGGTTTATTGCGCTATCTGTAATAGCACCCGAGATATCACCAAATATATGCTGGATTTTTACATGTCCTTGGGTGACGGATTCCGAATATCTGTAACTTTCTCGGCCCCCGGTGGTCTGAGGTCGTTCCTGCTGCACAGATTCATTCGCCAGTGCCTCCTACAGACAATGCACTTTTATTTATTGCGCTATCTCTAATAGCACCCAAGATGTCACCAGATATATATTGGATTTTTCCCTGACCCTGAGTGTCCGGCCCCATGAGACTGTAGTTTTCTCGGTCCCTCGTGGTCCGAGCTCGATCCCGCTGAACAGATTCATACGCCAGGGCTTCCTGCAGACAATTCACTTTGGTTTATTGCGCTATCTGTAATAGCAGCCGAGATATCACCAAATATATGCTGGATTTTTTCATGTCCTTGGGTGACGGATTCCGAATATCTGTAATTTTCTCGGCCCCTGGTGGTCCGAGGTCGTTCCTGCTGCACAGATTCATTCGCCAGTGCCTCCTACAGACAATGCACTTTGATTTATTGCGCTATCTCTAATAGCACCCGAGATGTCAATAGATATATATTCTATTTTTCCCTGACCCTGAGTGTCCAGCCCCATGAGACGGTAGTTTTCTCAGCCCCTGGTGGTCCGAGGTCGTTCCCGCTGCACAGATTCATGCGCCAGGGCCTCCTGCAGACAATGCACTTTGATTTATTGCGTTTTCTCTAATAGCTCCCTTGATATCACCAGATATATATTGGATTTTTCTCTGACCCTGACAGTCCGGCCCCATGAGACGGTAGTTTTCTCGGCCCCTGGTGGTCCGAGGTCGATCCCGCTGCACAGATTCATGCGCCAGGGCCCCCTGCAGATAATTCACTTTGATTTATTGCGCTATCTCTAATAGCACCCGAGATGTCAATAGATATATATTCTATTTTTCCCTGACCCTGAGTGTCCAGCCCCATGAGACGGTAGTTTTCTCAGCCCCTGGTGGTCCGAGGTCGTTCCCGCTGCACAGATTCATGCGCCAGGGCCTCCTGCAGATAATGCACTTTGATTTATTGCGTTTTCTCTAATAGCTCCCTTGATATCACCAGATATATATTGGATTTTTCTCTGACCCTGACAGTCCGGCCCCATGAGACGGTAGTTTTCTCGGCCCCTGGTGGTCCGAGGTCGATCCCGCTGCACCGATTCATGCGCTAGGGCCTCCTGCAGACAATGCACTTTGATTTATTGCGCTATCTCTAATAGCACCCGAGATATCATCAGATGATATCCTGGATTTTTACATGACCTTGGGTGTCCGGCACCGTGTGTCGGTGGTTTTCTCGGCCCCTGGTGGTCCGAGGTCGCTCCTGCTGCACAGATTCATGCGCCAGGGCCACCAACAGATGATTCACTTTGATTTATGGCGCTATATCTAATAGCACCCGAGATATCACCACATATATATTGGATTTTCGCCTGACCCTGAGCGTCCGGCCCCATGAGACGGTGGTTTTCTCGGCCCCTGGTGGTCCGAGGTCTTTCCCGCTGCACAGATTCATGCGCCAGGGCCTCCTGCAGATAATTCACTTTGGTTTATTGCGCTATCTCTAGTAGCACCCGAGATATCACCAGATATATATTGGATTTTCCCCTGACCCTGAGTGTCCGGCCCCATGAGACTGTGGTTTTCTCGGCCCCTGGTGGTCCGAGGTCGTTCCCGCTGCACAGATTCATGCGCCAGGGCCTCCTACAGATAATTCACTTTGGTATAGTGCGCTATCTGTAAGAGCACCCGAGATATCACCAGAAATATATTGGATTTTTCTCTGACCCTGAGTGGCCGGCCCCATGAGACGGTGGTTTTGTCGGCCCCTGGTGGTCCGAGGTCGTTCCCATTGCACGGATTCATGCACCAGGGCCTCCTACAGATAATTCACTTTGGTTTATTGCGCTATCTCTAATAGCACCCGAGATATCACCAGATATATATCGGATTTTCCCCTGACCCTGAGTGTCCGGCCCAATGAGACGGTGGTTTTCTCGGCCCCTGGTGGTCCGAGGTCGCTCCTGCTGCACAGATTCATTCGCCAGGGCCACCAACAGATGATTCACTTTGATTTATGGCGCTATATCTAATAGCACTCGAGATATCACCAGATATATATTGGATTTTCGCCTGACCCTGAGCGTCCGGCCCCATGAGACGGTGGTTTTCTCGGCCCCTGGTGGTCCGAGGTCTTTCCCGCTGCACAGATTCATGCGCCAGGGCGTCCTGCAGATAATTCACTTTGGTTTATTGCGCTATCGCTAGTAGCACCCGAGATATCACCAGATATATATTGGATTTTCCCCTGACCCTGAGGGTCCGGCCCCATGAGACTGTGGTTTTCTCGGCCCCTGGTGGTCCGAGGTCGTTCCCGCTGCACAGATTCATGCGCCAGGGCCTCCTACAGATAATTCACTTTGGTATAGTGCGCTATCTGTAAGAGCACCCGAGATATCACCAGAAATATATTGGATTTTCCCCTGACCCTGAGTGTCCGGCCCCATGAGACTGTGGTTTTCTCGGCCCCTGGTGGTCCGAGGTCGTTCCCGCTGCACCGATTCATGCGCCAGTGCCTCCTGCAGATAATTCACTTTGATTTATTGCGCTATCTGTAATAGCACCCGAGATATCACCAGATATATATTGGATTTTTCCATGACCCTGACAGTCCGGCCCCATGAGACAGTGATTTTCTCGGCCCCTGGTGGTCCGAGGTCGTTCCCGCTGCACAGATTCATGCGCCAGGGTCTCCTACAGACAATGCACTTTGATTTCTTGCGCTATATCTAATAGCACCCGAGATATCACCAGATATATATTAGATTTTCCCCTGACCCTGAGTGTCCGGCCCCATGAGACGGTGATCTTCTTGGCCCCTGGTGGTCCGACGTTGATCCCGCTGCACAGATTCATGCGCCAGGGCCTCCTACAGACAATGCACTTTGATTTATTGCGCTATCTGTAATAGCACCCGAGATAACACCATATATATATTGGATTTTCCCCTGACCCTGAGTGTCCGGACCCATGAGACGGTGGTTTTCTCGACCCCTGGGGGTCCGAGGTCGTTCCCGCTGCACAGATTCATGCGCCAGGGTCTCCTACAGACAATGCACTTTGATTTCTTGCGCTATCTGTAATAGCACCCGAGATATCACTAGATATATATTTTATTTTCCCCTGACACTGAGTGTCGGGCCCCATGAGACGGTGGTTTTCTCGGCCCCTGGTGGTCCCTGGTCGTTCTCGCTGCACAGATTCATGCGCCAGGGCCTGCTGCAGATAATTCACTTTGGATTATTGCGCTATCTCTAATAGCACCCTAGATATCAACAGATAAATATTGAATTTTTCCTTGACCCTGAGTGTCCGGCCCCATGAGACTGTAGTTTTCTCGGCCCCTGGTGGTCCGAGGTCGATCCCGCAGCACAGGTTCATGCGCGAGGGTCTCCTACAGACAATGCACTTTGATTTATTGCGCTATCTGTAAGAGCACGCGAGATATCACCAGATATATATTGAATTTTCCCCGAACCTGAGGGTCCGGTCCCAAGTGTCGGTGGTTTTCTCGGCCCCTGGTGGTCCGAGGTCGTTCCCGCTGTACACATTCATGCGCCAGGGCCGCCTACAGACAATGCACTTTGATTTATTGCGCTATCTGTAATAGCACCCGAGATGTCACCAGATATATATGGGATTTTTCCCTGACCCTGACAGTCCGGCCCCATGAGACGGTGATTTTCTCGGCCCCTGGTGGTCCGAGGTCGATCCCGCTGCACAGATTCATGCGCCAGGGCCCCCTGCAGATAATTCACTTTGATTTATTGCGCTATCTCTAATGGCACCCAAGATGTCACCAGATATATATTGGATTTTTCCCTGACCCTGACAGTCCGGCCCCATGAGACGGTGATTTTCTCGGCCCCTGGTGGTCCGAGGTCGATCCCGCTGCACAGATTCATGCGCCAGGGCCTCCTGCAGACAATGCACTTTGGTTTATTGCGCTATCTCTAATAGCACCCGAGATATCACCAGATATATATTCTATTTTTCCCTGACCCTGAGTGTCCGGCCCCATGAGACGGTAGTTTTCTCAGCCCCTGGTGGTCCGAGGTCGTTCCCGCTGCACAGATTCATGCGCCAGGGCCTCCTGCAGACAATGCACTTTGATTTATTGCGCTTTCTCTAATAGCTCCCTTGATATCACCAGATATATATTGGATTTTTCTCTGACCCTGACAGTCCGGCCTCATGAGACGGTAGTTTTCTCGGCCCCTGGTGGTCCGAGGTCGATCCCGCTGCACAGATTCATGCGCCAGGGCCTCCTACAGACAATGCACTTTGATTTATTGCGCTATCTCTAATAGCACCCGAGATGTCACCAGATATATATTGGATTTTTCCCTGACCCTGACAGTCCGGCCCCATGAGACGGTGATTTTCTCGGCCCCTGGTGGACCGAGGTCGATCCCGCTGCACAGATTCATGCGCCAGGGCCCCCTGCAGATAATTCACTTTGATTTATTGCGCTATCTCTAATAGCACCCAAGATGTCACCAGATATATATTGGATTTTTCCCTGACCCTGACAGTCCGGCCCCATGAGACGGTGATTTTCTCGGCCCCTGGTGGTCCGAGGTCGTTCCCGCTGCACAGATTCATGCGCCAGGGCCTCCTACAGACAATGCACTTTGATGTATTGCGCTATCTCTAATAGCTCGCGAGATATCACCAGATATATATTGGATTTTTCCCTGACCCTGAGTGTCCGGCCCCATGAGACTGTAGTTTTCTCGGCCCCTGGTGGTCCGAGATCGTTCCCGCTGCACAGATTCATGCGCTAGGGCCTCCTGCAGACAATGCACTTTGATTTACTTCGCTATCTCTAATAGTACCCGAGATATCACCAGATATATATTGGATTTTTCCTTGACCCTGACAGTCCGGCCCCATGTGTCGATCGTTTTCTCGGTCCCTCGTGGTCCGAGGTCGATCCCGCTGCACAGATTCATGCGCCAGGGCCCCCTGCAGACAATTCACTTTGGTTTATTGCGCTATCTGTAATAGCACCCGAGATATCACTAGATATATGCTGGATTTTTACATGACCTTGGGTGACGGATTCCGAATATCTGTAATTTTCTCGGCCCCTGGTGGTCCGAGGTCGTTCCCGCTGCACAGATTCATGCGCCAGGGCCTCCTGCAGACAATGCACTTTGATTTATTGCGCTATCTCTAATAGCACCCGAGATATCACCAGATATATATTGGATTTTTCCCTGACCCCGAGTGTCCGGCCCCATGAGCCGGTGGTTGTCTCGGCCCCTGGTGGTCCGAGGTCGATCCCGCTGCACAGATTCATGCGCCAGGGCCCCCTGCAGATAATTCACTTTGATTTATTGCGCTATCTCTAATGGCACCCAAGATGTCACCAGATATATATTGGATTTTTCCCTGACCCTGACAGTCCGGCCCCATGAGACGGTGATTTTCTCGGCCCCTGGTGGTCCGAGGTCGATCCCGCTGCACAGATTCATGCGCCAGGGCCTCCTGCAGACAATGCACTTTGGTTTATTGCGCTATCTCTAATAGCACCCGAGATATCACCAGATATATATTCTATTTTTCCCTGACCCTGAGTGTCCGGCCCCATGAGACGGTAGTTTTCTCAGCCCCTGGTGGTCCGAGGTCGTTCCCGCTGCACAGATTCATGCGCCAGGGCCTCCTGCAGACAATGCACTTTGATTTATTGCGCTTTCTCTAATAGCTCCCTTGATATCACCAGATATATATTGGATTTTTCTCTGACCCTGACAGTCCGGCCTCATGAGACGGTAGTTTTCTCGGCCCCTGGTGGTCCGAGGTCGATCCCGCTGCACAGATTCATGCGCCAGGGCCTCCTACAGACAATGCACTTTGATTTATTGCGCTATCTCTAATAGCACCCGAGATGTCACCAGATATATATTGGATTTTTCCCTGACCCTGACAGTCCGGCCCCATGAGACGGTGATTTTCTCGGCCCCTGGTGGACCGAGGTCGATCCCGCTGCACAGATTCATGCGCCAGGGCCCCCTGCAGATAATTCACTTTGATTTATTGCGCTATCTCTAATAGCACCCAAGATGTCACCAGATATATATTGGATTTTTCCCTGACCCTGACAGTCCGGCCCCATGAGACGGTGATTTTCTCGGCCCCTGGTGGTCCGAGGTCGTTCCCGCTGCACAGATTCATGCGCCAGGGCCTCCTACAGACAATGCACTTTGATGTATTGCGCTATCTCTAATAGCTCGCGAGATATCACCAGATATATATTGGATTTTTCCCTGACCCTGAGTGTCCGGCCCCATGAGACTGTAGTTTTCTCGGCCCCTGGTGGTCCGAGATCGTTCCCGCTGCACAGATTCATGCGCTAGGGCCTCCTGCAGACAATGCACTTTGATTTACTTCGCTATCTCTAATAGTACCCGAGATATCACCAGATATATATTGGATTTTTCCTTGACCCTGACAGTCCGGCCCCATGTGTCGATCGTTTTCTCGGTCCCTCGTGGTCCGAGGTCGATCCCGCTGCACAGATTCATGCGCCAGGGCCCCCTGCAGACAATTCACTTTGGTTTATTGCGCTATCTGTAATAGCACCCGAGATATCACTAGATATATGCTGGATTTTTACATGACCTTGGGTGACGGATTCCGAATATCTGTAATTTTCTCGGCCCCTGGTGGTCCGAGGTCGTTCCCGCTGCACAGATTCATGCGCCAGGGCCTCCTGCAGACAATGCACTTTGATTTATTGCGCTATCTCTAATAGCACCCGAGATATCACCAGATATATATTGGATTTTTCCCTGACCCCGAGTGTCCGGCCCCATGAGCCGGTGGTTGTCTCGGCCCCTGGTGGTCCGAGGTCGTTCCCGCTGCACAGATGCATGCGCCAGGGCCACCAACAGATGATTCACTTTGATTTATGGCGCTATATCTAATAGCACCCGAGATATCACCAGATATATATTGGATTTTCGCCTGACCCTGAGCGTCCGTCCCCATGAGACGGTGGTTTTCTCGGGCCCTGGTGGTCCGAGATCGTTCCCGCGACACAGATTCATGCGCCAGGGCCTCCTACAGATAATGCACTTTGATTTATTGCGCTATCTGTAAGAGCACCCGAGATGTCACCAGATATATATTGGATTTTTCCTTGACCCGGACAGTCCGGCCCCATGAGACGGTGGTTTTCTCGGCCCCTGGTGGTCCGAGGTCGTTCCCGCTGCACAGATTCATGCGCAGTGGCCTCCTACGGACAATGCACTTTGATTTATTGCGCTATCTCTTATAGCACCCGAGATATCAGCAGATATATATTGGATTTTTCCCTGACCCTGAGTGTCCGGCCCCATGAGACGGTGGTTTTCTCGGCCCCTGGTGGTCCGAGGTCGTTTCCACTGCGCAGATTCATACGCCAGGGCGTTCTGCAGATAATGCACTTTGATTTATGGCGCTATATCTAATAGCTCCCGAGATATCACCAGGTATATATTGGATTTTCCCCTGACCATGAGTGTCCGGCCCCATGAGACTGTGGTTTTCTCGGTCCCTGGTGGTCCGAGGTCGTTTCCACTGCGCAGATTCATACGCCAGGGCGTTCTGCAGATAATGCACATTGATTTATTGCGCTATCTGTAACAGCACCCGAGATATCACCAGATATATTTTGGATTTTTCCCTGACCCTGAGTGTCCGGCCCCATGAGACGGTGGTTTTCTCGGCCCCTGGTGGTCCGAGGTCGTTCCCGCTGCACAGATTCATGCGCCAGGGCCTCCTGCAGATAATTCACTTTGGATTATTGCGCTATCTCCAATAGCACCCGAGATATGAGCAGATATATATTGGATTTTTCCCTGACCCTGAGTGTCCGGCCCCATGAGACGGTGGTTTTCTCGGCCCCTGGTGGTCCGAGGTCGTTCCCGCTGCCCAGATTCATGCGCAAGGGCCTCCTACGGACAATGCACTTTGATTTATGGCGCTATATCTAATAGCACCCGAGATATCACCAGATATATATTGGATTTTTCCCTGACCCTGAGTGACCGGCCCCATGAGACGGTGGTTTTCTCGGCCCCTGGTGGTCCGAGGTCGTTCCCGCTGCCCAGATTTATGCGCAGGGGACTCCTACGGACAATGCACTTTGATTTATTGCGCTATCTCTAATAGCACCCGAGATATCACCAGATATATATTGGATTTTTCCCTGACCCTGAGTGTCCGGCCCCATGAGACGGTGGTTTTCTCGGCCCCTGGTGGTCCGAGGTCGTTCCCGCTGCACAGATTCATGCGCAGTGGCCTCCTACGGACAATGCACTTTGATTTATTGCGCTATCTCTTATAGCACCCGAGATATCAGCAGATATATATTGGATTTTTCCCTGACCCTGAGTGTCCGGCCCCATGAGACGGTGGTTTTCTCGGCCCCTGGTGGTCCGAGGTCGTTCCCGCTGCCCATATTTATGCGCGGGGGCCTCCTACGGACAATGCACTTTGATTTGTTGCGCTATCTGTAATAGCACCCGAGATATCACCAGATATATATTGGATTTTTCCCTGACCCTGAGTGTCCGGCCCCATGAGACGGTGGTTTTCTCGGCCCCTGGTGGTCCGAGGTCGTTCCCGCTGCACAGATTCATGCGCCAGGGCCTCCTGCAGATAATTCACTTTGGTTTATTGCGCTATCTCCAATAGCACCCGAGATATCACCAGATATATATTGGATTTTTCCCTGACCCTGAGTGTCCGGCCCCATGAGACGGTGGTTTTCTCGGCCCCTGGTGGTCCGAGGTCGTTCCCGCTGCACAGATTCATGCGCCAGGGCCTCCTGCAGATAATTCACTTTGGTTTATTGCGCTATCTCTTATAGCACCCGAGATATCAGCAGATATATATTGGATTTTTCCCTGACCCTGAGTGTCCGGCCCCATGAGACGGTGTTTTTCTCGGCCCCTGGTGGTCCGAGGTCGTTCCCGCTGCCCAGATTTATGCGCAGGGGCCTCCTACGGACAATGCACTTTGATTTATTGCGCTATCTCTAATAGCACCCGTGATATCACCAGATTTATATTGGATTTTCCCCTGACCCTGAGTGCCCGGCCTCATGAGACTCTGGTTTTTTCGGCCCCTGGTGGTCCGAGGTCGTTCCCGCTGCACAGATTCATGCGCCAGGGCCTCCTGCAGATAATTCACTTTGGTTTATTGCACTATCTCTAATAGCACCCGAGATATCACCAGATTTATATTGGATTTTCCCCTGACCCTGAGTGTCCGGCCCCTTGAGACTGTGGTTTTCTCGGCCCCTGGTGGTCCGAGGTCGTACCCACTGCGCAGATTCATGCGCCAGAGCGTTCTGCAGATAATGCACTTTGATTTATTGCGCTATCTGTAATAGCACCCAAGATATCACCAGATATATATTGGATTTTTCCCTGACCCTGAGTGTCCGGTCCCATGGGACGGTGGTTTTCTCGGCCCCTGGTGGTCCGAGGTTGTTCCCGCTGCACAGATTCATGCACCAGGGCCTCCTGCAGATAATTCACTTTGGTTTATGGCGCTATATCTAATAGCACCCGAGATATCACCAGGTTTATATTGGATTTTCCCCTGACCATGAGTGTCCGGCCCCATGAGACTGTGGTTTTCTCGGCCCCTGGTGGTCCGAGGTCGTTCCCGCTGCACAGATTCATGCGCCGGGGCCTCCTGCAGATAATTCACTTTGGTTTATTGCGCTATCTCTAATAGCACCCGAGATATCACCAGATATATAATGGATTTTTCCCTGACCCTGAGTGTCCGGCCCCATGAGACGGTGGTTTTCTCGGCCCCTGGTGGACCGAGGTCGTTCCCGCTGCCCAGATTTATGCGCAGGGGCCTCTTACGGACAATGCACTTTGATTTATTGCGCTATCTCTAATAGCACCCGAGATATCACCAGATATATATTGGATTTTTCCCTGACCCTGAGCGTCCGGCCCCATGAGACTGTGGTTTTCTCCTCCCCTGGTGGTCCGAGGTCGTTCCCGCTGCCCAGATTCATGCGCCAGGGCCTCCTACAGGCAATGCACTTTGATTTATTTCGCTATTTGTAATAGCACCCGAGATATCACCAGATATATATTGGATTTTTCCCTGACCCTGAGTGTCTGGCCCCATGAGACGGTGGTTTTCTCGGCCCCTGGTGGTCCGAGGTCGTTCCCGCTGCCCAGATTCATGCGCAAGGGCCTCCTACGGACAATGCACTTTGATTTATGGCGCTATATCTAATAGCACCCGAGATATCACCAGGTATATATTGGATTTTCCCCTGACCATGAGTGTCCGGCCCCATGAGACTGTGGTTTTCTCGGTCCCTGGTGGTCCGAGGTCGTTTCCACTGCGCAGATTCATACGCCAGGGCGTTCTGCAGATAATGCACATTGATTTATTGCGCTATCTGTAACAGCACCCGAGATATCACCAGATATATTTTGGATTTTTCCCTGACCCTGAGTGTCCGGCCCCATGAGACGGTGGTTTTCTCGGCCCCTGGTGGTCCGAGGTCGTTCCCGCTGCACAGATTCATGCGCCAGGGCCTCCTGCAGATAATTCACTTTGGATTATTGCGCTATCTCCAATAGCACCCGAGATATCAGCAGATATATATTGGATTTTTCCCTGACCCTGAGTGTCCGGCCCCATGAGACGGTGGTTTTCTCGGCCCCTGGTGGTCCGAGGTCGTTCCCGCTGCCCAGATTTATGCGCAGGGGACTCCTACGGACAATGCACTTTGATTTATTGCGCTATCTCTAATAGCACCCGAGATATCACCAGATATATATTGGATTTTTCCCTGACCCTGAGTGTCCGGCCCCATGAGACGGTGGTTTTCTCGGCCCCTGGTGGTCCGAGGTCGTTCCCGCTGCCCAGATTTATGCGCAGGGACCTCCTACGGACAATGCACTTTGATTTATTTCGCTATCTGTAATAGCACCCGAGATATCACCAGAAATATATTGGATTCTTCCCTGACCCTGAGCGTCCGGCCCCATGAGACGGTGGTTTTCTCGGCCCCTGGTGGTCCGAGGTCGTTCCCGCTGCACATATTCATGCGCCAGGGCCTCCTGCAGATAATTAACTTTGGTTTATTGCGCTATCTCTAATAGCACCCGAGATATCACCAGATATATATTGGATTTTTCCCTGATCCTGAGTGTCCGTCCCCATGAGACGGTGGTTTTCTCGGCTCCTGGTGGTCCGAGGTCTTTCCCGCTGCACAGATTCATGCGCAGGGGCCTCCTACGGACAATGCACTTTGATTTATTGCGCTATCTGTAATAGCACCCGAGATATCACCAGATATATATTGGATTTATCCCTGACCCTGAGTGTCCGGCCCCATGAGACGGTGGTTTTCTCGGCCCCTGGTGGTCCGAGGTCGTTCCCGCTGCACAGATTCATGCGCCAGGGCCTCCTGCAGATAATTCACTTTGGTTTGTTGCGCTATCTCTAATAGCAACCGAGATATCACCAGATATAAATTGGATTTTTCCCTGACCCTGAGTGTCCGGCCCCATGAGACGGTGGTTTTCTCGGCCCCTGGTGGACCGAGGTCGTTCCCGCTGCCCAGATTTATGCGCAGGGGCCTCTTACGGACAATGCACTTTGATTTATTGCGCTATCTCTAATAGCACCCGAGATATCACCAGATATATATTGGATTTTTCCCTGACCCTGAGCGTCCGGCCCCATGAGACTGTGGTTTTCTCCTCCCCTGGTGGTCCGAGGTCGTTCCCGCTGCCCAGATTCATGCGCCAGGGCCTCCTACAGGCAATGCACTTTGATTTATTTCGCTATTTGTAATAGCACCCGAGATATCACCAGATATATATTGGATTTTTCCCTGACCCTGAGTGTCTGGCCCCATGAGACGGTGGTTTTCTCGGCCCCTGGTGGTCCGAGGTCGTTCCCGCTGCCCAGATTCATGCGCAAGGGCCTCCTACGGACAATGCACTTTGATTTATGGCGCTATATCTAATAGCACCCGAGATATCACCAGGTATATATTGGATTTTCCCCTGACCATGAGTGTCCGGCCCCATGAGACTGTGGTTTTCTCGGTCCCTGGTGGTCCGAGGTCGTTTCCACTGCGCAGATTCATACGCCAGGGCGTTCTGCAGATAATGCACATTGATTTATTGCGCTATCTGTAACAGCACCCGAGATATCACCAGATATATTTTGGATTTTTCCCTGACCCTGAGTGTCCGGCCCCATGAGACGGTGGTTTTCTCGGCCCCTGGTGGTCCGAGGTCGTTCCCGCTGCACAGATTCATGCGCCAGGGCCTCCTGCAGATAATTCACTTTGGATTATTGCGCTATCTCCAATAGCACCCGAGATATCAGCAGATATATATTGGATTTTTCCCTGACCCTGAGTGTCCGGCCCCATGAGACGGTGGTTTTCTCGGCCCCTGGTGGTCCGAGGTCGTTCCCGCTGCCCAGATTTATGCGCAGGGGACTCCTACGGACAATGCACTTTGATTTATTGCGCTATCTCTAATAGCACCCGAGATATCACCAGATATATATTGGATTTTTCCCTGACCCTGAGTGTCCGGCCCCATGAGACGGTGGTTTTCTCGGCCCCTGGTGGTCCGAGGTCGTTCCCGCTGCCCAGATTTATGCGCAGGGACCTCCTACGGACAATGCACTTTGATTTATTTCGCTATCTGTAATAGCACCCGAGATATCACCAGAAATATATTGGATTCTTCCCTGACCCTGAGCGTCCGGCCCCATGAGACGGTGGTTTTCTCGGCCCCTGGTGGTCCGAGGTCGTTCCCGCTGCACATATTCATGCGCCAGGGCCTCCTGCAGATAATTAACTTTGGTTTATTGCGCTATCTCTAATAGCACCCGAGATATCACCAGATATATATTGGATTTTTCCCTGATCCTGAGTGTCCGGCCCCATGAGACGGTGGTTTTCTCGGCTCCTGGTGGTCCGAGGTCTTTCCCGCTGCACAGATTCATGCGCAGGGGCCTCCTACGGACAATGCACTTTGATTTATTGCGCTATCTGTAATAGCACCCGAGATATCACCAGATATATATTGGATTTATCCCTGACCCTGAGTGTCCGGCCCCATGAGACGGTGGTTTTCTCGGCCCCTGGTGGTCCGAGGTCGTTCCCGCTGCACAGATTCATGCGCCAGGGCCTCCTGCAGATAATTCACTTTGGTTTGTTGCGCTATCTCTAATAGCAACCGAGATATCACCAGATATAAATTGGATTTTTCCCTGACCCTGACTGTGTCCGGCCCCATGAGACGGTGGTTTTCTCGGCCCCTGGTGGTCCGAGGTCGTTCCCGCTGCCCAGATTTATGCGCAGGGACCTCCTACGGACAATGCACTTTGATTTATTTCGCTATCTGTAATAGCACCCGAGATATCACCAGATATATATTGGATTTTCGCCTGACCCTGAGCGTCCGTCCCCATGAGACGGTGGTTTTCTCGGGCCCTGGTGGTCCGAGATCGTTCCCGCGACACAGATTCATGCGCCAGGGCCTCCTACAGATAATGCACTTTGATTTATTGCGCTATCTGTAAGAGCACCCGAGATGTCACCAGATATATATTGGATTTTTCCTTGACCCGGACAGTCCGGCCCCATGTGTTTATGGTTTTCTCGGTCCCTCGTGGTCCGAGCTCGATCCCGCTGAACAGATTCATACGCCAGGGCTTCCTGCAGACAATTCACTTTGGTTTATTGCGCTATCTGTAATAGCATCCGAGATATCACCAAATATATGCTGGATTTTTACATGTCCTTGGGTGACGGATTCCGAATATCTGTAATTTTCTCGGCCCCTGGTGGTCTGAGGTCGTTCCTGCTGCACAGATTCATTCGCCAGTGCCTCCTACAGACAATGCACTTTGATTTATTGCGCTATCTCTAATAGCACCCGAGATATCATCAGATACATCCTGGATTTTTACATGACCTTGGGTGTCCGGCACCATGTTTCGGTGGTTTTCTCGGCCCCTGGTGGTCCGAGGTCGCTCCCGCTGCACAGGTTCATGCGCCAGGGACTCCCGCAGACAATGCACTTCGATTTATGGCGCTATATCTAATAGCACCCGAGATATCACCAGATATATATTGGATTTTCCCCTGATCCTGAGTGTCCGGCCATATGAGACGTTGGTTTTCTAGGCCCCTGGTGGTCCGAGTTCATTCCCGCTGCACAGATTCATGCGCCAGTGCCTCCTGCAGATAATTCACTTTGATTTATTGCGCTATCTGTAATAGTACCCGAGATATCACCAGATATATATTGGATTTTGCCCTGACCCTGAGAGTCCGGCCCCATGAGACGGTGGTTTTCTCGGCCCCTGGTCATCTGAGGTCGTTCCCGCTTGACAGATGCATGCGACAGGGCCTCCTACGGACAATGCACTTTGATTTATTGCGCTATCTGTTATAGCACCCGAGATATCACCAGATATATATTGGATTTTTCCCTGTCCCTGAGTGTCCGGCCATATGAGACGGTGGTTTTCTAGGCCCCTGGTGGTCCGAGTTCATTCCCGCTGCACCGATTCATGCGCCAGTGCCTCCTGCAGATAATTCAATTTGATTTATTGCGCTATCTGTAATAGCACCCGAGATATCACCAGATATATATTGGATTTTTCCCTGACCCTGAGTGTCTGGCCCCATGAGACGGTGGTTTTCACGGCCCCTGGTGGTCCGAGGTCGTTCCCGCTGCCCAGATTCATGCGCAAGGGCCTCCTACGGACAATGCACTTTGATTTATGGCGCTATATCTAATAGCACCCGAGATATCACCAGATATATATTGGATTTTTCCCTGACCCTGAGTGACCGGCCCCATGAGACGGTGGTTTTCTCGGCCCCTGGTGGTCCGAGGTCGTTCCCGCTGCCCAGATTTATGCGCAGGGGACTCCTACGGACAATGCACTTTGATTTATTGCGCTATCTCTAATAGCACCCGAGATATCACCAGATATATATTGGATTTTTCCCTGACCCTGAGTGTCCGGCCCCATGAGACGGTGGTTTTCTCGGCCCCTGGTGGTCCGAGGTCGTTCCCGCTGCACAGATTCATGCGCAGTGGCCTCCTACGGACAATGCACTTTGATTTAATGCGCTATCTCTTATAGCACCCGAGATATCAGCAGATATATATTGGATTTTTCCCTGACCCTGAGTGTCCGGCCCCATGAGACGGTGGTTTTCTCGGCCCCTGGTGGTCCGAGGTCGTTCCCGCTGCACAGATTCATGCGCCAGGGCCTCCTGCAGATAATTCACTTTGGATTATTGCGCTATCTCCAATAGCACCCGAGATATCAGCAGATATATATTGGATTTTCCCCTGACCATGAGTGTCCGGCCCCATGAGACGGTGGTTTTCTCGGTCCCTGGTGGTCCGAGGTCGTTTCCACTGCGCAGATTCATACGCCAGGGCGTTCTGCAGATAATGCACATTGATTTATTGCGCTATCTGTAACAGCACCCGAGATATCACCAGATATATTTTGGATTTTTCCCTGACCCTGAGTGTCCGGCCCCATGAGACGGTGGTTTTCTCGGCCCCTGGTGGTCCGAGGTCGTTCCCGCTGCACAGATTCATGCGCCAGGGCCTCCTGCAGATAATTCACTTTGGATTATTGCGCTATCTCCAATAGCACCCGAGATATCAGCAGATATATATTGGATTTTTCCCTGACCCTGAGTGTCCGGCCCCATGAGACGGTGGTTTTCTCGGCCCCTGGTGGTCCGAGGTCGTTCCCGCTGCCCAGATTCATGCGCAAGGGCCTCCTACGGACAATGCACTTTGATTTATGGCGCTATATCTAATAGCACCCGAGATATCACCAGATATATATTGGATTTTTCCCTGACCCTGAGTGACCGGCCCCATGAGACGGTGGTTTTCTCGGCCCCTGGTGGTCCGAGGTCGTTCCCGCTGCCCAGATTTATGCGCAGGGGACTCCTACGGACAATGCACTTTGATTTATTGCGCTATCTCTAATAGCACCCGAGATATCACCAGATATATATTGGATTTTTCCCTGACCCTGAGTGTCCGGCCCCATGAGACGGTGGTTTTCTCGGCCCCTGGTGGTCCGAGGTCGTTCCCGCTGCACAGATTCATGCGCAGTGGCCTCCTACGGACAATGCACTTTGATTTATTGCGCTATCTCTTATAGCACCCGAGATATCAGCAGATATATATTGGATTTTTCCCTGACCCTGAGTGTCCGGCCCCATGAGACGGTGGTTTTCTCGGCCCCTGGTGGTCCGAGGTCGTTCCCGCTGCCCAGATTTATGCGCGGGGGCCTCCTACGGACAATGCACTTTGATTTGTTGCGCTATCTGTAATAGCACCCGAGATATCACCAGATATATATTGGATTTTTCCCTGACCCTGAGTGTCCGGCCCCATGAGACGGTGGTTTTCTCGGCCCCTGGTGGTCCGAGGTCGTTCCCGCTGCACAGATTCATGCGCCAGGGCCTCCTGCAGATAATTCACTTTGGTTTATTGCGCTATCTCCAATAGCACCCGAGATATCACCAGATATATATTGGATTTTTCCCTGACCCTGAGTGTCCGGCCCCATGAGACGGTGGTTTTCTCGGCCCCTGGTGGTCCGAGGTCGTTCCCGCTGCACAGATTCATGCGCCAGGGCCTCCTGCAGATAATTCACTTTGGTTTATTGCGCTATCTCTTATAGCACCCGAGATATCAGCAGATATATATTGGATTTTTCCCTGACCCTGAGTGTCCGGCCCCATGAGACGGTGTTTTTCTCGGCCCCTGGTGGTCCGAGGTCGTTCCCGCTGCCCAGATTTATGCGCAGGGGCCTCCTACGGACAATGCACTTTGATTTATTGCGCTATCTCTAATAGCACCCGTGATATCACCAGATTTATATTGGATTTTCCCCTGACCCTGAGTGCCCGGCCTCATGAGACTCTGGTTTTTTCGGCCCCTGGTGGTCCGAGGTCGTTCCCGCTGCACAGATTCATGCGCCAGGGCCTCCTGCAGATAATTCACTTTGGTTTATTGCACTATCTCTAATAGCACCCGAGATATCACCAGATTTATATTGGATTTTCCCCTGACCCTGAGTGTCCGGCCCCATGAGACTGTGGTTTTCTCGGCCCCTGGTGGTCCGAGGTCGTACCCACTGCGCAGATTCATGCGCCAGAGCGTTCTGCAGATAATGCACTTTGATTTATTGCGCTATCTGTAATAGCACCCAAGATATCACCAGATATATATTGGATTTTTTCCTGACCCTGAGTGTCCGGTCCCATGGGACGGTGGTTTTCTCGGCCCCTGGTGGTCCGAGGTTGTTCCCGCTGCACAGATTCATGCACCAGGGCCTCCTGCAGATAATTCACTTTGGTTTATGGCGCTATATCTAATAGCACCCGAGATATCACCAGGTTTATATTGGATTTTCCCCTGACCATGAGTGTCCGGCCCCATGAGACTGTGGTTTTCTCGGCCCCTGGTGGTCCGAGGTCGTTCCCGCTGCACAGATTCATGCGCCGGGGCCTCCTGCAGATAATTCACTTTGGTTTATTGCGCTATCTCTAATAGCACCCGAGATATCACCAGATATATAATGGATTTTTCCCTGACCCTGAGTGTCCGGCCCCATGAGACGGTGGTTTTCTCGGCCCCTGGTGGACCGAGGTCGTTCCCGCTGCCCAGATTTATGCGCAGGGGCCTCTTACGGACAATGCACTTTGATTTATTGCGCTATCTCTAATAGCACCCGAGATATCACCAGATATATATTGGATTTTTCCCTGACCCTGAGCGTCCGGCCCCATGAGACTGTGGTTTTCTCCTCCCCTGGTGGTCCGAGGTCGTTCCCGCTGCCCAGATTCATGCGCCAGGGCCTCCTACAGGCAATGCACTTTGATTTATTTCGCTATTTGTAATAGCACCCGAGATATCACCAGATATATATTGGATTTTTCCCTGACCCTGAGTGTCTGGCCCCATGAGACGGTGGTTTTCTCGGCCCCTGGTGGTCCGAGGTCGTTCCCGCTGCCCAGATTCATGCGCAAGGGCCTCCTACGGACAATGCACTTTGATTTATGGCGCTATATCTAATAGCACCCGAGATATCACCAGGTATATTTTGGATTTTCCCCTGACCATGAGTGTCCGGCCCCATGAGACTGTGGTTTTCTCGGTCCCTGGTGGTCCGAGGTCGTTTCCACTGCGCAGATTCATACGCCAGGGCGTTCTGCAGATAATGCACATTGATTTATTGCGCTATCTGTAACAGCACCCGAGATATCACCAGATATATTTTGGATTTTTCCCTGACCCTGAGTGTCCGGCCCCATGAGACGGTGGTTTTCTCGGCCCCTGGTGGTCCGAGGTCGTTCCCGCTGCACAGATTCATGCGCCAGGGCCTCCTGCAGATAATTCACTTTGGATTATTGCGCTATCTCCAATAGCACCCGAGATATCAGCAGATATATATTGGATTTTTCCCTGACCCTGAGTGTCCGGCCCCATGAGACGGTGGTTTTCTCGGCCCCTGGTGGTCCGAGGTCGTTCCCGCTGCCCAGATTTATGCGCAGGGGACTCCTACGGACAATGCACTTTGATTTATTGCGCTATCTCTAATAGCACCCGAGATATCACCAGATATATATTGGATTTTTCCCTGACCCTGAGTGTCCGGCCCCATGAGCCGGTGGTTTTCTCGGCCCCTGGTGGTCCGAGGTCGTTCCCGCTGCACAGATTCATGCGCCAGGGCCTCCTACAGACAATGCACTTTGATTTATTGCGCTATCTCTAATAGCACCCGAGATATCACCAGATATATATTGGATTTATCCCTGACCCTGAGTGTCCGGCCCCATGAGACGGTGGTTTTCTCGGCCCCTGGTGGTCCGAGGTTGTTCCCGCTGCACAGATTCATGCGCCAGGGCCTCCTGCAGATAATTCACTTTGGTTTATTGCGCTATCTCTAATAGCACCCGAGATATCACCAGATATATATTGGATTTTTCCCTGACCCTGAGTGTCCGGCCCCATGAGACGGTGGTTTTCTCGGCCCCTGGTGGTCCGAGGTCGTTCCCGCTGCCCAGATTTATGCGCAGGGACCTCCTACGGACAATGCACTTTGATTTATTTCGCTATCTGTAATAGCACCCGAGATATCACCAGAAATATATTGGATTCTTCCCTGACCCTGAGCGTCCGGCCCCATGAGACGGTGGTTTTCTCGGCCCCTGGTGGTCCGAGGTCGTTCCCGCTGCACATATTCATGCGCCAGGGCCTCCTGCAGATAATTAACTTTGGTTTATTGCGCTATCTCTAATAGCACCCGAGATATCACCAGATATATATTGGATTTTTCCCTGATCCTGAGTGTCCGGCCCCATGAGACGGTGGTTTTCTCGGCTCCTGGTGGTCCGAGGTCTTTCCCGCTGCACAGATTCATGCGCAGGGGCCTCCTACGGACAATGCACTTTGATTTATTGCGCTATCTGTAATAGCACCCGAGATATCACCAGATATATATTGGATTTATCACTGACCCTGAGTGTCCGGCCCCATGAGACGGTGGTTTTCTCGGCCCCTGGTGGTCCGAGGTCGTTCCCGCTGCACAGATTCATGCGCCAGGGCCTCCTGCAGATAATTCACTTTGGTTTGTTGCGCTATCTCTAATAGCAACCGAGATATCACCAGATATAAATTGGATTTTTCCCTGACCCTGACTGTGTCCGGCCCCATGAGACGGTGGTTTTCTCGGCCCCTGGTGGTCCGAGGTCGTTCCCGCTGCCCAGATTTATGCGCAGGGACCTCCTACGGACAATGCACTTTGATTTATTTCGCTATCTGTAATAGCACCCGAGATATCACCAGATATATATTGGATTTTCGCCTGACCCTGAGCGTCCGTCCCCATGAGACGGTGGTTTTCTCGGGCCCTGGTGGTCCGAGATCGTTCCCGCGACACAGATTCATGCGCCAGGGCCTCCTACAGATAATGCACTTTGATTTATTGCGCTATCTGTAAGAGCACCCGAGATGTCACCAGATATATATTGGATTTTTCCTTGACCCGGACAGTCCGGCCCCATGTGTTTATGGTTTTCTCGGTCCCTCGTGGTCCGAGCTCGATCCCGCTGAACAGATTCATACGCCAGGGCTTCCTACAGACAATTCACTTTGGTTTATTGCGCTATCTGTAATAGCATCCGAGATATCACCAAATATATGCTGGATTTTTACATGTCCTTGGGTGACGGATTCCGAATATCTGTAATTTTCTCGGCCCCTGGTGGTCTGAGGTCGTTCCTGCTGCACAGATTCATTCGCCAGTGCCTCCTACAGACAATGCACTTTGATTTATTGCGCTATCTCTAATAGCACCCGAGATATCATCAGATACATCCTGGATTTTTACATGACCTTGGGTGTCCGGCACCATGTTTCGGTGGTTTTCTCGGCCCCTGGTGGTCCGAGGTCGCTCCCGCTGCACAGGTTCATGCGCCAGGGACTCCCGCAGACAATGCACTTCGATTTATGGCGCTATATCTAATAGCACCCGAGATATCACCAGATATATATTGGATTTTCCCCTGATCCTGAGTGTCCGGCCATATGAGACGTTGGTTTTCTAGGCCCCTGGTGGTCCGAGTTCATTCCCGCTGCACAGATTCATGCGCCAGTGCCTCCTGCAGATAATTCACTTTGATTTATTGCGCTATCTGTAATAGTACCCGAGATATCACCAGATATATATTGGATTTTGCCCTGACCCTGAGAGTCCGGCCCCATGAGACGGTGGTTTTCTCGGCCCCTGGTCATCTGAGGTCGTTCCCGCTTGACAGATGCATGCGACAGGGCCTCCTACGGACAATGCACTTTGATTTATTGCGCTATCTGTTATAGCACCCGAGATATCACCAGATATATATTGGATTTTTCCCTGTCCCTGAGTGTCCGGCCATATGAGACGGTGGTTTTCTAGGCCCCTGGTGGTCCGAGTTCATTCCCGCTGCACCGATTCATGCGCCAGTGCCTACTGCAGATAATTCAATTTGATTTATTGCGCTATCTGTAATAGCACCCGAGATATCACCAGATATATATTGGATTTTTCCCTGACCCTGAGTGTCTGGCCCCATGAGACGGTGGTTTTCTCGGCCCCTGGTGGTCCGAGGTCGTTCCCGCTGCCCAGATTCATGCGCAAGGGCCTCCTACGGACAATGCACTTTGATTTATGGCGCTATATCTAATAGCACCCGAGATATCACCAGATATATATTGGATTTTTCCCTGACCCTGAGTGACCGGCCCCATGAGACGGTGGTTTTCTCGGCCCCTGGTGGTCCGAGGTCGTTCCCGCTGCCCAGATTTATGCGCAGGGGACTCCTACGGACAATGCACTTTGATTTATTGCGCTATCTCTAATAGCACCCGAGATATCACCAGATATATATTGGATTTTTCCCTGACCCTGAGTGTCCGGCCCCATGAGACGGTGGTTTTCTCGGCCCCTGGTGGTCCGAGGTCGTTCCCGCTGCACAGATTCATGCGCAGTGGCCTCCTACGGACAATGCACTTTGATTTATTGCGCTATCTCTTATAGCACCCGAGATATCAGCAGATATATATTGGATTTTTCCCTGACCCTGAGTGTCCGGCCCCATGAGACGGTGGTTTTCTCGGCCCCTGGTGGTCCGAGGTCGTTTCCACTGCGCAGATTCATACGCCAGGGCGTTCTGCAGATAATGCACTTTGATTTATGGCGCTATATCTAATAGCACCCGAGATATCACCAGGTATATATTGGATTTTCCCCTGACCATGAGTGTCCGGCCCCATGAGACTGTGGTTTTCTCGGTCCCTGGTGGTCCGAGGTCGTTTCCACTGCGCAGATTCATACGCCAGGGCGTTCTGCAGATAATGCACATTGATTTATTGCGCTATCTGTAACAGCACCCGAGATATCACCAGATATATTTTGGATTTTTCCCTGACCCTGAGTGTCCGGCCCCATGAGACGGTGGTTTTCTCGGCCCCTGGTGGTCCGAGGTCGTTCCCGCTGCACAGATTCATGCGCCAGGGCCTCCTGCAGATAATTCACTTTGGATTATTGCGCTATCTCCAATAGCACCCGAGATATCACCAGATATATATTGGATTTTTCCCTGACCCTGAGTGTCCGGCCCCATGAGACGGTGGTTTTCTCGGCCCCTGGTGGTCCGAGGTCGTTCCCGCTGCCCAGATTCATGCGCAAGGGCCTCCTACGGACAATGCACTTTGATTTATGGCGCTATATCTAATAGCACCCGAGATATCACCAGATATATATTGGATTTTTCCCTGACCCTGAGTGACCGGCCCCATGAGACGGTGGTTTTCTCGGCCCCTGGTGGTCCGAGGTCGTTCCCGCTGCCCAGATTTATGCGCAGGGGACTCCTACGGACAATGCACTTTGATTTATTGCGCTATCTCTAATAGCACCCGAGATATCACCAGATATATATTGGATTTTTCCCTGACCCTGAGTGTCCGGCCCCATGAGACGGTGGTTTTCTCGGCCCCTGGTGGTCCGAGGTCGTTCCCGCTGCACAGATTCATGCGCAGTGGCCTCCTACGGACAATGCACTTTGATTTATTGCGCTATCTCTTATAGCACCCGAGATATCAGCAGATATATATTGGATTTTTCCCTGACCCTGAGTGTCCGGCCCCATGAGACGGTGGTTTTCTCGGCCCCTGGTGGTCCGAGGTCGTTCCCGCTGCCCAGATTTATGCGCGGGGGCCTCCTACGGACAATGCACTTTGATTTGTTGCGCTATCTGTAATAGCACCCGAGATATCACCAGATATATATTGGATTTTTCCCTGACCCTGAGTGTCCGGCCCCATGAGACGGTGGTTTTCTCGGCCCCTGGTGGTCCGAGGTCGTTCCCGCTGCACAGATTCATGCGCCAGGGCCTCCTGCAGATAATTCACTTTGGTTTATTGCGCTATCTCCAATAGCACCCGAGATATCACCAGATATATATTGGATTTTTCCCTGACCCTGAGTGTCCGGCCCCATGAGACGGTGGTTTTCTCGGCCCCTGGTGGTCCGAGGTCGTTCCCGCTGCACAGATTCATGCGCCAGGGCCTCCTGCAGATAATTCACTTTGGTTTATTGCGCTATCTCTTATAGCACCCGAGATATCAGCAGATATATATTGGATTTTTCCCTGACCCTGAGTGTCCGGCCCCATGAGACGGTGTTTTTCTCGGCCCCTGGTGGTCCGAGGTCGTTCCCGCTGCCCAGATTTATGCGCAGGGGCCTCCTACGGACAATGCACTTTGATTTATTGCGCTATCTCTAATAGCACCCGTGATATCACCAGATTTATATTGGATTTTCCCCTGACCCTGAGTGCCCGGCCTCATGAGACTCTGGTTTTTTCGGCCCCTGGTGGTCCGAGGTCGTTCCCGCTGCACAGATTCATGCGCCAGGGCCTCCTGCAGATAATTCACTTTGGTTTATTGCACTATCTCTAATAGCACCCGAGATATCACCAGATTTATATTGGATTTTCCCCTGACCCTGAGTGTCCGGCCCCATGAGACTGTGGTTTTCTCGGCCCCTGGTGGTCCGAGGTCGTACCCACTGCGCAGATTCATGCGCCAGAGCGTTCTGCAGATAATGCACTTTGATTTATTGCGCTATCTGTAATAGCACCCAAGATATCACCAGATATATATTGGATTTTTCCCTGACCCTGAGTGTCCGGTCCCATGGGACGGTGGTTTTCTCGGCCCCTGGTGGTCCGAGGTTGTTCCCGCTGCACAGATTCATGCACCAGGGCCTCCTGCAGATAATTCACTTTGGTTTATGGCGCTATATCTAATAGCACCCGAGATATCACCAGGTTTATATTGGATTTTCCCCTGACCATGAGTGTCCGGCCCCATGAGACTGTGGTTTTCTCGGCCCCTGGTGGTCCGAGGTCGTTCCCGCTGCACAGATTCATGCGCCGGGGCCTCCTGCAGATAATTCACTTTGGTTTATTGCGCTATCTCTAATAGCACCCGAGATATCACCAGATATATAATGGATTTTTCCCTGACCCTCAGTGTCCGGCCCCATGAGACGGTGGTTTTCTCGGCCCCTGGTGGACCGAGGTCGTTCCCGCTGCCCAGATTTATGCGCAGGGGCCTCTTACGGACAATGCACTTTGATTTATTGCGCTATCTCTAATAGCACCCGAGATATCACCAGATATATATTGGATTTTTCCCTGACCCTGAGCGTCCGGCCCCATGAGACTGTGGTTTTCTCCTCCCCTGGTGGTCCGAGGTCGTTCCCGCTGCCCAGATTCATGCGCCAGGGCCTCCTACAGGCAATGCACTTTGATTTATTTCGCTATTTGTAATAGCACCCGAGATATCACCAGATATATATTGGATTTTTCCCTGACCCTGAGTGTCTGGCCCCATGAGACGGTGGTTTTCTCGGCCCCTGGTGGTCCGAGGTCGTTCCCGCTGCCCAGATTCATGCGCAAGGGCCTCCTACGGACAATGCACTTTGATTTATGGCGCTATATCTAATAGCACCCGAGATATCACCAGGTATATATTGGATTTTCCCCTGACCATGAGTGTCCGGCCCCATGAGACTGTGGTTTTCTCGGTCCCTGGTGGTCCGAGGTCGTTTCCACTGCGCAGATTCATACGCCAGGGCGTTCTGCAGATAATGCACATTGATTTATTGCGCTATCTGTAACAGCACCCGAGATATCACCAGATATATTTTGGATTTTTCCCTGACCCTGAGTGTCCGGCCCCATGAGACGGTGGTTTTCTCGGCCCCTGGTGGTCCGAGGTCGTTCCCGCTGCACAGATTCATGCGCCAGGGCCTCCTGCAGATAATTCACTTTGGATTATTGCGCTATCTCCAATAGCACCCGAGATATCAGCAGATATATATTGGATTTTTCCCTGACCCTGAGTGTCCGGCCCCATGAGACGGTGGTTTTCTCGGCCCCTGGTGGTCCGAGGTCGTTCCCGCTGCCCAGATTTATGCGCAGGGGACTCATACGGACAATGCACTTTGATTTATTGCGCTATCTCTAATAGCACCCGAGATATCACCAGATATATATTGGATTTTTCCCTGACCCTGAGTGTCCGGCCCCATGAGCCGGTGGTTTTCTCGGCCCCTGGTGGTCCGAGGTCGTTCCCGCTGCACAGATTCATGCGCCAGGGCCTCCTACAGACAATGCACTTTGATTTATTGCGCTATCTCTAATAGCACCCGAGATATCACCAGATATATATTGGATTTATCCCTGACCCTGAGTGTCCGGCCCCATGAGACGGTGGTTTTCTCGGCCCCTGGTGGTCCGAGGTTGTTCCCGCTGCACAGATTCATGCGCCAGGGCCTCCTGCAGATAATTCACTTTGGTTTATTGCGCTATCTCTAATAGCACCCGAGATATCACCAGATATATATTGGATTTTTCCCTGACCCTGAGTGTCCGGCCCCATGAGACGGTGGTTTTCTCGGCCCCTGGTGGTCCGAGGTCGTTCCCGCTGCCCAGATTTATGCGCAGGGACCTCCTACGGACAATGCACTTTGATTTATTTCGCTATCTGTAATAGCACCCGAGATATCACCAGAAATATATTGGATTCTTCCCTGACCCTGAGTGTCCGGCCCCATGAGACGGTGGTTTTCTCGGCCCCTGGTGGTCCGAGGTCGTTCCCGCTGCACAGATTCATGCGCCAGGGCCTCCTGCAGATAATTCACTTTGGTTTGTTGCGCTATCTCTAATAGCAACCGAGATATCACCAGATATAAATTGGATTTTTCCCTGACCCTGACTGTGTCCGGCCCCATGAGACGGTGGTTTTCTCGGCCCCTGGTGGTCCGAGGTCGTTCCCGCTGCCCAGATTTATGCGCAGGGACCTCCTACGGACAATGCACTTTGATTTATTTCGCTATCTGTAATAGCACCCGAGATATCACCAGAAATATATTGGATTCTTCCCTGACCCTGAGTGTCCGGCCCCATGAGACGGTGGTTTTCTCGGCCCCTGGTGGTCCGAGGTCGTTCCCGCTGCCCAGATTTATGCGCAGGGGCCTCCTACGGACAATGCACTTTGATTTATTGCGCTATCTGTAATAGCACCCGAGATATCACCAGATATATATTGGATTTTTCCCTGACCCTGAGTGTCCGGCCCCATGAGACGGTGGTTTTCTCGGCCCCTGGTGGTCCGAGGTCGTTCCCGCTGCACAGATTCATGCGCCAGGGCCTCCTGCAGATATCTCACTTTGGTTTATTGCGCTATCACTTATAGCACCTGAGATATCAGCAGATATATATTGGATTTTTCCCTGACCCTGAGTGTCCGGCCCCATGAGACGGTGGTTTTCTCGGCCCCTGGTGGTCCGAGGTCGTTCCCGCTGCCCAGATTTATGCGCAGGGGCCTCCTACGGACAATGCACTTTGATTTATTGCGCTATCTGTAATAGCACCCGAGATATCACCAGATATATATTGGATTTTTCCCTGACCCTGAGTGTCCGGCCCCATGAGACGGTGGTTTTCTCGGCCCCTGGTGGTCCGAGGTCGTTCCCGCTGCACAGATTCATGCGCCAGGGCCTCCTGCAGATATCTCACTTTGGTTTATTGCGCTATCACTTATAGCACCTGAGATATCAGCAGATATATATTGGATTTTTCCCTGACCCTGAGTGTCCGGCCCCATGAGACGGTGGTTTTCTCGGCCCCTGGTGGTCCGAGGTCGTTCCCGCTGCCCAGATTTATGCGCAGGGGCCTCCTACGGACAATGCACTTTGATTTATTGCGCTATCTGTAATAGCACCCGAGATATCACCAGATATATATTGGATTTTTCCCTGACCCTGAGTGTCCGGCCCCATGAGCCGGTGGTTTTTTCGCCCCTGGTGGTCCGAGGTCGTTCCCGCTGCACAGATTCATACGCCAGGGCGTCCTGCAGATAATTCACTTTGGTTTATTGCGCTATCTCTAATAGCACCCGAGATATCACCAGATATATATTGGATTTTTCCCTGACCCTGAGTGTACGGCCCCATGAGACGGTGGTTTTCTCGGCCCCTGGTGGTCCGAGGTCGTTCCCGCTGCCCAGATTTATGCGCAGGGGCCTCCTACGGACAATGCACTTTGATTTATTGCGCTATCTCTAATAGCACCCGAGATATCACCAGATATATATTGGATTTTTCCCTGACCCTGACCGTCCGGCCCCATGAGACTGTGGTTTTCTCCTCCCCTGGTGGTCCGAGGTCGTTCCCGCTGCCCAGATTCATGCGCCAGGGCCTCCTACAGACAATGCACTTTGATTTATTTCGCTATCTGTAATAGCACCCGAGATATCGCCAGAAATATATTGGAGTCTTCCCTGACCCTGAGTGTCCGACCCCATGAGACGGTGGTTTTCTCGGCCCCTGGTGGTCCGAGGTCGTTCCCGCTGACAAGATTTATGCGCAGGGACCTCCTACGGACAATGCACTTTGATTTATTTCGCTATCTGTAATAGCACCCGAGATATCACCAGAAATATATTGGATTCTTCCCTGACCCTGAGCGTCCGGCCCCATGAGACGGTGGTTTTCTCGGTCCCTGGTGGTCCGAGGTCGTTCCCGCTGCACATATTCATGCGCCAGGGCCTCCTGCAGATAATTCACTTTGGTTTATTGCGCTATCTCTAATAGCACCCGAGATATCACCAGATATATATTGGATTTTTCCCTGACCCTGTGTGTCCGGCACCATGAGACGGTGGTTTTCTCGGCCCCTGGTGGTCCGAGGTCGTTCCCGCTGCACAGATTCATGCGCCAGGGTCTCCTACAGGCAATGAACTTTGATTTATTGGGCTATCTGTAATAGCACCCGAGATATCACCAGATATATATTGGATTTTTCCCTGACCCTGAGTGTCCGGCCCCATGAGACGGTGGTTTTCTCGGCCCCTGGTGGTCCGAGGTCGTTCCCGCTGCACAGATTCATGCGCCAGGGCCTCCTGCAGATAATTCACTTTGGTTTATTGCGCTATCTCTAATAGCACCCGAGATATCACCTGATATATATTGGATTTTTCCCTGACCCTGAGTGTCCGGCTCCATGAGACGGTGGTTTTCTCGGCCCCTGGTGGTCCGAGGTCGTTCCCGCTGCACAGATTCATGCGCCAGGGCCTCCTACAGACAATGCACTTTGATGTATTGCGCTATCTGTAATAGCACCCGAGATATCACCAGATATATATTGGATTTTTCCCTGACCCTGAGTGTCCGGCCCCATGAGACGGTTGTTTTCTCGGCCCCTGGTGGTCCGAGGTCGTTCCCGCTGCACAGATGCATGCGCCAGGGCCTCCTGCAGATAATTCACTTTGGTTTATTGCGCTATCTCTAATAGCACCCGAGATATCACCAGATATATATTGGATTTTTCCCTGACCCTGAGTGTCCGGCCCCATGAGACGGTGGTTTTCTCGGCCCCTGGTGGTCCGAGGTCGTTCCCGCTGCCCAGATTTATGCGCAGGGGCCTCCTACGGACAATGCACTTTGATTTATTGCGCTATCTCTAATAGCACCCGAGATATCACCAGATATATATTGGATTTTTCCCTGACCCTGAGCGTCCGGCCCCATGAGACTGTGGTTTTCTCCTCCCCTGGTGGTCCGAGGTCGTTCCCGCTGCCCAGATTCATGCGCCAGGGCCTCCTACAGACAATGCACTTTGATTTATTTCGCTATCTGTTATAGCACCCGAGATATCGCCAGAAATATATTGGAGTCTTCCCTGACCCTGAGTGTCCGGCCCCATGAGACGGTGGTTTTCTCGGCCCCTGGTGGTCCGAGGTCGTTCCCGCTGCCCAGATTTATGCGCAGGGGCCTCCTACGGACAATGCACTTTGATTTATTGCGCTATCTGTAATAGCACCCGAGATATCACCAGATATATATTGGATTTATCCCTGACCCTGAGTGTCCGGCCCCATGAGACGGTGGTTTTCTCGGCCCCTGGTGGTCCGAGGTCGTTCCCGCTGCACAGATTCATGCGCCAGGGCCTCCTGCAGATAATTCACTTTGGTTTGTTGCGCTATCTCTAATAGCACCCGAGATATCACCAGATATAAATTGGATTTTTCCCTGACCCTGACTGTGTCCGGCCCCATGAGACGGTGGTTTTCTCGGCCCCTGGTGGTCCGAGGTCGTTCCCGCTGCCCAGATTTATGCGCAGGGACCTCCTACGGACAATGCACTTTGATTTATTTCGCTATCTGTAATAGCACCCGAGATATCACCAGAAATATATTGGATTCTTCCCTGACCCTGAGTGTCCGGCCCCATGAGACGGTGGTTTTCTCGGCCCCTGGTGGTCCGAGGTCGTTCCCGCTGCCCAGATTTGTGCGCAGGGGCCTCCTACGGACAATGCACTTTGATTTATTGCGCTATCTCTCATAGCACCCGAGATATCACCAGATATATATTGGATTTTTCCCTGACCCTGAGTGTCCGGCCCCATGAGACGGTGGTTTTCTCGGCCCCTGGTGGTCCGAGGTCGTTCCCGCTGCACAGATTCATGCGCCAGGGCCTCCTGCAGATAATTCACTTTGGTTTATTGCGCTATCTCTTATAGCACCTGAGATATCAGCAGATATATATTGGATTTTTCCCTGACCCTGAGTGTCCGGCCCCATGAGACGGTGGTTTTCTCGGCCCCTGGTGGTCCGAGGTCGTTCCCGCTGCCCAGATTTATGCGCAGGGGCCTCCTACGGACAATGCACTTTGATTTATTGCGCTATCTGAAATAGCACCCGAGATATCACCAGATATATATTGGATTTTTCCCTGACCCTGAGTGTCCGGCCCCATGAGACGGTGGTTTTCTCGGCCCCTGGTGGTCCGAGGTCGTTCCCGCTGCACAGATTCATGCGCCAGGGCGTACTGCAGATAATGCACTTTGATTTACTGCGCTATCTGTAATAGCACCCGAGATATCACCAGATATATATTGGATTTTTCTCTGTCCCTGAGTGTACGGCCCCATGAGACGGTGGTTTTCTCGGCCCCTGGTGGTCCGAGGTCGTTCCCGCTGCCCAGATTTATGCGCAGGGGCCTCCTACGGACAATGCACTTTGATTTATTGCGCTATCTCTAATAGCACCCGAGATATCACCAGATATATATTGGATTTTTCCCTGACCCTGAGCGTCCGGCCCCATGAGACTGTGGTTTTCTCCTCCCCTGGTGGTCCGAGGTCGTTCCCGCTGCCCAGATTCATGCGCCAGGGCCTCCTACAGACAATGCACTTTGATTTATTTCGCTATCTGTTATAGCACCCGAGATATCGCCAGAAATATATTGGAGTCTTCCCTGACCCTGAGTGTCCGGCCCCATGAGACGGTGGTTTTCTCGGCCCCTGGTGGTCCGAGGTCGTTCCCGCTGCCCAGATTTATGCGCAGGCGCCTCCTACGGACAATGCACTTTGATTTATTGCGCTATCTCTAATAGCACCCGAGATATCACCAGATATATATTGGATTTTTCCCTGACCCTGAGCGTCCGGCCCCATGAGACTGTGGTTTTCTCCTCCCCTGGTGGTCCGAGGTCGTTCCCGCTGCCCAGATTCATGCGCCAGGGCCTCCTACAGACAATGCACTTTGATTTATTTCGCTATCTGTAATAGCACCCGAGATATCGCCAGAAATATATTGGAGTCTTCCCTGACCCTGAGTGTCCGACCCCATGAGACGGTGGTTTTCTCGGCCCCTGGTGGTCCGAGGTCGTTCCCGCTGCACAGATTCATGCGCCAGGGCCTCCAACAGACAATGCACTTTGATTTATTGCGCTATCTCTAATAGCACCCGAGATATCACCAGATATATATTGGATTTATCCCTGACCCTGAGTGTCCGGCCCCATGAGACGGTGGTTTTCTCGGCTCCTGGTGGTCCGAGGTTGTTCCCGCTGCACAGATTCATGCGCCAGGGCCTCCTGCAGATAATTCACTTTGGTTTATTGCGCTATCTCTAATAGCACCCGAGATATCACCAGATATATATTGGATTTTTCCCTGACCCTGAGTGTCCGGCCCCATGAGACGGTGGTTTTCTCGGCGCCTGGTGGTCCGAGGTCGTTCCCGCTGCACAGATTCATGCGCCAGGGCCTCCGGCAGATAATTCACTTTGGTTTATTGCGCTATCTCCAATAGCACCCGAGATATCAGCAGATATATATTGGATTTTTCCCTGACCCTGAGTGTCCGGCCCCATGAGACGGTGGTTTTCTCGGCCCCTGGTGGACCGAGGTCGTTCCCGCTGCACAGATTCATGCGCCAGGGTCTCCTACAGGCAATGCACTTTGATTTATTGGGCTATCTGTAATACCACCCGAGATATAACCAGATATATATTGGATTTTTCCCTGACCCTGAGTGTCCGGCCCCATGAGACGGTGGTTTTCTCGGCCCCTGGTGGTCCGAGGTCGTTCCCGCTGCACAGATTCATGCGCCAGGGCCTCCGGCAGATAATTCACTTTGGTTTATTGCGCTATCTCCAATAGCACCCGAGATATCACCAGATATATATTGGATTTTTCCCTGACCCTGAGTGTCCGGCCCCATGAGACGGTTGTTTTCTCGGCCCCTGGTGGTCCGAGGTCGTTCCCGCTGCACAGATTCATGCGCCAGGGCGTTCTGCAGATAATGCACTTTGATTTATTGCGCTATCTGTAATAGCACCCGAGATATCACCAGATATATATTGGATTTTTCCCTGACCCTGAGTGTCCGGCCCCATGAGACGGTGGTTTTCTCGGCCCCTGGTGGTCCGAGGTCGTTCCCGCTGCACAGATTCATACGCCAGGGCGTCCTGCAGATAATTCACTTTGGTTTATTGCGCTATCTCTAATAGCACCCGAGATATCACCAGATATATATTGGATTTTTCCCTGACCCTGAGTGTCCGGCCCCATGAGACGGTGGTTTTCTCGGCCCCTGGTGGTCCGAGGTCGTTCCCGCTGCACAGATTTATGCGCAGGGGCCTCCTACGGACAATGCACTTTGATTTATTGCGCTATCTCTAATAGCACCCGAGATATCACCAGATATATATTGGATTTTTCCCTGACCCTGAGCGTCCGGCCCCATGAGACTGTGGTTTTCTCCTCCCCTGGTGGTCCGAGGTCGTTCCCGCTGCCCAGATTCATGCGCCAGGGCCTCCTACAGACAATGCACTTTGATTTATTTCGCTATCTCTAATAGCACCCGAGATATCGCCAGAAATATATTGGAGTCTTCCCTGACCCTGAGTGTCCGACCCCATGAGACGGTGGTTTTCTCGGCCCCTGGTGGTCCGAGGTCGTTCCCGCTGCACAGATTCATGCGCCAGGGCGTCCTGCAGATAATTCACTTTGGTTTATTGCGCTATCTCTAATAGCACCCGAGATATCACCAGATATATATTGGATTTTTCCCTGACCCTGAGTGTCCGGCCCCATGAGACGGTGGTTTTCTCGGCTCCTGGTGGTCCGAGGTTGTTCCCGCTGCACAGATTCATGCGCCAGGTCCTCCTGCAGATAATTCACTTTGGTTTATTGCGCTATCTCTAATAGCACCCGAGATATCACCAGATATATATTGGATTTTTCCCTGACCCTGAGCGTCCGTCCCCATGAGACTGTGGTTTTCTCCTCCCCTGGTGGTCCGAGGTCGTTCCCGCTGCCCAGATTCATGCGCCAGGGCCTCCTACAGACAATGCACTTTGATTTATTTCGCTATCTGTAATAGCACCCGAGATATCGCCAGAAATATATTGGAGTCTTCCCTGACCCTGAGTGTCCGACCCCATGAGACGGTGGTTTTCTCGGCCCCTGGTGGTCCGAGGTCGTTCCCGCTGCACAGATTCATGCGCCAGGGCCTCCAACAGACAATGCACTTTGATTTATTGCGCTATCTCTAATAGCACCCGAGATATCACCAGATATATATTGGATTTATCCCTGACCCTGAGTGTCCGGCCCCATGAGACGGTGGTTTTCTCGGCTCCTGGTGGTCCGAGGTTGTTCCCGCTGCACAGATTCATGCGCCAGGGCCTCCTGCAGATAATTCACTTTGGTTTATTGCGCTATCTCTAATAGCACCCGAGATATCACCAGATATATATTGGATTTTTCCCTGACCCTGAGTGTCCGGCCCCATGAGACGGTGGTTTTCTCGGCGCCTGGTGGTCCGAGGTCGTTCCGGCTGCGCAGATTCATGCGCCAGGGCCTCCGGCAGATAATTCACTTTGGTTTATTGCGCTATCTCCAATAGCACCCGAGATATCAGCAGATATATATTGGATTTTTCCCTGACCCTGAGTGTCCGGCCCCATGAGACGGTTGTTTTCTCGGCCCCTGGTGGTCCGAGGTCGTTCCCGCTGCACAGATTCATGCGCCAGGGCGTTCTGCAGATAATGCACTTTGATTTATTGCGCTATCTGTAATAGCACCCGAGATATCACCAGATATATATTGGATTTTTCCCTGACCCTGAGTGTCCGGCCCCATGAGACGGTGGTTTTCTCGGCCCCTGGTGGTCCGAGGTCGTTCCCGCTGCACAGATTCATACCCCAGGGCGTCCTGCAGATAATTCACTTTGGTTTATTGCGCTATCTCTAATAGCACCCGAGATATCACCAGATATATATTGGATTTTTCCCTGACCCTGAGTGTCCGGCCCCATGAGACGGTGGTTTTCTCGGCCCCTGGTGGTCCGAGGTCGTTCCCGCTGCCCAGATTTATGCGCAGGGGCCTCCTACGGACAATGCACTTTGATTTATTGCGCTATCTCTAATAGCACCCGAGATATCACCAGATATATATTGGATTTTTCCCTGACCCTGACCGTCCGGCCCCATGAGACTGTGGTTTTCTCCTCCCCTGGTGGTCCGAGGTCGTTCCCGCTGCCCAGATTCATGCGCCAGGGCCTCCTACAGACAATGCACTTTGATTTATTTCGCTATCTGTAATAGCACCCGAGATATCGCCAGAAATATATTGGAGTCTTCCCTGACCCTGAGTGTCCGACCCCATGAGACGGTGGTTTTCTCGGCCCCTGGTGGTCCGAGGTCGTTCCCGCTGCACAGATTCATGCGCCAGGGCCTCCAACAGACAATGCACTTTGATTTATTGCGCTATCTCTAATAGCACCCGAGATATCACCAGATATATATTGGATTTATCCCTGACCCTGAGTGTCCGGCCCCATGAGACGGTGGTTTTCTCGGCTCCTGGTGGTCCGAGGTTGTTCCCGCTGCACAGATTCATGCGCCAGGGCATCCTGCAGATAATTCACTTTGGTTTATTGCGCTATCTCTAATAGCACCCGAGATATCACCAGATATATATTGGATTTTTCCCTGACCCTGAGTGTCCGGCCCCATGAGACGGTGGTTTTCTCGGCCCCTGGTGGTCCGAGGTCGTTCCCGCTGCCCAGATTTATGCGCACGGACCTCCTACGGACAATTCACTTTGATTTATTTCGCTATCTGTAATAGCACCCGAGATATCACCAGAAATATATTGGATTCTTCCCTGACCCTGAGTGTCCGGCCCCATGAGACGGTGGTTTTCTCGGCCCCTGTTGGTCCGAGGTCGTTCCCGCTGCACATATTCATGCGCCAGGGCCTCCTGCAGATAATTCACTTTGGTTTATTGCGCTATCTCTAATAGCACCCGAGATATCACCAGATATATATTGGATTTTTCCCTGACCCTGAGTGTCCGGCCCCATGAGACGGTGGTTTTCTCGGCCCCTGGTGGTCCGAGGTCGTTCCCGCTGCCCAGATTTATGCGCAGGGGCCTCCTACGGACAATGCACTTTGATTTATTGCGCTATCTCTAATAGCACCCGAGATATCACCAGATATATATTGGATTTTTCCCTGACCCTGAGCGTCCGGCCCCATGAGACTGTGGTTTTCTCCTCGACTGGTGGTCCGAGGTCGTTCCCGCTGCCCAGATTCATGCGCCAGGGCCTCCTACAGACAATGCACTTTGATTTATTTCGCTATCTGTAATAGCACCCGAGATATCGCCAGAAATATATTGGAGTCTTCCCTGACCCTGAGTGTCCGACCCCATGAGACGGTGGTTTTCTCGGCCCCTGGTGGTCCGAGGTCGTTCCCGCTGCACAGATTCATGCGCCAGGGCCTCCAACAGACAATGCACTTTGATTTATTGCGCTATCTCTAATAGCACCCGAGATATCACCAGATATATATTGGATTTATCCCTGACCCTGAGTGTCCGGCCCCATGAGACGGTGGTTTTCTCGGCTCCTGGTGGTCCGAGGTTGTTCCCGCTGCACAGATTCATGCGCCAGGGCCTCCTGCAGATAATTCACTTTGGTTTATTGCGCTATCTCCAATAGCACCCGAGATATCAGCAGATATATATTGGATTTTTCCCTGACCCTGAGTGTCCGGCCCCATGCGACGGTGGTTTTCTCGGCCCCTGGTAGTCCGAGGCCGTTCCCGCTTAACAGATTCATGCGCCAGGGCCTCCTGCAGATAATTCACTTTGTTTTATTGCTCTATCTCTAATAGCACACGAGATATCACCAGATATATATTGGATTTTCCACTGACCCTGAGTGTCCGGCCCCATGAGACTGTGGTTTTCTCGGCCCCTGGTGGTCCGAGGTCGTTCCTGCTGCACATATTCATGCGCCAGAGCCTCCTGCAGATAATTCACTTTGGTTTATTGCGCTATCTCTAATAGCACACGAGATATCACCACATATATATTGGATTTTCCCCTGACCCTGAGTGTCCGGCCCCATGAGACTGTGGTTTTCTCGGCCCCTGGTGGTCCGAGGTCGTTCCCGCTGCACAGATTCATGCGCCAGAGCCTCCTACAGACAATGGACTTTGATTTATTGCGCTATCTGTAATAGCATCCGAGATATCACCAGATATATATTGGATTTTTCCCTGACCCTGAGTGTCCGGCCCCATGAGACGGTGGTTTTCTCGGCCCCTGGTGGTCCGAGGTCGTTCCCGCTGCACAGATTCATACGCCAGGGCGTCCTGCAGATAATTCACTTTGGTTTATTGCGCTATCTCTAATAGCACCCGAGATATCACCAGATATATATTGGATTTTTCCCTGACCCTGAGTGTCCGGCCCCATGAGACGGTGGTTTTCTCGGCGCCTGGTGGTCCGAGGTCGTTCCCGCTGCACAGATTCATGCGCCAGGGCCTCCGGCAGATAATTCACTTTGGTTTATTGCGCTATCTCCAATAGCACCCGAGATATCAGCAGATATATATTGGATTTTTCCCTGACCCTGAGTGTCCGGCCCCATGAGACGGTTGTTTTCTCGGCCCCTGGTGGTCCGAGGTCGTTCCCGCTGCACAGATTCATGCGCCAGGGCGTTCTGCAGATAATGCACTTTGATTTATTGCGCTATCTGTAATAGCACCCGAGATATCACCAGATATATATTGGATTTTTCCCTGACCCTGAGTGTCCGGCCCCATGAGACGGTGGTTTTCTCGGCCCCTGGTGGTCCGAGTTCGTTCCCGCTGCACAGATTCATACGCCAGGGCGTCCTGCAGATAATTCACTTTGGTTTATTGCGCTATCTCTAATAGCACCCGAGATATCACCAGATATATATTGAATTTTTCCCTGACCCTGAGTGTCCGGCCCCATGAGACGGTGGTTTTCTCGGCCCCTGGTGGTCCGAGGTCGTTCCCGCTGCCCAGATTTATGCGCAGGGGCCTCCTACGGACAATGCACTTTGATTTATTGCGCTATCTCTAATAGCACCCGAGATATCACCAGATATATATTGGATTTTTCCCTGACCCTGAGCGTCCGGCCCCATGAGACTGTGGTTTTCTCCTCCCCTGGTGGTCCGAGGTCGTTCCCGCTGCCCAGATTCATGCGCCAGGGCCTCCTACAGACAATGCACTTTGATTTATTTCGCTATCTGTAATAGCACCCGAGATATCGCCAGAAATATATTGGAGTCTTCCCTGACCCTGAGTGTCCGACCCCATGAGACGGTGGTTTTCTCGGCCCCTGGTGGTCCGAGGTCGTTCCCGCTGCACAGATTCATGCGCCAGGGCCTCCAACAGACAATGCACTTTGATTTATTGCGCTATCTCTAATAGCACCCGAGATATCACCAGATATATATTGGATTTTTCCCTGACCCTGACTGTGTCCGGCCCCATGAGACGGTGGTTTTCTCGGCCCCTGGTGGTCCGAGGTCGTTCCCGCTGCGCAGAATCATGCGCCAGGGCCTCCTGCAGATAATTCACCTTCGCTTATTGCGCTATCTCTAATAGCACCCGAGATATCACCAGATATATATTGGATTTTTCCTGACCCTGAGTGTCCGGCCCCATGAGACGGTGGTTTTCTCGGCCCCTGGTGGTCCGAGGTCGTTCCCGCTGCCCAGATTTATGCGCAGGGGCCTCCTACGGACAATGCACTTTGATTTATTGCGCTATCTGTAATAGCACCCGAGATATCACCAGATATATATTGGATTTTTCCTGACCCTGAGTGTCCGGCCCCATGAGACGGTGGTTTTCTCGGCCCCTGGTGGTCCGAGGTCGTTCCCGCTGCCCAGATTTATGCGCAGGGGCCTCCTACGGACAATGCACTTTGATTTATTGCGCTATCTGTAATAGCACCCGAGATATCACCAGATATATATTGGATTTTTCCCTGACCCTGAGTGTCCGGCCCCATGAGACGGTGGTTTTCTCGGCCCCTGGTGGTCCGAGGTCGTTCCCGCTTCACAGATTCATGCGCCAGGGCCTTCTGCAGATAATTCACTTTGGTTTATTGCGCTATCTCCAATAGCACCCGAGATATCACCAGATATATATTGGATTTTTCCCTGACCCTGAGTGTCCGGCCCCATGAGACGGTGGTTTTCTCGGCCCCTGGTGGTCCGAGGTCGTTCCCGCTGCACAGATTCATGCGCCAGGGCCTCCTGCAGATAATTCACTTTGGTTTATTGCGCTATCTCTTATAGCACCTGAGATATCAGCAGATATATATTGGATTTTTCCCTGACCCTGAGTGTCCGGCCCCATGAGACGGTGGTTTTCTCGGCCCCTGGTGGTCCGAGGTCGTTCCCGCTGCACAGATTCATGCGCCAGGGCGTTCTGCAGATAATGCACTTTGATTTATTGCGCTATCTGTAATAGCACCCGAGATATCACCAGATATATATTGGATTTTTCCCTGACCCTGAGTGTGCGGCCCCATGAGACGGTGGTTTTCTCGGCCCCTGGTGGTCCGAGGTCGTTCCCGCTGCACAGATTCATGCGCCAGGGCCTCCTGCAGATAATTCACTTTGGTTTATTGCGCTATCTCCAATAGCACCCGAGATATCACCAGATATGTATTGGATTTTTCCCTGACCCTGAGTATCCGGCCCCATGAGACGGTGGTTTTCTCGGCCCCTGGTGGTCCGAGGTCGTTCCCGCTGAACAGATTCATGCGCCAGGGCCTCCTGCAGATAATTCACCTTTGCTTATTGCGCTATCTCTAATAGCACCCGAGATATCACCAGATATAAATTGGATTTTCCCCTGACCCTGAGTGTCCGGCCCCATGAGACTGTGGTTTTGTCGGCCCCTGGTGGTCCGAGGTCGTTCCCGCTGCGCAGATTCATGCGCCAGGGCCTCCTGCAGATAATTCACCTTCGCTTATTGCGCTATCTCTAATAACACCCGAGATATCACCAGATATATATTGGATCTTGCCCTGACCATGAGTGTCCGGATCCATGAGACTGTGGTTTTCTCGGCCCCGGTGGTCCGAGGTCGTTCCCTCCGCGCAGATTCATGCGCCAGGTCCTCCTGCAGATAATGCACTTTGATTTATTGCGCTATCTGTAATAGCACCCGAGATATCTCCAGATATATATTGGATTTTCTCCTGACCCTGAGTGTCCGGCCCCATGAGACTGTGGTTTTCTCGGCCCCTGGTGGTCCGAGGTCGTTCCCGCTGCACAGATTCATGCGCCAGGGTCTCCTACAGGCAATGCACTTTGGTTTATTGGGCTATCTATAATAGCACCCGAGATATCACCAGATATATATTGGATTTTTCCCTGACCCTGAGTGTCCGGCCCCATGAGACGGTGGTTTTCTCGGCCCCTGGTGGTCCGAGGTCGTTCCCGCTGCACAGATTCATGCGCCAGCGCCTCCTGCAGATAATTCACTTTGGTTTATTGCGCTATCTCTTATAGCACCCGAGATATCAGCAGATATATATTGGATTTTTCCCTGACCCTGAGTGTCCGGCCCCATGAGACGGTGGTTTTCTCGGCCCCTGGTGGTCCGAGGTCGTTCCCGCTGCACAGATTCATGCGCCAGGGCCTCCTGCAGATAATTCACCTTTGCTTATTGCGCTATCTCTAATAGCTCTCGAGATATCACCAGATATAAATTGGATTTTCCCCTGACCCTGAGTGTCCGGCCCCATGAGACTGTGGTTTTGTCGGCCCCTGGTGGTCCGAGGTTGTTCCCGGTGCGCAGATTCATGCGCCAGGGCCTCCTGCAGATAATTCACTGTGGTTTATTGCGCTATCTCTTATAGCACCCGAGATATCAGCAGATATATATTGGATTTTTCCCTGACCCTGAGTGTCCGGCCCCATGAGACGGTGGTTTTCTCGGCCCCGGTGGTCCGAGGTCGTTCCCGCTGCGCAGATTCATGCGCAAGGTCCTCCTGCAGATAATGCACTTTGATTTATTGCGCTATCTGTAATAGCACCCGAGATATCTCCAGATATATATTGGATTTTTCCCTGACCCTGAGTGTCCGGCCCCATGAGACGGTGGTTTTCTCGGCCCCTGGTGGTCCGAGGTCGTTCCCGCTGCACAGATTCATGCGCCAGGGTCTCCTACAGGCAATGCTCTTTGATTTATTGGGCTATCTGTAATAGCACCCGAGATATCACCAGATATATATTGGATTTTTCCCTGACCCTGAGTGTCCGGCCCCATGAGACGGTGGTTTTCTCGGCCCCTGGTGGTCCGAGGTCGTTCCCGCTGCTCAGATTCATGCGCCAGGGCCTCCTGCAGATAATTCACTTTGGTTTATTGCGTTATCTCTTATAGCACCTGAGATATCAGCAGATATATATTGCATTTTTCCCTGACCCTGAGTGTCCGGCCCCATGAGACGGTGTTTTTCTCGGCCCCTGGTGGTCCGAGGTCGTTCCCGCTGCCCAGATTTATGCGCAGGGACCTCCTACGGACAATGCACTTTGATTTATTGCGCTATCTCTAATAGCACCCGAGATATCACCAGATATATATTGGATTTTTCCCTGACCCTGAGTGTTCGGCCCCATGTGACTGTGGTTTTCTCGGCCCCAGGTGGTTCGAGGTCGTTCCCGCTGCACAGATTCATGCGCCAGGGCCTCCTGCAGATAATTCACTTTGGTTTATTGCGCTATCTCTAATAGCACCCGAGATATCACCAGATATATATTGGATTTTTCCCTGACCCTGGGTGTCCGGCCCCATGAGACGGTGGTTTTCTCGGCCCCTGGTGGTCCGAGGTCGTTCCCGCTGCACAGATTCATGCGCCAGCGCCTCCTGCAGATAATTCACTTTGGTTTATTGCGCTATCTCTTATAGCACCCGAGATATCAGCAGATATATATTGGATTTTTCCCTGACCCTGAGTGTCCGGCCCCATGAGACGGTGGTTTTCTCGGCCCCTGGTGGTCCGAGGTCGTTCCCGCTGCACAGATTCATGCGCCAGGGCCTCCTGCAGATAATTCACCTTTGCTTATTGCGCTATCTCTAATAGCTCCCGAGATATCACCAGATATAAATTGGATTTTCCCCTGACCCTGAGTGTCCGGCCCCATGAGACTGTGGTTTTGTCGGCCCCTGGTGGTCCGAGGTTGTTCCCGGTGCGCAGATTCATGCGCCAGGGCCTCCTGCAGATAATTCACCTTCGCTTATTGCGCTATCTCTAATAGCACCCGAGATATCACCAGATATATATTGGATTTTTCCCTGACCCTGAGTGTCCGGCCCCATGAGACGGCGGTTTTCTCGGCCCCTGGTGGTCCGAGGTCGTTCCCGCTGCAGAGATTCATGCGCCAGGGCCTCCTGCAGATAATTCACTTTGGTTTATTGCGCTATCTCCAATAGCACCCGAGATATCACCAGATATATATTGGATTTTTCCCTGACCCTGAGTGTCCGGCCCCATGAGACGGTGGTTTTCTCGGCCCCTGGTGGTCCGAGGTCGTTCCCGCTGCACAGATTCATGCGCCAGGGCCTCCTGCAGATAATGCACTTTGATTTATTGCGCTATCTGTAATAGCACCCGAGATATCACCAGATATATATTGGATTTTTCCCTGACCCTGAGTGTCCATCCCCATGAGACGGTGGTTTTCTCGGCCCCTGGTGGTCCGAAGTCGTTCCCGCGGCACAGATTCATACGCCAGGGCCTCCTGCAGATAAATCACTTTGGTTTATTGCGCTATCTCTAATAGCACCCGAGATATCACCAGATATATATTGGATTTTTCCCTGACCCTGAGTGTCCGGCCCCATGAGACGGTGGTTTTCTCGGCCCCTGGTGGTCCGAGGTCGTTCCCGCTGCACAGATTCATGCGCCAGGGCCTCCTACAGACAATGCACTTTGATTTATTGCGCTATCTGTAATAGCACCCGAGATATCACCAGATATATATTGGATTTTTCCCTGACCCTGAGCGTCCGGCCCCATGAGACGGTGGTTTTCTCGGCCCCTGGTGGTCCGAGCTCGTTCCCGCTGCACAGATTCATGCGCCAGGGCCTCCTGCAGATAATTCACTTTGGTTTATTGTGCTATCTCTTATAGCACCTGAGATATCAGCAGATATATATTGGATTTTTCCCTGACCCTGAGGGTCCGGCCCCATGAGACGGTGGTTTTCTCGGCCCCTGGTGGTCCGAGGTCGTTCCCGCTGCACAGATTCATGCGCCAGGGCGTTCTGCAGATAATGCACTTTGATTTATTGCGCTATCTGTAATAGCACCCGAGATATCACCAGCTATATATTGGATTTTTCCCTGACCCTGAGTGTCCGGCCCCATGTGACGGTGGTTTTCTCGGCCCCTGGTGGACCGACGTCGTTCCCGCTGCACAGATTCATGCGCCAGGGCCTCCTGCAGATAATTCACTTTGGTTTATTGCGCTATCTCCAATAGCACCCGAGATATCACCAGATATGTATTGGATTTTTCCCTGACCCTGAGTGTCCGGCCTCATGAGACGGTGGTTTTCTCGGCCCCTGGTGGTCCGAGGTCGTTCCCGCTGCACTGATTCATGCGGCAGGGCCTCCTGCAGATAATTCACTTTGGTTTATTGCGCTATCTGTATTAGCACCCGTGATATCAACAGATATATATTGGATTTTTCCCTGACGATGAGTGTCCGGCCCCATGAGACGGTCGTTTCCTTGGCCCCTGGTGGTCCGAGGTCGTTCCCGCTGCACAGATGCATGCGCCAGGGCCGCCTGCAGATAATTCAATTTGGTTTATTGCGCTATCTCTTATAGCGCCCGAGATATCAGCAGATATATAAGGCATTTTTCCCTGACCCTGAGTGTCCGGCCCCATGAGACGGTGGTTTTCTCGGCCCCTGGTGGTCCGAGGTCGTTCCCGCTGCACTGATTCATGCGGCAGGGCCTCCTGCAGATAATTCACTTTGGTTTATTGCGCTATCTGTATTAGCACCCGTGATATCAACAGATATATATTGGATTTTTCCCTGACGATGAGTGTCCGGCCCCATGAGACGGTCGTTTCCTTGGCCCCTGGTGGTCCGAGGTCGTTCCCGCTGCACAGATGCATGCGCCAGGGCCGCCTGCAGATAATTCAATTTGGTTTATTGCGCTATCTCTTATAGCACCCGAGATATCAGCAGATATATAAGGCATTTTTCCCTGACCCTGAGTGTCCGGCCCCATGAGACGGTGTTTTTCTCGGCCCCTGGTGGTCCGAGGTCGTTCCCGCTGCCCAGATTTATGCGCAGGGACCTCCTACGGACAATGCACTTTGATTTATTGCGCTATCTCTAATAGCACCCGAGATATCACCAGATATATATTGGATTTTTCCCTGACCCTGAGTGTCCGGCCCCATGTGACTGTGGTTTTCTCGGCCCCTGGTGGTTCGAGGTCGTTCCCGCAGCACAGATTCATGCGCCAGGGCCTCCTGCAGATAATTCACTTTGGTTTATTGCGCTATCTCTAATAGCACCCGAGATATCACCAGATATATATTGGATTTTTCCATGACCCTGAGTGTCCGGCCCCATGAGACGGTGGTTTTCTCGGCCCCTGGTGGTCCGAGGTCGTTCCCGCTGCACAGATTCATGCACCAGGGCCTCCTGCAGATAAATCACTTTGGTTTATTGCGCTATCTCTAATAGCACACGAGATATCACCAGATATATATTGGATTATTCCCTGACACTGAGTGTCCGGCCCCATGAGACGGTGGTTTTCTCGGCCCCTGGTGGTCCGAGGTCGTTCCCGCTGCACAGTTTCATGCGCCAGGGCCTCCTACAGACAATGCACTTTGATTTATTGCGCTATCTGTAATAGCACCCGAGATATCACCAGATATATATTGGACTTTTCCCTGACCCTGAGTGTCCAGCCCCATGAGACGGTGGTTTTCTCGGCCCCTGGTGGTCCGAGGTCGTTCCCGCTGCACAGATTCATGCGCCAGGGCCTCCTGCAGATAATTCACTTTGGTGTATTGCGCTATCTCCAATAGCACCCGATATATCACCAGATATATATTGGATTTTTCCCTGACCCTGAGTGTCCGGCCCCATGAGACGGTGGTTTTCTCGGCCCCTGGTGGTCCGAGGTCGTTCCCGCTGCACAGATTCATGCGCCAGGGCCTCCTGCAGATAATTCACTTTGGTGTATTGCGCTATCTCCAATAGCACCCGATATATCACCAGATATATATTGGATTTTCTCCTGACCCTGAGTGTCCGGATCAATGAGACTGTGGTTTTCTCGGCCCCGGTGGTCCGAGGTCGTTCCCGCTGCGCAGATTCATGCGCCAGGGCCTCCTGCAGATATTGCACTTTGATTTATTGCGCTATCTGTAATAGCACCCGAGATATCTCCAGATATATATTGGATTTTCTCCTGACCCTGAGTGTCCGGCCCCATGGGACTGTGGTTTTCTCGGCCCCTGGTGGTCCGAGGTCGTTCCCGCTGCCTAGATTCATGCGCCAGGGCCTACTACAGACAATGCGCTTTGTTTTATTGGGCTATCTGTAATAGCACACGAGATATCACAAGATAGATATTGGATTTTTCCCTGACCCTGAGTGTCCGGCCCCATGAGACGGTGGTTTTCTCGGCCCCTGGTGGTCCGAGGTCGTTCCCGCTACACAGATTCATGCGCCAGGGTCTCCTACAGGCAATGCACTTTGATTTATTGGGCTATCTGTAATAGCACCCGAGGTATCACCAGATATATATTGGATTTTTCCCTGACCCTGAGTGTCCGGCCCCATGAGACGGTGGTTTTCTCGGCCCCTGGTGGTCCGAGGTCGTTCCCGCTGCACAGATTCATGCGCCAGGGCCTCCTGCAGATAATTCACTTTGGTTTATTGCGCTATCTCTTATAGCACCTGAGATATCAGCAGATATATATTGGATTTTTCCCTGACCCTGAGTGTCCGGCCCCATGAGACGGTGGTTTTCTCGGCCCCTGGTGGTCCGAGGTCGTTCCCGCTGCACAGATTCATGCGCCAGGGCGTTCTGCAGATAATGCACTTTGATTTATTGCGCTATCTGTAATAGCACCCGAGATATCACCAGATATATATTGGATTTTCCCCTGACCCTGAGTGTCCGGCCCCATGAGACGGTGGTTTTCTCGGCCTCTAGTGGTCCGAGGTCGTTCCTGCTGCACACATTCATGCGCCAGTGCCTCCTACAGACAATGCGCTTTGGTTTATTGCGCTATCGGTAATAGCACCCGAGATATCACCAGATATATGCTGGATTTTTACATGACTTTGGGTGACGAATACCGAAAATCTGTAATTTTCTCGGCCCCTGCTGGTCCGATGTCGTTCCTGCTGCACAGATTCATGCGCCAGGGCCTCCTACAGACAATGCACTTTGATTAATTGCGCTATCTGTAATAGCACCCGAGAAAGCTCCATATATATGCTGGATTTTTACATCACTTTGGGTGGCGGATACCGAAAATCTGTAATTTTCTCAGCCCCTGGTGGTCCGATGTCGTTCCTGCTGCACAGATTCATGCGCAAGGGCCTCCTACGGACAATGCACTTAGATTTATTGCGCTATCTCTAATAGCACCCGAGATATCACCGGATATATATTAGATTTATCCCCGACCCTGAGTGTCCGGCCCCATGAGACGGTGGTTTTCTCGGCCCTTAGTGGTCCGAGGTCGTTCCTGCTGCACAGATTCATGAGCCAGGGCCTCCTACAGACAATGCACTTTGATTCATTGCGCTATCTGTAATAGCACCCGAGATATCACCAGATATATATTGGATTTTCCCCTGACCCTGAGTGTCCGGCCCCATGAGACGGTGGTTTTCTCGGGGCCTGGTGGTCCGAGGTCGTTCCCGCTACACAGATTCCTGCGCCAGGCCCTCCTGCAGATATTTCACTTTGGTTTATTGCGCTACCTCTAATAGCACCCGAGATATCACCAGACATATATTGGATTTTCCACTGACCCTGAGTGTCCGGCCCCATGAGACTGTGGTTTTCTCGGCCCTTAGTGGTCCGAGGTCGTTCCTGCTGCACAGATTCATGAGCCAGTGCCTCCTACAGACAATGCGCTTTGGTTTATTGCGCTATCTATAATATCACCCGAGATATCACCGGATATATATTAGATTTATCCCCGACCCTGAGTGTCCGGCCCCATGAGACGGTGGTTTTCTCGGCCCTTAGTGGTCCGAGGTCGTTCCTGCTGCGCAGATTCATTCGCGAGTGCCTCCTACAGACAATGCACTTTGATTTATCGCGCTATCTGTAATAGAACCCGAGATATCACCAGATATATGCTGGATTTTTACTTGACATTGGGTGACGGATACCGAAAATCTGTAATTTTCTCGGCCCCTAGCCGTCCGAGGTCGTTCCTGCTGCGCAGATTCATTCGCCAATGCCTCCTACAGACAATGCACTTTGATTTATTGCGGTATCTATAATAGCACCCGAGATATCACCGGATATATATTGGATTTTTCCCTGACCCTGACAGTCCGGCCCCATGAGACGGTGGTTTTCTCGGCCACTGGTGGTCCGAGGTCGTTGCCGCTGCACAGATTTATGCGCCAGGGCTTCCTGCAGACAATTCACTTTGGTGTATGGCGCTATCTGTAATAGCACCCGTGATATCACCAGATATATATTGGATTTTTACATGACCTAGGGCGACGGATTCCGAATATCTGTAGTTTTTTCGGCCCCTGGTGGTCCGAGGTCGTTCCCGCTGTACACATTCATGCGCTAGGGCCTCCTGCAGACAATGCACTTTGATTTATTGCGCTATCTGTAATAGCACCCGAGATATCACCAGATATATATTGGATTTTTCCCTGACCCTGAGTGTCCGGCTCCATGTGTAGATGGTTTTCTCGGCCCCTGGTGGTCCGAGGTCGATCCCGCTGCACAGATTCATGCGCTAGGGCCTCCTGCAGACAATGCACTTTGACTTATTGCGCTATCTGTAATTGCACACGAGATATCACCTGATATATATTTGATTTTTCCCTGACCCTGAGTGTCCGGCCCCATGAGACGGTAGTTTTTTCGGCCCCTGGTGGTCCGAGGTCGTTCCCGCTGCACACATTCATGCGCTAGGGCCTCCTGCAGACAATGCACTTTGATTTATTGCGCTATCTGTAACAGCACCCGAGATATCACCAGATATATATTGGATTTATCACTGACCCTGAGTGTCCGGCCCCATGAGACGGTGGTTTTCTCGGCCCCTGGTGGTCCGAGGTCGTTCCCGCTACACAGATTCATGCGCCAGGGTCTCCTACAGGCAATGCACTTTGATTTATTGGGCTATCTGTAATAGCACCCGAGGTATCACCAGATATATATTGGATTTTTCCCTGACCCTGAGTGTCCGGCCCCATGAGACGGTGGTTTTCTCGGCCCCTGGTGGTCCGAGGTCGTTCCCGCTGCACAGATTCATGCGCCAGGGCCTCCTGCAGATAATTCACTTTGGTTTATTGCGCTATCTCCAATAGCACCCGAGATATCACCAGATATATATTGGATTTTTCCCTGACCCTGAGTGTCCGGCCCCATGAGACGGTGGTTTTCTCGGCCCCTGGTGGTCCGAGGTCGTTCCCGCTGCACAGATTCATGCGCCAGGTCCTCCTACAGACAATGCACTTTGATTTATTGCGCTATCTGTAATAGCACCCGAGATATCACCAGATATATATTGGATTTTCCCCTGACCCTGAGTGTCCGGCCCCATGAGACGGTGGTTTTCTCGGCCTCTAGTGGTCCGAGGTCGTTCCTGCTGCACACATTCATGCGCCAGTGCCTCCTACAGACAATGCGCTTTGGTTTATTGCGCTATCGGTAATAGCACCCGAGATATCACCAGATATATGCTGGATTTTTACATGACTTTGGGTGACGAATACCGAAAATCTGTAATTTTCTCGGCCCCTGCTGGTCCGATGTCGTTCCTGCTGCACAGATTCATGCGCCAGGGCCTCCTACAGACAATGCACTTTGATTAATTGCGCTATCTGTAATAGCACCCGAGAAAGCTCCATATATATGCTGGATTTTTACATCACTTTGGGTGGCGGATACCGAAAATCTGTAATTTTCTCAGCCCCTGGTGGTCCGATGTCGTTCCTGCTGCACAGATTCATGCGCAAGGGCCTCCTACGGACAATGCACTTAGATTTATTGCGCTATCTCTAATAGCACCCGAGATATCACCGGATATATATTAGATTTATCCCCGACCCTGAGTGTCCGGCCCCATGAGACGGTGGTTTTCTCGGCCCTTAGTGGTCCGAGGTCGTTCCTGCTGCACAGATTCATGAGCCAGGGCCTCCTACAGACAATGCACTTTGATTCATTGCGCTATCTGTAATAGCACCCGAGATATCACCAGATATATATTGGATTTTCCCCTGACCCTGAGTGTCCGGCCCCATGAGACGGTGGTTTTCTCGGGGCCTGGTGGTCCGAGGTCGTTCCCGCTACACAGATTCCTGCGCCAGGCCCTCCTGCAGATATTTCACTTTGGTTTATTGCGCTACCTCTAATAGCACCCGAGATATCACCAGACATATATTGGATTTTCCACTGACCCTGAGTGTCCGGCCCCATGAGACTGTGGTTTTCTCGGCCCTTAGTGGTCCGAGGTCGTTCCTGCTGCACAGATTCATGAGCCAGTGCCTCCTACAGACAATGCGCTTTGGTTTATTGCGCTATCTATAATATCACCCGAGATATCACCGGATATATATTAGATTTATCCCCGACCCTGAGTGTCCGGCCCCATGAGACGGTGGTTTTCTCGGCCCTTAGTGGTCCGAGGTCGTTCCTGCTGCGCAGATTCATTCGCGAGTGCCTCCTACAGACAATGCACTTTGATTTATCGCGCTATCTGTAATAGAACCCGAGATATCACCAGATATATGCTGGATTTTTACTTGACATTGGGTGACGGATACCGAAAATCTGTAATTTTCTCGGCCCCTAGCCGTCCGAGGTCGTTCCTGCTGCGCAGATTCATTCGCCAATGCCTCCTACAGACAATGCACTTTGATTTATTGCGGTATCTATAATAGCACCCGAGATATCACCGGATATATATTGGATTTTTCCCTGACCCTGACAGTCCGGCCCCATGAGACGGTGGTTTTCTCGGCCACTGGTGGTCCGAGGTCGTTGCCGCTGCACAGATTTATGCGCCAGGGCTTCCTGCAGACAATTCACTTTGGTGTATGGCGCTATCTGTAATAGCACCCGTGATATCACCAGATATATATTGGATTTTTACATGACCTAGGGCGACGGATTCCGAATATCTGTAGTTTTTTCGGCCCCTGGTGGTCCGAGGTCGTTCCCGCTGTACACATTCATGCGCTAGGGCCTCCTGCAGACAATGCACTTTGATTTATTGCGCTATCTGTAATAGCACCCGAGATATCACCAGATATATATTGGATTTTTCCCTGACCCTGAGTGTCCGGCTCCATGTGTAGATGGTTTTCTCGGCCCCTGGTGGTCCGAGGTCGATCCCGCTGCACAGATTCATGCGCTAGGGCCTCCTGCAGACAATGCACTTTGACTTATTGCGCTATCTGTAATTGCACACGAGATATCACCTGATATATATTTGATTTTTCCCTGACCCTGAGTGTCCGGCCCCATGAGACGGTAGTTTTTTCGGCCCCTGGTGGTCCGAGGTCGTTCCCGCTGCACACATTCATGCGCTAGGGCCTCCTGCAGACAATGCACTTTGATTTATTGCGCTATCTGTAACAGCACCCGAGATATCACCAGATATATATTGGATTTTTCCCTGACCCTGAGTGTCCGGCCCCATGAGACGGTAGTTTTCTCGGCCCCTGGTGGTCCGAGGTCGCTCCCGCTGCACAGATTCATGCGCTAGGGCCTCCTGCAGACAATGCACTTTGATTTATGGCGCTATCTGTAATAGCACCCGAGATATCACCAGATATATATTGGATTTTTACTTTACCTAGGGCGACGGATTCCGAATATCTGTAATTTTCTCGGCCCCTGGTGGTCCGAGGTCGTTCCCGCTGCACAGATTCATGCGCTAGGGCCTCCTGCAGACAATGCACTTTGATTTATTGCGCTACCTCTAATAGCACCCGAGATATCACCAGATATATATTGGATTTTTCCCTCACCCTGAGTGTCCGGCCCCATGAGACTGTGGTTTTCTCGGCCCCTGGTGGTCCGAGGTCGTTCCGGCTGCACAGATGCATGCGCCAGGGCCTCCTGCAGATAATTCACTTTGGTTTATTGCGCTATCTCTAATAGCACCCGAGATATCACCAGATATATTTTGGATTTTTCCCTGTCCCTGAGTGTCCGGCCCCATGAGACGGTGGTTTTCTCGGCCCCTGGTGGTCCGAGGTCGTTCCCGCTGAACAGGTGCATGCGCCAGGGACTCCTGCAGATAATTCACTTTGGTTTATTGCGCTGCCTCTAATATCACCCGAGATATCACCAGATATATATTGGATATTCCCTGACCCTGAGAGTGCGGCCCCATGAGACGGTGGTTTTCTCGGCCCCTGGTGGTCCGAGGACGTTCCCGCTGCACAGATGCATGCGCCAGGGCCTCCTGCAGATAATTCACTTTGGTTTATTGCGCTATCTCTAATAGCACCCGAGATATCACCAGATATATTTTGTATTTTTCCCTGACCCTGAGTGTCCGGCCCCATGAGACGGTGGTTTTCTCTGCCCCTGGTGGTCCGAGGTCGTTCCCGCTGAACAGGTGCATGCACCAGGGCCTCCTGCAGATAATTCACTTTGGTTTATTGCGCTGCCTCTAATATCACCCGAGATATCACCAGATATATATTGGATATTCCCTGACCCTGAGTGTCCGGCCCCATGAGACGGTGGTTTTTTCGGCCCCTGGTGGTCCGAGGACGTTCCTGCTGCACAGATTCATGCCCCAGGGCCTCCTACAGATAATTGACTTTGATGTATTGCGCCATCTGTAATAGCTCCCGAGATATCTCCATATATATATTGGATTTTCCCCTGACCCTGAGCGACCGGCTCCATGTGTCGATGGTTTTCTTGGCCCCTGGTAGTCCGAGGTCGATCCCGCTGCACAGATTCATGCGCCACGGCCTCCTACAGACAATGCACATTGATTTATTGCGCTGTCTGTAATAGCACCCGTGATATCACCATATATATATTGGATTTTCCCCCGACCCTGAGTGTCCGGCCCCATGAGACGGTGGTTTTCTCGGCCCCTGGTGGTCCGAGGTCGTTCCCGCTGCACAGATTCATGCGCCAGGGCCCCCTGCAGATAATTCACTTTGATTTATTGCGCTATCTCTAATAGCACCCGAGATATCACCAAATATATATTGGATTTTTCCCTAACCCTGACAGTCCGGACCCATGAGACGGTAGTTTTCTCGGTCCCTGGTGGTCCGAGTTCGTTCCCGCTGCACAGATTCATGCGCCAGGGCCTCCTGCAGACAATGCACTTTGATTTATTTTGCTATCTCTAATAGCACCCGAGATATCACCAGATATATATTGGATTTTCCCCTGAACCTGAGTGTCCGGCCCCATGAGACTGTGGTTTTCTCGGCCCCTGGTGGTCCGAGGTCGTTCCCGCTGCACAGACTCATGCGCCAGGGCCGCCTGCAGATAATTCACTTTGGTTTATTGCGCTATCTCTAATAGCACCCGAGATATCACCAGATATATATTCGATTTTCCCTTGACCCTGAGTGTCCAGCACCATGAGACGGTGGTTTTCTCGGCCGCTGGTTGTCCGAGGTCGTTCCCGCTGCCCAGATTCATGCGCCAGGTCCTCCTACAGACAATGCGCTTTGATTTATTGCGCTATCTGTAATAGCACCCGAGATATCACCAGATATATATTGGATTTTCCCCTGACCCTGAGTGTCCGGCCCTATGAGACGGTGGTTTTCTCGGGGCCTGGTGGTCCGAGGTCGTTCCCGCTACACAGATTCATGCGCCAGGGCCTCCTGCAGATAATTCACCATGGTTTATTGCGCTATCTCTAATAGCACCCGAGATATCACCAGACATATATTGGATTTTCCCCTGACCCTGAGTGTCCGGCCCCAGTAGACTGTGGTTTTCTCGGCCCCTGGTGGTCCGAGGTCGTTCCCGCTGCCCAGATTCATGCGGCAGGGCCTCCTACAATCAATGCACTTTGATTTATTGCGCTATCTGTAATAGCACCCGAGATATCACCAGATATATATTGGATGTTTCCCTGACCCTGCGTGTCCGGCCCCATGAGACGGTGGTTTTCACGGCCCCTGGTGGTACGAGGCTGTTCCCTCTGCACAGATTCATGCGCCAGGGCCTCCTACAGACAATGCACTTTGATTTATTGCGGTATCTCTAATAGCACCCGAGATATCACCGGATATATATTGGATTTTTCCCTGACCCTGACAGTCCGGCCACATGAGACGGTGATTTTCTCGGCCCCTGGTGGTCCGAGGTCGTTCCCGCTGCACAGATTAATGCGCCAGGGCCTCCTACAGACAACGCACTTTGGTTTATTGCGCTATCTGTAATAGCACCCGAGATATCACCAGATATATATTGGATTTTCCCCTGACCCTGAGTGTCCGGCCCTATGAGACGGTGGTTTTCTCGGGGCCTGGTGGTCCGAGGTCGTTCCCGCTACACAGATTCATGCGCCAGGGCCTCCTGCAGATAATTCACCATGGTTTATTGCGCTATCTCTAATAGCACCCGAGATATCACCAGACATATATTGGATTTCCCCCTGACCTTGAGTGTCCGGCCCCATGAGACTGTGGTTTTCTCGGCCCCTGGTGGTCCGAGGTCGTTCCCGCTGCCCAGATTCATGCGGCAGGGCCTCCTACAGTCAATGCACTTTGATTTATTGCGCTATCTGTAATAGCACCCGAGATATCACCAGATATATATTGGATGTTTCCCTGACCCTGGGTGTCCGGCCCCATGAGACGGTGGTTTTCACGGCCCCTGGTGATCCAAGGTCGTCCCCGCTGCACAGATTCATGCGCCAGGGCCTCCAGCAGATTATTCACATTAGTTTATTGCGCTACCTCTAATAGCACCTGAGATATCGCCAGATATATATTGGATTTTTCCCTGACCCTGACAGTCCGGCCACATGAGACGGTGATTTTCTCGGCCCCTGGTGGTCCGAGGTCGTTCCCGCTGCACAGATTAATGCGCCAGGGCCTCCTACAGACAACGCACTTTGGTTTATTGCGCTATCTGTAAGATCACCCGAGATATCACCAGATATATATTGGATTTTTACCTGACCCTGAGTGTCCGGCCCCATGAGACGGTGGTTTTCTCGGTCCCTGGTGGTCCGAGGTCGTTGCCACTGCACAGATTCATGCACCAGGGCCTCCTGCAGATAATTCGCTTTGGTTTATTGCGCTATCTGTAATAGAACCCGAGATATCACGAGATATATGCTGGATTTTTACATGACATTGGGTGACGGATACCGAAAATCTGTAATTTTCACGGCCCTGGTGTTCCGATGTCGTTCCTGCCGCACAAATTCATGCGCAAGGGCCTCCTACGGACAATGCACTTTGATTTATTGCGCTGTCTCTAATAGCACCCGAGATATCACCAGATATATATTTGATTTTTCCCTGACCCTGATTGTCCGGCCCCATGAGACGGTGGTTTTCTCGGCCCCTGGTGGTCCGAGGTCGATCCCGCTGCACAGATTCATGCGCCAGGGCCTCCTACAGACAATGCACTTTGATTTATTGCGGTATCTGTAATAGCACCCGAGATATCACCAGATATATATTGGATTTATCCCCGACCCTGAGTGTCCGGCCCCATGAGACGGTGGTTTTCTCGGCCCCTAGTGGTCCGAGGTCGTTCCTCCTGCGCAGATTCATTCGCCAGTGCCTCCTACAGACAATGCACTTTGATTTATTGCGGTATCTGTAATAGCACCCGAGATATCACCAGATATATATTGGATTTTCCCCTGACCCTGAGTGTCCGGCCCCATGAGACGGTGGTTTTCTCGGCCCCTGGTGGTCCGAGGTCGTTCCAGCTGCGCAGATTCATTCGCCAGTGCCTCCTACAGACAATGCACTTTGATTTATTGCGGTATCTCTAATAGCACCCGAGATATCACCAGATATATATTGGATTTTCCCCTGACCCTGAGTGTCCGGCCCCATAAGACTGTGGTTTTCTCGGCCCCTGGTGGTCCGAGGTCGTTCCCGCTGCACAGATTAATGCGCCAGGGCCTCCTACAGACAACGCACTTTGGTTTATTGCGCTATCTGTAATAGCACCCGAGATATCACCAGATATATATTGGATTTTCCCCTGACCCTGAGTGTCCGGCCCTATGAGACGGTGGTTTTCTCGGGGCCTGGTGGTCCGAGGTCGTTCCCGCTACACAGATTCATGCGCCAGGGCCTCCTGCAGATAATTCACCATGGTTTATTGCGCTATCTCTAATAGCACCCGAGATATCACCAGACATATATTGGATTTTCCCCTGACCTTGAGTGTCCGGCCCCATGAGACTGTGGTTTTCTCGGCCCCTGGTGGTCCGAGGTCGTTCCCGCTGCCCAGATTCATGCGGCAGGGCCTCCTACAGTCAATGCACTTTGATTTATTGCGCTATCTGTAATAGCACCCGAGATATCACCAGATATATATTGGATGTTTCCCTGACCCTGGGTGTCCGGCCCCATGAGACGGTGGTTTTCACGGCCCCTGGTGATCCAAGGTCGTCCCCGCTGCACAGATTCATGCGCCAGGGCCTCCAGCAGATTATTCACATTAGTTTATTGCGCTACCTCTAATAGCACCCGAGATATCACCAGATATATATCGGATTTTCCATTGACCCTGAGTGTCCAGCACCATGAGACGGTGGTTTTCTCGGCCGCTGGTGGTCCGAGGTCGTTCCCGCTGCCCAGATTCATGCGCCAGGTCCTCCTACAGACAATGCACTTTGATTTATTGCGCTATCTGTAATAGAACCCGAGATATCACGAGATATATGCTGGATTTTTACATGACATTGGGTGACGGATACCGAAAATCTGTAATTTTCTCGGCCCTGGTGTTCCGATGTCGTTCCTGCTGCACAAATTCATGCGCAAGGGCCTCCTACGGACAATGCACTTTGATTTATTGCGCTGTCTCTAATAGCACCCGAGATATCACCAGATATATATTTGATTTTTCCCTGACCCTGATTGTCCGGCCCCATGAGACGGTGGTTTTCTCGGCCCCTGGTGGTCCGAGGTCGATCCCGCTGCACAGATTCATGCGCCAGGGCCTCCTACAGACAATGCACTTTGATTTATTGCGGTATCTGTAATAGCACCCGAGATATCACCAGATATATATTGGATTTTCCCCTGACCCTGAGTGTCCGGCCGCATGAGACGGTGGTTTTCTCGGCCCCTGGTGGTCCGAGGTCGTACCTGCTGCGCAGATTCATTCGCCAGTGCCGCCTACAGACAATGCACTTTGATTTATTGCGGTATCTCTAATAGCACCCGAGATATCACCGGATATATATTGGATTTATCCACGACCCTGAGTGTCCGGCGCCATGAGACGGTGGTTTTCTCGGCCCCTAGTGGTCCGAGGTCGTACCTGCTGCGCAGATTCATTCGCCAGTGCCTCCTACAGACAATGCACTTTGATTTATTGCGGTATCTCTAATAGCACCCGAGATATCACCAGATATATATTGGACTTTCCCCTGACCCTGTGTGTCCGGCCCCATGAGACTGTGGTTTTCTCGGCCCCTGGTGGTCCGAGGTCGTTCCCGCTGCACAGACTCATGAGCCAGGGCCTCCTGCAGATAATTCACTTTGGTTTATTGCGCTATCTCTAATAGCACCCGAGATATCACCAGATATATATTGGATTCTTCCCTGACCCTTAGTGTCCGGCCCCATGAGACTGTGGTTTTCTCGGCCCCTGGTGGTCCGAGGTCGTTCCCGCTGCACAGATTCATGCGCCAGGGCCTCCTACAGACAATGCACTTTGGTTTATTGCGCTATCTCTAATAGCACCCGAGATATCACCGGATATATATTGGATTTATCCCCGACCCTGAGTGTCCGGCCCCATGAGACCGTGGTTTTCTCGGCCCCTAGTGGTCCGAGTTCGTTCCTCCTGCGCAGATTCATTCGCCAGTGCCTCCTACAGACAATGCACTTTGATTTATTGCGGTATCTGTAATAGCACCCGAGATATCACCAGATATATATTGGATTTTCCCCTGACCCTGAGTGTCCGGCCCCATGAGACTGTGGTTTTCTCGGCCCCTGGTGGTCCGAGGTCGTTCCCGCTGCACAGATTAATGCGCCAGGGCCTCCTACAGACAACGCACTTTGGTTTATTGCGCTATCTGTAATAGCACCCGAGATATCACCAGATATATATTGGATTTTCCCCTGACCCTGAGTGTCCGGCCCTATGAGACGGTGGTTTTCTCGGGGCCTGGTGGTCCGAGGTCGTTCCCGCTACACAGATTCATGCGCCAGGGCCTCCTGCAGATAATTCACCATGGTTTATTGCGCTATCTCTAATAGCACCCGAGATATCACCAGACATATATTGGATTTTCCCCTGACCTTGAGTGTCCGGCCCCATGAGACTGTGGTTTTCTCGGCCCCTGGTGGTCCGAGGTCGTTCCCGCTGCCCAGATTCATGCGGCAGGGCCTCCTACAGTCAATGCACTTTGATTTATTGCGCTATCTGTAATAGCACCCGAGATATCACCAGATATATATTGGATGTTTCCCTGACCCTGGGTGTCCGGCCCCATGAGACGGTGGTTTTCACGGCCCCTGGTGATCCAAGGTCGTCCCCGCTGCACAGATTCATGCGCCAGGGCCTCCAGCAGATTATTCACATTAGTTTATTGCGCTACCTCTAATAGCACCCGAGATATCACCAGATATATATCGGATTTTCCATTGACCCTGAGTGTCCAGCACCATGAGACGGTGGTTTTCTCGGCCGCTGGTGGTCCGAGGTCGTTCCCGCTGCCCAGATTCATGCGCCAGGTCCTCCTACAGACAATGCACTTTGATTTATTGCGCTATCTGTAATAGAACCCGAGATATCACGAGATATATGCTGGATTTTTACATGACATTGGGTGACGGATACCGAAAATCTGTAATTTTCTCGGCCCTGGTGTTCCGATGTCGTTCCTGCTGCACAAATTCATGCGCAAGGGCCTCCTACGGACAATGCACTTTGATTTATTGCGCTGTCTCTAATAGCACCCGAGATATCACCAGATATATATTTGATTTTTCCCTGACCCTGATTGTCCGGCCCCATGAGACGGTGGTTTTCTCGGCCCCTGGTGGTCCGAGGTCGATCCCGCTGCACAGATTCATGCGCCAGGGCCTCCTACAGACAATGCACTTTGATTTATTGCGGTATCTGTAATAGCACCCGAGATATCACCAGATATATATTGGATTTTTCCCTGACCCTGAGTGTCCGGCCCCATGTGTCGGTGGTTTTCTCGGCCCCTGGTGATCCGAGGTCGTTCCCGCTGCACAGATTCATGCACCAGGGCCTCCTGCAGACAATTCACTTTGGTTTATTGCGAAATCTCTAATAGCGCCCGAGATATCTCCAGATATATATTGGATTTTTCCCCGACCCTGAGTGTCCGGCCCCATGAGACGGTGGTTTTCTCGGCCCCTGGTGGTCCGAGGTCGTTCCTGCTGCACAGATTCATGCGACAGGGCCTCCCGCAGACAATGCACTTTGATTTATTGCGCTATCTCTAATAGCACCCGAGATATCACCAGATATATATTGGATTTTTCCCCGACCCTGAGTGTCCAGCCACATGAGACGGTGGTTTTCTCGGCCCCTGGTGGTCCGTGGTCGTTCCCAAGGCACATATTCATGCACCAGGGCCTCATGCAGGCAATGCACATTGGATTAATGTGCTATCTCTGATAACACCCGAGATATCACCAGATATATATTGGATTTTTCCCTGACCCGGAGTGTCCGGCCCCATGAGACGGTGTTTTTCTCGGCCCCTGGTGGTCCGAGGTCGTTCCCGCTGCACAAATTCATGCGCCAGGGCCTCCTGCAGATAATTCACTTTGGTTTATTTCTCTATCTCTAATAGCACCCGAGATATCACCAGATATATATTGGATTTTTCCATGACCCTGACAGTCCGGCCCCATGAGACAGTGATTTTCACGGCCCCTGGTGGTCCGAGGTCGTTCCCGCTGCACAGATTCATGCGCCAGGACCTCCCCCAGACAATGCACTTTGATTTATTTCGATATCTGTAATAGCACCCGAGATATCACCAGATATATATTGGATTTTTCCCTGACTCTGACAGTCCGGCCCCATGAGACCGTGATTTTCTCGGCCCCTGGTGGTCCGAGCTCGTTCCCGCTGCACAGAAACATGCGCCAGGGCTTCCTGCAGACAATGCACTTTGATTTATTGCGCTATCTCTAATAGCACCCGAGATATCACCAGATATATGCTGGATTTTTACATGACCCTAAGTATCCGGCCCCATGTGTCGGTGGTTTTCTCGGCCCCTGGTCGTCCGAGGTCGTTGCCGCTGCAGAGATTCATGCGCCAGGGCTTCCTGCAGACAATGCACTCTGATTTATTGCGCTATCTCTAATAGCACCCGAGATATCACCAGATATATATTGGATTTTTCCCAGACCCTGAGTGTCCGGCCCCATGAGACGGTGGTTTTCTCGGCCCCTGGTGGTCCGAGGTCGTTCCCGCTGCACAGATTCATGCGCCAGGGCCTCCTGCAGATAATTCACTTTGGTTTATTGCGCTACCTCTAATAGCGCCCCAGATATCACCAGACATATATTGGATTTTCCCCTGACCCTGAGTGTCCGGCCCCATGAGACTGTGGTTTTCTCGGCCCCTGGTGGTCCGAGGTCGTTCCCGCTGCCCAGATTCATGCGCCAGGGCCTCCTACCGACAATGCATGCATATATGCATATATAAAGCAAATAAAATTATGTAAAACTACATAAAACTCTATAAAACTATATAACACTATAAAAAACAATATAAAACTGTATAAAACTGTATAAAACTATATAAAACTACCAAAACTATATAAAACTATTTAAATCTATATAAAACTAACCCAACCATATAAAACTATATAAAACAATATAAAGCTATACAAAACTATATAAAACTATGTAAAACTATATAACACTATATAAAACAATATAAAATTATATAAAACTAACAAAACCATATAAACCTATATAAAACTCTATAGAACTATATAAAACTATATAAAACTATACAAAACTATATAAAACTATATAAAGCTATAATAAAACTGATAAAACTAATAAAACTAATAAAACTAATAAAACTATTAAAACAGTTAAAACGAATAAAACTATATAAAACCATATAAAACTGTATAAAGCTATATAAAACTATGTAAAACTGAATAAAACTATATGGTACTATATAAAACTAATAAAACTATATAAAACTATATAAAACTGTGTAAATCTAATAAAACCATATAAAACTTTGTAAATCTGTATAAAACTATATGAAACTAACAAAACTATATAAAACTATATGAAATTATATAAAACTATATAATACCATATAAAACTAAATAAAACCATATAAAACTATATAAAACTAACAAAACTATATAAACCTATATAAAACTATATAGAACCATATAAAACTATGTCAAACTACATAGGTCTAAATAAAACTATGTAAAACTATAAAATCCTATTAAAACTATATAAAACTATATAAAATTAATAAAACTATAAAAGACTACATAATACTATATAAAACTATATACAACTATATAAAGCTATGTAAAACTATATAAAACGATGCAAAATTAATAAAACTATATAAAACTATATAAAACTATATAAAACTATATAAAACTATATAAAACTATATAAAACTATATAAAACTATATAAAACTATATAAAACAAACAAAACTATATAAAACTACGTAAAACTCTATAATACTATATTAAAATATATAAAACTATATAAAACTATATAATTCTATATAAAACTATGTGAAACTGTATAAAACAATGTAAAACTATATAAAACAAACAAAACTATAAAAAACTACATAAAACTATATAAAACTGTATAGAACTACATATAACTATATAAAACTAATAAAACTATATAAAACTATATAAAACAATATAAAACTATATAAAACTATATAAAATTATATAAAACTATATAAAACGATATAAACCTATATCAAACTATATAAAACTGTATAAAGCTATGTAAAACTATATAAAACGATGTAAAATTAATGAAACTATATAAAAGTATATAAAACTATATAAAACTATATAAAACTATATAAAACTATGTAAAACTAATCAAACTATATGATACTATATAAAACTATATAAAACTAATAAAACTATATAAAACTTTATAAAACTATATAAAACTATATAAAGCTATGTACATCTATATAAGTCTATGTAAAATTATATAAAACTATATAATACAAATAAAACTATATAAAACTATGTAAAACTATATACAACTATATAAAACTATATAAAACTATGTAGAACCATATAAAACTAATAAAACTATATAAAAATACGGAAAACTACATAAAACTATATAAAACTATACAAAACTAAATAACACTACACAAAATTATATAAAACTATACAAAACTATATAAACCTATATAAATCCGTATAAAACTATATAAAACTATATAAAATTATATAAAACTATATAAAACTGTATAAAATTATATAAAGCTATGTAGAACTATATAATACTATATAAAACTGTGTAAAACTAATAAAACTATATAAAACTATATAAAACTATGTAAAAGTACATAAAACTATATAAAACTACACAAAACTATATAAAACTATATAAAACAATATCAAACTATATAAAACTATATAAAATTATATAAAACTATATAAAACGATATAAACCTATATCAAACTATATAAAACTGTATAAAGCTATGTAAAACTATATAAAACGATGTAAAATTAATGAAACTATATAAAAGTATATAAAACTATATAAAACTATATAAAACTATATAAAATTATGTAAAATTATATAAAACTATATAAAACTAATAAAACTATATAAAACTATATAAATCTATATAAAACTATATAAAACTATATAAAAGTATATAAAACTATATAAAACTATATAAACCGATATAAAACCATATAAAACTATATGAAAATATATAAAACTATATAAAACTATATAAATCTATACAAAACTATGTAAAACTAATAAAACTATGTAAAACTACGTAAATCTATATAAAACTATACATAACTATATAAAACTATACATAACTTTATAAAACTATCTAAAACTATATAAAAGTATATAAAACTATATAGAACTATATAAAACTATATTAAACTATATAAAACAATATAAAACTGTATAGAACTGTATATAATTATCCAAAACTAATAAAACTATATGAAACAATACAAAACTATATAAAACTATATAAAACTATATAAAACTATATAAATCTATGTAAAGTTATATAAAACTATATAAAACTTATAAAACTATATAAAACTGTGTAAAACTAATAAACTATATAAAACTATATAAAACTATATACAGCTATGTAAAGCTATATAAAACTATATAAAACTATATACAGCTATGTAAAGCTATATAAAACTATATAAAACAGCGTAATACTAATAAAACTATATTAAACTATATAACACTATGTGAAAGTATATGAAACTACATAAAACTATATAATTCTATGTTAAACTATGTAAAACTATAGAAAACTATATAAAACTATGTAAATCTACAAAAAACTAAGGAAAACTATGCAAAACTATATAAAAATATATAAAACGATATAAAACTATATAAAACTATGTAAAACCAATAAAACTATATGAAACTATAAAAAACTATATAAAACTACTAAAACTACTAAAACTACTAAAACTACATAAATCTACATAAAACAATATAAAACAATATAAAACTATATAAAACTATATAAAACTATATAAAACTATATAAAACTATACAAAACTATATAAAATTAGTAAAACGTTATAAAACTATATAAAACTATATAAAACTATATAAAACTATATAAAACTATATAAAACTATGTAAAACTATATAAAACTATATAAAACTATATAAAGCTATATAAAACTATGTAAAAGTATATGAAACTACATAAAACTATATAAAACTATACAAAACTATATAAAACTATATAAAACTATATAAAACTGTATAAAACTATATGGAACTATATAAAACTATATAAAACTATATAAAACTATGTAAAACTGTATAAAACTGTGTAAATCTACATAAAACTAAGGAAAACTATACAAAACTATATAAAAATATAAAAATCGATATAAAAATATATAAAACTATGTGAAACTAATAAAACTATGTAAAACTCTATAAACCTGTATTAAACTATATAAAACTATAAAAAACTATATGAAACTATACAAAACTATATAAAACTACTAAAACTACTAAAGCTATATAAAACTACATAAAACTACATAAAACAATATAAAACTATATAAAACTATGTAAATCTACATAAAACTGAGGAAAACGATACAAAACTATATAAAAATATATAAAACGACATAAAACTATATAAAACTATGTAAAACTAATAAAACTACATGAAAATATACAAAACTATATAAAACTCCTAAATCTATATAAAACTATGTAAAACTATGTAAAACTATATAAAACTATATAAAACTATATAAAACTATGTAAAACCAATAAAACTATATGAAACTATACAAAACTATATAAAACTACTAAAACTATTAAAACTATATAAAACTACATAAAACAATATAAAACAATATAAAACTATATAAAACTATATAAAATTAGTAAAATGTTATAAAACTATATAAAACGATATAAAACTGTATAAAACTATGTAAAACTAATAAAACTATATAAAACTATATAAACCTATATAAAACTATGTAAAATTATATAAAACTGTATAAAACTGTGTAAAACTAATAAAACTATATAAAACTATATGAAACTATATAAAGCCATGTAAAACTATATAAAACTATACAAAACTGTGTAAAACCAATAAAACAATATTAAACTATACAAAACTATATAAAACTACGAAAATTACTTAAACTATATAAAGCTATATAAAACTATAAAAAACTATGTAAAAGTATATGAAACTACATAAAACTATATAAAATTACTAATACTATTAAAACTATACAAAACTATATAAAACTATATGAAACTATATAAATCTATATAATTCTATGTTAAACTATGTAAAACTATATAAAACTATATAAAACTATGTAAAACTGTATAAATCTATGTAAAACCATGAAAAACTATATAAAACAATATAAAACTATATAAAACTATATAAAACTATATAAAACTATATAAAACTATATAAAACTATATGAAGCTTTATAAAACTACATCAAATAATATCAATTTATATAAAATTATATAAAACTACATAAATCAATATCAATATATATCAAACTGTACAAAACTACATAAAATGATAACAGTGTATATAAAACAATATAAAACTACATAAAACCATATCAATCTATAAAAGTTATATAAAACTATATAAATCTATATAAAACTATATAAAACTACATAGGACTATATGAAACAATTTAAAAAAACATAAAACTATCTACAACTGTAGAAAAGTATATAAATATAGATAAAACTATAGAAAAATATATAAAACTATATAAAACTAATAGAAATACATATAACTAATTAAAACTGTATTAAATAATACAAAACTGTATAAAACTGTATAGAACTAATAGAATTATATAAATCTAATTGAAACTGTATAAAATAATACAAAACTGTTTTAAAATTAACAGAACTATATAAAACTATATAAAACCACACAAAACTTCACAATAATATATATAACTGCATAGCACAATGTAAAAGGTGAAATACAATAAAAAGGAATTCAAGACAATGTAAAACCGCGTAAAACTACATAATACTATAGAAACATGTATAATACTACTTAAAACTGTATAAAATAACATAGAACCTTAATATACTATACAATACTGTATAAAACTGTATAAAATTATAGAAAACTCGCAAAACACAGTTCCAGATCGCTTCTCGGCATTATGTTTAATATCTACGTGTGCTCGCATAACACGGATCCAGATCGCCTCCCGGGACTTACGGCTAATATGAACGCGTACTAGCATAACCCAAATCCAGATCGCCTCTCGGCATTATGGCAAAGATCGAAGTTTAGTCGCATAACTCACATCCAGATCGCTTCTCGGCGTTATGGCTAAGATCAAAGTGTACTTGCATAACACACATCCAGATCGCTTCTCGGCCTAACGTCTCAGTTCAAAGTGTACTTGAATAACCCAAATCCAGATCGCTTCTCGGCCTTAAGGCTAAGATCAAAGTGTACTCGCTTAACACATATCCAGACGGCTTCTCGGCCTTATGGCTAACATCAAAGTGTACTCGAATAACCCAGATCCAGCTCGCTTCACTGCCTTATCGCTAAGGTCAATGTGTACACGCATAACACACATCCAAATCGCTTCTCGGCCTTACGGCTAAGATCAAAGTGTACACGAATATCCCAAATCCAGGTCGCTGCTCGACCGTATGGCTAAGATCAAAGTGTACTCGCATAACACACATCCAGGTCGCTTCTCGGCCTTATGACCAAGATCAAAGTGTACTCGCATATCACACATCCAGATCGCTTCTCGGCCTTGTGGCTAGGATCAAAGTGTACTCGCATATCACACGTCCAGGTCGCTTCACGGTCTTATGGCTCAGATCAAACTGTAGTCGAATAACCCAAATCCTGATCGCTTCTCGGCCTCATAGCTAAGATCAAAGTGTACTCGCATGACACATCTCCAGATCGCTTCTCGGCCTTATGGCTAAGATCAAAGTGTACTCGAAAAAACCGTATCCAGTTAGCTTCTCGGCCTTATGGCTAAAATCTAATTGTACTCGAATAACCCAAATCCAGATCGCCCCTGGGACTTATGGGTAAGATCAAAGTGTACTCGAATATCTCAAATGCAGGTCGCTTATCGGCCTAATGGCTAAGACCAAAGTGCGCGCTCATAACACACATCCATTTCGCTTCTCGGCCTTATAGCTGAGATCAAAGTGTAGTCGCATAACCCAAATCCAGTTCGCTACTCGGCCTTATGCCTAAGATCAAAGTCTACTCGCATGACACACATCCAGATTGCTTGTCGGCTGTATGGCTAAGATCAAGGTTTACAGGCATAACACACCTCCAGATCGCCTCTCGGCCTTATGGCAAAGATCAATGTGTACACGGATAACCCAACTCCAGATCGCAGCTCGGCTGTATGGCTAAGATCAAAGTGTACTCGCATAACACACATCCAGAACGCTTCTCGCCCTTATGGCTAATATCAAAGTGTACTCGAATAAATCAAATCCAGATCGCTTTTCGGCTTTATGACTAAGGCCAAAGTGTACTCTCATAACACACCTCCAGATCGCCTCTCGGCCTTATGGCTAAGATCAAAGTGTACCCGAATAACCCAAATCCAGATCGCTTCTCGGCCTTGTGGCTAAGATCAAAGCGTACTCGTATAACGCACATACAGATCGCTTCTCGCCCTTATGGCTAATAAGGCTTATATAGTTTTATATAGTTTTATAAGGTTTCATATTGTTTTCTTAGTTTTATATAGGTATATATAGTTTTATATAGAGTTATACAGTTTTACATAGTTTTATATAGCTTTATATAGTTCTATATAGTTTTATATAGTTGTATATAGTTTTATACTGTTTTATATAGATTTGTATAGTTTTATATAGTTTTGTATAGTTTCATATAGTTTTATATAGTTTTATATAGTTTTATATAGTTTTATATAGTTTTATATAGTTTTATATAGTTTTATAAAGTTTTAGTAGTTTTAGTAGTTTTAGTGGTTTTATATAGTTTTGTATAGTTTCATATAGTTCTATTAGGTTTACATAGTTTTATATAGTTATATATAGCTTCATATAATATTATATAGTTTTACTAAGATTATATAGTTTTACATAGTTTTATATAGTTTTATATAGTTTTATATAGTTTTATATGGTTTCATATAGGTTCATAGAGTGTTATATAGTTTTATATAGTTTTATATAGTTTTATGTATTTTTATATAGTTTTAGTAATTTTATATAGTTTTGTATAGTTTTCCATAGTTTTATATAGTTTCATATAGATATATATAGTTTCATATAGTTTTATTAGTTTCATTAGTTTGATATAGTTTCATATAGTTTCATATATTTTTATATAGATTTACATAGGTTTACATACTTTTATATACTTTTATTAGTTTTACAAAGCTTTATATAGTTTTATATAACTCTATATAATTTTATATAGTTTTGTATAGTTTTATATAGTTTAATATAGTTTTATATTGTTTTATATAGTTTTATATAGTTCTATGTAGTTTTAAATAATTTTATATAGTTTTATATTGGTGTATTTTTGTTTATACATTTCTATTGGTTCCATATAGTTTTATATGGCTTTAAAACGTTTTATATAGGTTTTTACAGTTTTATATAGTTTTATACAGCTTTACATTGATTTATGTTGTTTTATACTGTTTTATATAAGTTAATCGATTTATAAAGTTTTATTTTAGCTTTATAGAGTTTTATATAGTTTTATATAGATTGATATTGTTTTATGTAGTATTATATAATTAAAATATGGTTTTAATAGATTTGTATAGCTTTAAATAGTTTTATATAATCGTATATTGTTTTCATAGTATTATTAGTGGTATTCTTTTTATGAAAGGCGATCTGGATGTGTGTCATGAGAGTACGCTTTCATCTTACCCATAAGGCCGAGAAGATGCCTGGATGTGCGTTATGCCAGTACGCATTGATCGTCACCATAAGACCGAGAACCGATCTGGATTTGGGTTTTTCGAGTACAATTTGATCTTAGCCATAAGGCCGAGAAGCGACCTGGATTTTGGTTATTCGAGTACACTTTGATCTTTTCCATAAGGCCGAGAAGCGATCTGGATGTGTGTCATGTGAGTACACTTTGATCTTACCCATAAGGCCGAGAAGCGATCTGGATGTGTGTTATGCGATTACACTTTGATCTTAGCCATACAGCCGAGAAACGATCTGGTTTTGTGTTATGCGAGTACACTTTGATCTTAGCCATAAGGCCGAGAAGCGGTCTGGATGTGTGTTATGCGAGTACACTTTGATCTTAATCATAAGGCCGAGAATCGATCTAGATTTGGGTTATTCGATCACACTTTGATTTTAGCCATAAGGCCGAGAAGCGATCTGGATATGTGTTACGCAAGTGCACTTTGATCTTAGCCATAAGGCCGAGAAGCAATCTGGAATTGGGTTATTCGTGTACACTTTGATCTTGGCCATAAGGCCCAGAAGCGTTCTGGATGTGTGTTATGCGAATACACTTTGCTCTTAGCCATAAGGCCGAGAAGCGATCTGGATGCGTTTTATGCGTGTACACTTTCATCTTAGTTATAAGGCCGAGAAGCGATGTGGATTCGGGTTATTCGGGTAAACTTTGATCTTAGCCATTAGCCCGTGAAGCGTTCTGTATGTGTGTTATTCCAGTACACTATTACCTTAGCCATAATGCCGAGAAGCGATCTGGATTTGGGTTAATCGAGTACACTTTGATCTTTGCCATATGGCCGAGAAGCGATCTGGATTTGGGTTATTCGCGTACACTTTGATCTTAGCCATAAGCCCGTAAAGCGTTCTGGATGTTTGTTATGCGAGTACACTTTGATCTTAGCCATAAGCCCGTGAAGCGTTCTGTATGTGTGTTATTCGAGTACACTATTACCTTAGCCATAAGGCCGAGAAGCGTCCTGGATTAGGGTTATGCGAGTACACTTTGCTCTTAGCCATAAGCCCGAGAAGCGATCTGGAGGTGTGTTATGCGAGTACACTTTGATCTTATCCATAGGGCCGAGAAGCTCTCGGGATGTGTATTATGCGAGTACCCTTTGATCTTAGCCATCAAGCCGAGACGCGATCTGGATGTGTGTTACGCGAGTACACTTTGATCTTAGCCCAACCGCGAGAAGAGATCTGTACGTGTGTTATACGAGTACGATCTTATCTTAGCCATAAGCCGCGAAGCGATCTGGAGTTGGGTTATGCTCGCACACTTTGATCTTAACCATAATACCGGGAAGCGATCTGGATGTGTGTTTTGCGAGTACCCTTTGATCTTAGTAATAAGGCCCAGAAGCGATCTGGATGTGTGTTATGCGCGTCCACTTTGATCTTAACCATAAGGCCTAGAAGCGATCTGGATATGTCTTATGCGAGTGCTCTTTGATCTTAGCCATAAAGCCGAGCAGCGATCTGGATTTGGGTTGGGCGTGTACACTTCGATCTTAGCCTCAAGGCCGAGACGCGATCTGGCTTTGGGTTCTTCGAGTACACTTTCATTTTTGCCATAAACCCGAGAAGCGATCTTGATGTGTGTTATGTGAGTATACATTGATCGTAGCCATAAGGATGAGAAGCGGTCTGGATTTGGGTTATTCGAGTACACTTTGATCTTAGCCATAAGGCCGAGAAGCGATCTGGATTTGGTTTAGTCGAGTACTCTTTGATCTTAGCAATAAGGCCGAGAAGCGATCTGAATGTGTGTTATGCGAGTACGCTTAGATCGTAGCCATGAGTCCCAGAAGCGATTTGGATTTTGTTTATTCGAGTACTAATAATAAACTAATAAACCTATATAAAACTATATAAAACTATATAAAACTATATAAAACTACATATAACTATGTAAAACTATATAAACCTAGAAAAACTATATAAAATTATATGAAGCTGTATAAAACTATATAAAACTATGTAAACCTAATAAAACTATATAAAACTATACAAACCTATGTAAAACTATATAAAACTATATAAATGTATATAAAACTATTTCAAACTAATGAAACTATATAAAACTGTATAAAACTATATAAAACTATATAAAACTATATAAAACTATATAAAACTATATAAAACTATATAAAACTATGTAAAACTATATAAAAGTATATGAAATTAATAAAACTATATAAAACTATATAAAACTATTTAAAACCACATAAGACTACATATAACTATGTAAAACTATACAAACCCAGGAAAACTATATAAAATTATATGAAGCTGTATAAAACTATATAAAACTATGTCAAAGTAATAAAACTATATAAAACTATACAAACCTATGTAAAACTATATAAAACTATATAAAACTATATAAAACTATATAAAACTATATAAAACTATATAGAACTATATAAAAATATTTAAAACTGTATAAAACTAAATAAAACAATTTAAAACTACATAAGACTATATAAAACAATATAAAGCTACATAAATCTGGTAAAACTATATAAAACTGTGTAAATCAACAAAAATCAATATAAAACTATATAAAACTATATAAAACTAACAAAACTATATAAAACTATGTAAAACTGATAAAACAATATAAAACTATATAAAACTATATAAAACTATATAAAGCTATATAAAGCTATATAAAAGTATATAAAGCTTCGTAAAACAATATACAGCTATATGAAACAATATAAAAATATAATAAACTATCAAAACTATATAATACTATATAAAACTATATAGAACTATATAAAACTATATAAAACTATATAAATCTATTAAAACTATATGAAACTGTATAAAACAACACAAATCAATATAAAACTATATGAAACAATATAAAACTATGTAAGACTATATAAAACTATATAAAAGAGTATAAAACATCACAAATCATTATAAAACTATATAGAAGCATACAAAACTATATAAAACTTATAAAAGTATATAGAATTATATAACACTATATAAAAGTATTTAAAACTATATAAAACTATATAAAATACTATAAAACAATATAAACCTGGTAAAACTATATAAAACTGTGTAAAACAACACAAATCAATATAAAACTGTATGAAAGTATATAAAACTATATAACACTACATAAGACAATATCAATAGGTATAAAACTATATATAAACTTATGAAACTATATAAAACTATATAAAACTACATAAAATAATATCAGTCTATATGAAACAACATAAAACTACATAAAACGATATCAATCTATAAAAAACTATATAAAACTACAAACAACATTATCGAGCTATATAAAACTATATAAAACTATATAAAACTATATAAAACTATATAAAACTATATAAAACTATATAAAACTATATAAAACTAAATAAAATGGTATAAACTATATAAAACTAAATAAAATGGTAGAAAACTATATGAAACTATATAAAGATACAGAAATCTATTAAAACTATATCAAACTATATAAAGATATATAGATCTATTAAAACTATATAAAACTTTATAAAACAATACAAAACAATATAAAACGATATAATACTATATAAAACTATATAAATATATTAAAACAATATTAAACTATATAAAACTGCATAAAAGAATATCAATCTATATAAAACTAAATAAAACTGGATAAAACTATATAAAACTATGTAAAACTATATAAAACAATATAAATCTAAATAAATGTATGTAAAACTATATAGAAGTATATAAAACTATACACGACTATATAAAACTATATGAAACTATATAAAACTATATAAAACTATATAAAACTATATAAAACTATATATAACTATATAAAACTATATAAAACTATATAAAACTATATAAAACTACATAAAACTGTATAAAACAATATGAAACTATATAAACCTAGTAAAACTATATAAAACTGTGTAAAACAACACAAATCAATATAAAACTATATGAAACTATATAAAACTAAATGAAAGTATATAAAACTATGTGAAACTATATAAAACTGTATAAAACTAACAAAACTATATAAAATCTTATAAAACTATATAAAACTATATAAATCTATTGAAACTACATTAAACTATATAAAACTATATAAGACAATATAAAACCATATAAAACTATATAAAACTATATAAATCTATTAAAACAATATTAAACTATATTAATCTGCACAAAGCGATATCAATCTATGTAAAACTATATAAAGCTATATAAAGCTATATAAAACTATGTAAAAATAAAAACTAATAAAACTATATAAAACTATATAAAACTATATAAATCTATATGAAACTATGTAAAACGTTATAAAACGGTGTAAAACTATATAAAACAAATAAAACTATATAAAACTATATAAAACTATATGAAACTATATAAAACTATATAAAACTATATAAAACTATATAAAACTATACAAAACTATATAAAACTATATAAATCTATATGAAACTATGTAAAACATTCTAAAACCGAGTAAAACTATATAAAACTAGTAAAACTATACAAAAATACATAAAAGTATATAAAACTATTTAAATCTATATAAAACTACATAAATCTATTAAAACTATATTAAATTATGTAAAACTATATAAAACTATATAAATCTATCAAAACTACATAAAACTACATAAAACAATATCAATCTATACAAAACTATATAAAACTATACAAAACTATATAAAACTATGTAAAACTAACAAAACTATATGAGACCATATAAATCTATATAAAACTATGTAAACCTATACAAAACTAATAAAACTACATAAAAATACATAAAACTGTATAAAACTATACAAAACTATATAAAACTATATAAAACTATATAAAACTAATAAAACTGTATAGAATTATACAAACAATATAAAACTATATGAAGCTATATAAAACTATATAAAACTATATAAAACTATATACAACTATATAAAACTAATAAAACTATGTAAAACTATACAAAACTATATAAAACTATATAAAACTATATAAAACTAATAAGACTGTATAGAATTATATAAAACAATATAAAACTATATGAAGCTATATAAAACTATATAAAACTATATAAAACTATATACAACTATATAAAACTATATAAAACTAATAAAACTTTATGGAACTATATAGAACTATATAAGGCGATATAAAACTAATAAAACAGTATAAAACTATATAATACTACATAAATCTGCATAAAACAATATAAAACTATATAAAACTATATAAAACTAATAAAACTTTATGAAACTATATAGACCTATATAAGACGATATAAAGCTAATAAAACTGTATAAAACTATATAATACTATATAAATCTATATAAAACTATACAAAACTATAGAAGACTATATAAAACTATATAAAACTAATGAAACTGTATAAAACTATATGAAGCTGTATAAAACTGTATAAAACCATATAAAACATTATAAAACAATATAAACCTGGTAAAACTATCTAAAACTGTGTAAAACAACTCAAATCAATATAAAACTATATGAAACTATATAAAACTATATAACACTACATAAGACAATATCAATAGATATAAAACTGTATATAAACTTATAAAAATATATAAAACTATATAAAACTATATAAAACTATATAAAACTATATAAAACTAATAAAACTTTATGAAACTATATAGAACTATATAAGGCGATAAAAAACTAATAAAACAGTATAAAACTATATAATACTATACAAAACTATATAAGACTATATAAAACTATATAAAAATTTATATAACCATATAAAACTATATAAAACAATATAAAACTAAAATAACTATTTGAATCTATATAAAACTATATAAAAATGTATAAAACTGTATAAAACTAATAAGACTATATAAAACTATATAAAACTATATAAAACTATATAAAACTAATAAAACTTTATGAAACTATATAGAACTATATAAGGCGATATAACACTAATAAAACAGTATAAAACCATATAATACTATATAAAACTATATAAGACTGTATAAAACTATATAAAACTATATAAAACTACATAAATCTATATAAAACTATATAAAACTATATAGAACAATATAAAACTATATAAAACGTTATAAATCTATACAAAACAATATAATACTATACAGAACTATGTAAAACTATGTAAATTTACATAAAACTATGGAAAACTATATGAAACTATATAAAACTATATAAAACTATATAAAACTGTATTAAACTATCTAAAACTATATAAAGCTATGTAAAACTATATAAAACTATATAAAACTATATAAAACTTTATGAAACTATATAAAACTATGTAAAACAATATAAATCTAGTAAAACTAATAAACCTGTATAAAACTATATAAAACTATGTAAAACAATATAAATCTAGTAAAACTAATAAACCTGTATAAAACTATATAAAACTGTATAGAACTATATAAATGTATATAAAACTACGTAAAACTAATAGAACTGTATAAAACTATATAAAGCTATGTAAAACTATATCAAACTATATAAATCTATATAGAACTATGTGAAACTATATAAAACTATGTAAAACTATATAAATCTATATAAAACTGTATAAAACGATATAAATCTGTATACAACAATATAATACTATACAAAACTATGAAAAACTATATAAAACTATGTAAATCGACATAAAACTATGGAAAACTATATAACCTTATATAAAACTATATAAAACTGTATTAAACTATGTCAACCTATATAAAGCTATGTAAAACTATATAAAATTATTTAAAACTATATAAAACTATATAATACTATATAAAACTATATAAAACGATGTAAATCTACATAAAACTATGGGAAACTATATAAAACTATATAAAACTATATAAAATTATATTAAACTATATAAAACTATATAAAGCTATATAAAACTATATAAAACTATATAGAACTATATAAAACTATGTTACACTAATAAAACCATATAAAACTACATAAAACAATATCAATATATATCAAACTATATAAAACTACATAAAACAATAACAGTCCATATAAAACTATATAAAACTATATAAAACTATATAAGACTATATAAAAGTAAATAAAACTATATAAAACTATATAAAACTATACAAAACTATTTAAAACTGTAAAAAACTATGTAAAACTAATAAAACTGCATAAAACAATATCAATCTATATGAAACTATATAAAACTATATAAATGTATTAAAACTATATTGAACTATATAAAACTGTATTAAACTATATAAAACTGTATTCAACTATATAAAACTGTATGAAACTATATAAAAGTATATAGAACTGTATAAAACGATACAAAACTATATAAAACCATGTAATACTATACAAAACTATGTGAAACTATATAAAACTATGTAAATCTACATAAAACTATGGAAAAGTATATGAAACTATATAAAACTATATAAAACTATATTAAACTATATAAAACTATATAAAACTATATAAAACGATATAAAACTATATAATACTATATAAAATTATATAAAACTATATGAAATTATATAAAACTATATAAAACTATGTAAAACTATATAAATCTAGTAAAACTAATAAAACTGTATAAAACTATATAAAACTGTATAGAACTATATAAATGTATAAAAAACTATGTAAAACTATATAAAACTATGTAAAACTATATAACACTATGTAAAAGTAAATAAACCTAATAAAACTATATAAGACCATATAAAACTATATAAAACTATATATAACTATATAAATCTATGTAAAACTAGATAAGTGTACTAAAACTACATAAAACTACATAACACAATATCAATCAATATAAAACTATATTAAATTACATAAAACTATACAAAACTATGTAAAACTATATAAAACTGCATAAAACTATATAAAACTATATAAAAATATATATAACACTATATAAGACTATATAAAAGTAAATAAAACTTTATAAAACTATGTAAAACTCTTTAAAACTGTATTAATCTCTATAAAACCAATGAAACTAGTATAACCATATATAACTATATAAAACTGTGTAAAGATATGTAAAACTATTTAAAACTGTATAAAACCATATAAAACTACATAAAACTATATAAAACTATATACGATTATATAAATTTATTAAAACTATATAAAACTAATAAAACTAATAAAACTATATAAAACTATATAAAACTATATAAAATTATATAAAACCATATAAAACTATATAAAACTATATAAGACTATATAAAACTATACAAAACTATTTAAAACTGTAAAAAACTATGTAAAACTAATAAAACTGCATAAAACTATGTGAATCTCTCTAAAACTATATTAAACCATGTAAAACTATATAACTATATAAATCGATTAATACTTTATAAAGCTATGTAAATCTCTCTAAAAATATATTATACCATATAAAACTACATAAAACAATATCAATCTATATAAAACTATAAAAAACGATGTAAAACAATATAAAAATATATAAATATATATAAGACTATGTAAAACTAATAAAACTATATAAAGTATGTAAAGCTATAAAAACTATATAAAACTACATAAAACAATATCAATCTATATGAAACTATATAAAACTATATAAATGTATTAAAACTATATTGAACTATATAAAACTGTATTAAACTATATACAACTGTATTCAACTATATAAAACTGTATGAAACTATATAAGAGTATATAGAACTATATAAAACGATACAAAACTATATAAAACTGTATAAAGCTATATATACATATATAAAACTATATAAAACTATATCAAACTATATAAAAATGTATAATACTATATAAAACGATATAAAACTATATAAAACGATATAAAAATATTCAAAACATTACGACAAAATATGAAACTGTGTCAAGCAATGTAAAATGGTGTAATACAATATAGAACAATATAGAAAAATTTAAACCGCATGAAACTATATAAGACTATGGATACTATATAAAACTACATAAATTATATTAAACTATACAGATCTATATAAAACTATATAGGCCAATATAGAACTATTTCAAGTTATATAAAACTGCAAAAAACTTCATAAAACTACACAAAACTTCATGATAATATATATAACTGCATAACACAATGTAAAAGGTGAAATACAATAAAAAAGTATACAATACAATATAAAACCACGTAAAACTACATAATGCTATAGAAACGTGTATAATACTATATAAAACAGTATAAAATTATATAGAAATATAATATACTATACAAAACTGTATAAAAATGTATAAAATTATATAAAACTCGCAGAACACAATTCCACAACGCTTCTCCACCTTACACTTAATATCAAAGTATACTCGCATTACACGGATCCCGATCGCTGGTCGGCATCACGGTTAATATCAACGTGTACCCACAAAGCACAGATCCAGATCGGCTCCCGGGCCTTACGGCTAATATAAATAATTATGGAAAAGCATAGCCATAAGGCCGAGAAGCGATCTGGATGTGTGTTATGCGGGTAAACTTTGATCTTAGCCATGAGGCCGAGATGCGATCTGGATGTGTGTTATGCGGGTAAACTTTGATCTTAGCCATGAGGCCGAGATGCGATCTGTATTTGGGTCATTCGTGTACACTTTGATCTTACCCATAAGGCCGAGAAGAGATCTCGATGTGTGTCATGCGAGGACACTTTAATCTTAGCCATAAGGCAGAGAAGCGATCTGGATGTGTGTTATGCGAGTACACTCTGACCTTAGCCATCAGGCCGAGAAGTGATCTGGATGTGTGTTATGCGTGTACACTTTGACCATAGCCATAAGGCCGAAAATCGATCTGAATTTGGGTTATTCGAGTACACTTTGATATTAGCCATAAGGGCAAGAAGCGTTCTGGATGTTTGTTATGCGAGTACACTTTGATCTTAGCCATAAGGCCAAGAAGCGACCTGGATGTGCGTTATGCGGGTACACTTTGATCTTAGACACAAGGCCGAGAAGCAATCTGGATGTGCGTTATGAGCGTACACTTTGATCTTAGCCATAAGCCCGAGAAGCGATCTGGATGTGTGTTATGCGAGTACACTTGATCTTAGCCATATGGACGGGAAGCGATCTGGATATGTCTTATGCGAGTACTCTTTGATCTTAGCCATAAGTCCGCGAAGCGACCTGCATGTGAATTATGCGAGTACACTTTGATCGTAGCCATAAGGACGAGAAGCGATGTGGATGTGTGTTATGCGTTTACACTTTGATCTTAGCCATAATGCCGACAAGCGATCTGGATGTTTATTATGCGAGTACACTTTGATCTTAGCCATAAGGCCGTGTAGCGATCTGAATGTGTGTTATGCGAGTACACTTTGATCTTAGCCATAATGCCGAGAAGCGCTGTGGAGTTGGGTTATTCGAGTACACTTTGATCTCAGCCATAAGGCAGAGTAGTGATCTGGATGTGTATTATGCGAGTACACTTTGATCTTAGCCATAAGGCCGAGAAGCGATCTGGATTTGGATTATTTGAGTACACTTTGACGTTACCCATAAATCCGAGAAGCGATCTGGATGTCGGTTATGCTAGTACACTTTGATCTTAGTCTTAAGGCCGAGAAGCTATACTATAAAACTATATAAAACTATATAAAGCTGTTAAAACTATATAAAGCTGTATAAAACAATACATATCAATATAAAACTATATAAAACTATATAAATCTATTAAACCCATATAAA